>NC_066582.1:351242098-351842098 GCF_024323335.1 Lathyrus oleraceus | reverse complement strand
CATCATTTATGGGTACTAAGTCAGGTTTTAGATGTTCTAGCCTAGAAAGGTGATCAGCTACCACATTTTTAGTGCCTTTTTTTATCTCTTATATCTAAATCAAACTCTTGTAGTAACAAAATCCATCAGAGTAACCTGGGCTTGGCATCTTTTTTACTTAATAGGTAACGAATGGAAGCATGATCGGTGTAAACTATAATTTTTGCTCCTACTAGATAAGATCTAAATTTGTCTATAGCGAAAACTACAACGAGTAATTCCTTTTCAGTTGTTGCATAGTTAAGTTGGGCAGCGTCTAGGGTTCTACTGGCATAATAAATGGCATGTAATTTTTTATCTTTCCTTTGTCCTATAACGGCTCCAACCGCATAATCACTAGCATCGCACATTATCTCAAAAGGATCTGACCAATCAGGGGGTTTCATAATAGGTGCAGACACTAATGCTTGCTTTAAAATATTAAATGTGTCATTACATTTTTCATTGAAAATGAATTCAGCATCTTTCATTAAAAGGCCAGTTAAGGGTTTAGTTATTTTGGAGAAGTCCTTGATAAAACGCCGGTAGAATCCAGCGTGTCCAAGAAAACTTCGGACTTCTCTAATAGTTTGGGTGGTTTTAGGTTTTCTATAACTTCTATCTTAGTTCTATCTACCTCTATACCTTTTTCGGAAACTATATGTCCTAAAACAATTCTTTCGGTCACCATGAAATGACACTTTTCCTAGTTTAGCACGAGGTTCACCTCCACGCATCTCTCTAGGATTTTCTCAAGGTTAGCAAGACAATTGTAGAAATCAAATCCGCAAACGGAGAAATCATCCATAAACACTTCCATGATACCATCTAGGTAATCTGCAAAGATTGACATCATGCAGCGTTGGAAAGTAGCTGGGGCATTACAGAGGCCGAATGGCATTCGTCTGTAGGCAAAAGTTCCATAAGGGCATGTGAAGGTAGTTTTTTCTTGATCTTCGGGGTGGATAGGTATTTGGAAGAATCCAGAGTATCCATCTAGATAGCAGACGTAAGAGTGTCTAGCTAGACGCTCCAATATCTAGTCTATAAATGGTAAAGGGAAATGATCTTTCCTGGTTGCTTTATTTAACTTTCTATAATCTATACACATCCACCATCCTCCTTCTATCCGTTTTGCTACATGTTCGCCTTTATCGTTTTGCACGACTGTGACGCCTCCCTTTTTAGGTACTACATGCACAGGGCTCACCTACTTACTATCCGAGATCTGATAGATTATATCTGCCTTAAGTAACTTAAGAACTTCTTTTTTAACAACATCACTCATTATAGGGTTTATTCTTTTTTAACAAATATTTAGTTCGAGCGAAATCCGATGCATGCATACGGATGGATATATACCTTTCAGGTCAGAGATATTATATCCTAAGGCTAAGGGATATCTTCGTAAAACTTCTAAAAGTTGGTTTGTTTCCTCTTAGCTCAAGGTAGCACTGACTATAACTGGACGGTTCATCTCTTCATCGAGGAACTCATATCTCAGGTTCTTAGGCAGTTCCTTAAGTTCTAAGGTTGGTTTCTTAGGGCATGGCATAGGATCTGGGGTAAGGGATAAACATTCGTAAAGGTTATCATTGATGTAGGGTTTTCTAAAGTCATCATCTTCCATTATGAGGGTTGATGGTAACTTAATTGTTTTTATGATTTCTTCTTGTTCTAACTCCCTAACGCATTCTTCAATGATATCTAAGGCATAACATGTATCTCCCATCACGGGTGCCATAAGAAATTTCGAAAGTATAAATTCTATTTTCTCATCACCTACCTCAAAGGTCAACTTTCCTCTCTTGAATTCTATTATGGCTCCTGCAGCTGATAAGAATGGTCTACCTAGAAGGATTGGTATATCATTGTCCTCTTTGATGTCCATGACAACAAAATCAGTAGGGATAAATAAATGACCTATCCTAACAGGGACATCTTCTAAAATGCCTATCGGATACTTAACAGATCTATCGGCTAAATGAAGTGACATCTTAGTAGGCTGTAATTCTCCTAAGTTTAACCTCTCACAAACTGCTAACGGCATTAAGCTCACACTAGCTCCTATGTCTAGAAAAGCTTTTTCGATGACATGACTACCCAAAAGACAAGGAATGGAGAAATTTCCAGGATCTTTATCCTTTTTGGCTAATTTATTCTCGGAAATAGAATAACATTCCAAGGGTTTCGGATCGTCAAGTCTACGTTTGTTGGTAAGGATGTCTTTGAGAAACTTTGCATAAGAAGGTATTTGGGTGATGGCTTATGTGAAAGGGATTTCTACGTGAAGTTTTTCTATAACTTTAATAAAAAACTTATATTGGTTATTGATCTGGGTTTGTTTGAGTCTTTGCGGATATGGTATAGGTGGTTTATATGGCGGGGGTGGTACATCAGTTTTATTTTTAGGTTCTTCTCCTTTTTCTTGACCTTCCTGTTTTTCAGATTCCTCTGGTTCCTTTACTTTGTCCGGGGGTTTGGTACATTCCTTAGAAGTTTTGGGTTCACTCAATCTTGGGTTTGGTGGCTAATCATAAGTGTTCCCACTTCATAGGGTAATGGCATTGGCTTGCCCTCTCGGATTTTGTTGAGGTTGTCCAGGGAACTATCCTCCAGGTGTGGTCTGGGGGGCTTGGTTTATAGCTACATATGAGATTTGGGTTTCAAGCATCTTGGTATGAGTAACTATTTGGTCAACCTTGGTTCCTAACTGGGTAATCAGTTCGTTAACATGAATGTTTTGGTTCATGAATTCTTTGTTTTGTTGGGTTTGAGCAGTGATAACATTTTCCATAATTTTCTCAAGGCTCGTCTTTGGTGGTACAAGTTGCATAGGTTGATTTGATCTTGGGGCTTGATAACCTGTTTGTCTCGGAGGTGCATTATTTTAGATTGGGTTATTGTTCTTATAGGAGAAGTTTGGGTGATTCCTCCATCCAGGGTTATAGGTATTCGAATATGGGTTCCCTTGGGTGTAGTTCACTTGCTCAGAGTGGGTTTCGTTTAATAGACTGCATTCTGCAGATTGGTGTCCTTTGGTTCCACATATCTCACAATCTGACGAAACTGTAGCCGCAAGATTCGGGTTTATGCACATGTGCTCGACCTTAAGGGATAAAGTGTCCATTTTAGCTTGCATCATGTCTATAGAGCTTAGTTCATGTACTCCTCCTTGGGCTTCCTTCTTCTCACCGGTCGCTCATTCGACTCCCCATGATTGATGGTTTTGAGTCATATCTTCGATGAGGGCACTAGCTTCAGGGTAAGGTTTGTTCATCAGCGCACTGCCTGCGGCAACGTCGATGGTTATCTTAGTGTTATAGTGAAGTCCATTATAAAAGGTCTGAATGATTAACCATTTTTCTAAACCATGATGTGGGCATGCTCTTAACAGCTCTTTATATCTCTCCCAAGCTTCGAACAGCGATTCTCCTTGGTTATGGGTAAATCTAGTTATATGGTTTCGAAGAACGGTGGTCTTACTTGGGGGAAAGTATCTAGCAATGAATAATCTTCTAAGGTTATCCCAAGTCGTAATGGAATTGGGTGGAAGGGAATCTAACCATGATAGGGCTTTATCTCTGAGGGAAAAAGGGAATAATCTTAAACGGATTGCCTCAGGAGAAGCTCCATTGGTTTTAAAAGTGTCTGCTAATTGGAGAAAGATTTTTAAATGTTGGTTTGGGTTCTCAGTAGCGAGACCTGTGAATCATCTCTGTTGCACTAGTTGCAACAGAGAGGGTTTAAGTTCGAAATTATTAGCTGGGATGGTTGGGTTTACTATACTAGAACTAAGTTCTTCGTTGGATGGTTGGGAGAAATCCTTAAGAGGCCTATGGTTTTGATCTTCGGCCATAGCTTTCCTAATTCTATGAAACAATAAACGTGTGTGAGCGTAACGTTCAGGTTCCGCAAGAGGGTATACTAAACTTCCGGTGCTGCGAGTTCTTCGCATTGACCGGCGGGTAATAACCTAAGTCTAAACGATATAACAACAGGGTATGAAATTTGACGAAATTGGTCCCCGGCAACGACGCCAAAATCTTGATGCGTGCTTTTCGCAAGTATACGAACGCGTCAGAGTAATATAAAAGATTGTCGAATCCACAGAGACCAAGTGTCAATCTATCGTTATCTATTGTTATGGTGTTTATCTAAGGTAATCAAAATAGGGGTTTTTAGAGTGTGCAATGAAAAGTAAAGTGTTGAATAAAGTTCAATTAATAAAGACAGGCTCGAATGTAATTCACATAATCAATTAATAATCCAAGTACTTGCTAATAGAACTACTTATGGGCAGTGTTTCCTACTTTGAAAAGAACCAATTAACAGGAACTGTCACTTTCGCGTATTCAGAACGGAGTTGTACTCCCTAATCAAACCCTTTTATTGTCACTTATAAAAAGGCGCACATTGCTTTAGGGTAGTAAACCTATCTTTAAGAAATATAGTATCTTGACCAAGTTGAAAAGTATTTTAACCTGGATCTCTTAACCAAAAGAGGTTCTCACGAACCAGACTCTAAACTTATAAACGCGTCCGAAAATAGTTTTAAAATCACTTTTCTTCTTAAGTTAAAAACTCCTAATGAACTAAACAAAGCGCTTTCGTTGTATTTGAAATAGTTAAAAACAATTAAGTTTAAATAGACGTTGGATGGCTTTCGATCTTACCCAACGGAAATTAAGTGCGGGAAAACTTAAGTTGAAAGTTAAAATAGCCCTTAAGTGTTTCTACGAACAATTGTACGGATTATCGGTTCAATTACGATCCTTACATTCTAACCTTATAGGTTTAGTTAGACATGGTAAAGTAAAGGTGCATTTAAATTTAAATAAAAGTAGTGCGAGTGCAGAATTTAAATAAAAGTAGTGCGAGTGCGGAAAGTAAATAAAAGTAGTGTGAGTGCGATAAATAAATAAAGTAAAAAGAGTGCGAGAAATAAATAAAGTAAAGCGAGTGCGAGAAATAAATAAATTAAAGAGAGTGCGGGAAAATAAATAAAATAAAGTGAGTGCGGGAAAATAAATAAAGTAAAGCGAGTGCGGGGAAATAAATAAAGTAAAGCGAGTGCGGGGAAATAAATAAAGTAAAGCGAGTGCGAGTAATAAATAAAGTAAAGCGAGTGCGAGAAATAAATAATGTAAAGACAGTGCGGGAAAGTAAATAAAGTAAAGCGAGTGCGGGAAAATAAATTAGATAAAGGCAAAGCAATAAAAACCTGCTCCAATCGGAGGGTTGAATAAAATGCGAAGCGGAAATGAAAATGGCGGCAGGATTAACTTTCTTCCAAAGTGCTCCAAACTCGATTACAGACTTGATCACTGACTTGATTACATAATTGAGGTAACACCCCAATGCAAAGTGATTACCACTTTAAAATACTGAATATATGCCTAAGTGAAACTAAGTTTGCTCTAAGTTTGCATCTTCTCTAAGTTTGGATGATTAAACAAATGAATTTGAGTCTCTATTTATAGGAAAGTAAAATAATGGAAAAGACAAGGATGCCCTTCAGTTTGAAATTCGGAGGGAAAACTTTTCTTCTTGTGGCGCCCGCCACAAGTCCATGGCGCCCGCCATAAGAGCAAATTGTGGCGCCATAGTGGAGATAGTGGGGAACGTGGCAGTTGAGGGAAGTTGAGTTGTGACACGTCATGGCTGGACCCATGGCGCCAGTCACAGTGGGAGCCACATGTGTAAAATGCTGAATTTTAGGGTTTTTAGCTCATTTTCACTCCTTTTCTCGATCGGGGCTCTGATTAAAGTAAAAACCTGAAAACAAAGAGAAACATAGTAATAACATAACAAAATAACAATAAAACAACTAAAATGCATGCGAAATCGGAGTCAAAAATATGGTGAATTTCAGTGTCATCAGCCAAACGCCAATTACGTGAGGAAGATATCGGGAATTAATTTTCAATAGAAGTTTCGAAGTTTTCTGTTTTACGTCTTTCGGTTGTTTAAAATTTCGTAACTTCTCACCCAATTAACATATTGATCCGATTAATTTTCCATTTGTCCGGATGGTTATTATTTTCATTTCATCTGTTGTGGCCGAACGCTAACTTTGTGAGTAAAGTCTTCGAATACGCCAAGTACCTGAGTTTATACAGTGAAAAACTATGTTGAACCGTTGTTTCCTGTGCTATAAAACAATTCATAACTTCTGAACCATATGTCGAAACCGGATGAATTCCGGACAGGAAGTCCGTCTCGAGGTCCCCAATATTTTGTATGTTTAAGCCAAAAGCTAGTTCTGCACCACAAATTCCAGAATATTGCAAAAGCGTCGGAGGTCGATCGTGAATCAGGGTTTTCTCCCACTATTTCGCAAGATTCAAAAATTCATAACTTTTTTGTTTTTTACTGTATCGGGATGTTTCTCACGGAATTGCTTCACAAATTTTGTCGTCTACAAGTTCCCTTTTTGTCCTCGAGTTCAAACGGTATTCAGAAGATCGAGTTTGGTCGCGTTCTTTGGAAGGTGCGCACGAAAATCCTGCGTTTGAATTTTCCGCCTCAGATGACCAGTCGGTTCTCGTCATTCAAACGCACGTATCTTTTGCTTCATTTATCCGATTGAGCCCGTTCTCATGGGAACGAATTACAAATTTACTCATCTTCGACTTTTCTTTGAAGCCCAAAACTGAATTTTGCAACGAAACATGTTTCCTTGAGATTGGAGTTTAAGCGGCATTTTGGAGGAAATTTCAAATTCAAATTTTGTGACCACTATATATTCATTTTTCCTCAATTTCCTCTCATTTTTTTGGGGGTACTCTCCATTCTCTCTCTTCACAAACACTTCTCTCTTTTGCTCTCCCTTCTCTATAGAATCAAATTGCATTTTCTTCTTGAGTTTTCACAACAACTTCATACAAATTCTCAAGAACGCGAAGAACATTCGAATTATTTTTCCAGAAAATTACTGAAATCTCAATTGATCTCTCTCCGATTTCCGGTCCACTCTTTCCGGTGCCGCATCCCGTCCGACCGGTTTCCTCCCGACGCGGCTTCACCGGTCGCAGACGCGATCTCCTCCCTTTACCGCCGCACGAACACGTGCCTCTCTCCTTGCGACCGGCGCTGATGTCCAGTGATACTCCGCCTCTCTAATTGCTTGTTCCGACCACAACTCTGGTCAAGTGTAAGTTCTGGCTACGCTTCAGTAAGCTTCCTCGTTTTCTGTACTGTTTCGGTTGTTTACAAGCTTGTTTTAATTGATTTAGGAATTCAATTGTTTATTTGGATCATAATTGGAAGTTGTGTGATAATTTTGTGAGTAATTGGATTTGAACTTAATTGATAATGATGATTAAGTTTGGGATTGGCTAGAGTTGGGATAATGTTTGTTGATTGAATTCATAATTATGTATGAATATATTGATTGTAATGGTGTGAAAATTGTTGGAATGAATAGAAGGTGATTATGGTGATTTCCAATTGATGTGGATTATGTTAATTGCTATGTGAGAATCATGTTGATTTTATAAACTCTTGTTAAATCGTTGGAGCAAATTGTAAGAGTTCATTATGGATAACTTGTTGAACGATGTTAATGGAAGTTGGATGATGTTGTTTTGAGGTTAATTTGAATTGAAATGGAGTATTGTGTTGATAATCTTGAACCAAATTCATGAGTATTAATGGTGTTGCTTTATGTGTCAATTGTTGTGTTGAAAATGCATGATGCTTGACAATTTGCTTGAGAAATAGGCGATATTTTGTTAGGTTTCAAGTGTTGGATTTGGGTGTCAAGGTTGATTAAATGCTTCAAATGTTGTTGATATATTCCATTGAGAACTTAATTTCGATTCCATTTGTTATGCTAAATCTTTGTGATGTCCTTTTGTGACAATGTAATGTTGTTTTGATTTGTGTTAACATTTGATATGGATTTGAATGTTGTTGTTTCCATGAGTTTGGATTTAATTTCAAATAGGATATCAAGTTGAGCTCAAGTATGCATTTGTTCATAACTTGTGATCCGTGTATGTGTTTTGTAATAATGGAAACTGCATAGGTAAGTGATTCCGGAAGCATTCAGATGGTTTATTTTTTATTTCGGAATTTCACTTTTGCACGTTTTTGGTTCTGTTTTTTTAGAAAAGGGCTTAAAAAGTTTTGCTTCCACTCGGTTTTTGGCCGAACCGAGTTCGTTTTTGGGTTCCTTGACCTGTTTTCTAGTCACCGTGCAATTTTCGTCCCGTTTTAAGTCGGTGATTTTTTACGCCTATTTTCCGATTTTATCGATTTTAAGTGACGTTTTGTGTGAACTTTATATTCTCACCTCCCTGTTTGCATATGCTTATGTTTGTGTGCTTGTGGATGTTCCTTGTGATTGAATTTGCATGTTTTCGGATTAATTTTGCACGCATCTCAAGTGGTAATACACGGTTGCCCCGGACGTTGCTCCGTTGTGTTTACATACTATTTTCGCACCTCTCTCACTTCTATTCTATGATTGTGATGAAGATATGATATGCTTTACTCTTCCTTGTTATTTTTGACTCGTTTGTTGAGATGTGCAAGGTACACCGATTGAAAGTTCCAAGCGCGTGGTTGAATGCACTCCCCTTTATTAGTAGGGGTGTGGGTTCGCTATTCTACGTGAGCTATGTTACCGCGAGTTAGTTATTCCACACGGATTCTTGGTTTCCCATTTATTGGGAAATGTACTTTGTTTATCTATATTTGTTTGGTATTTACGTGATACAGGTTTGCATATACCAACGCCGTTGCGATTTATTTTCGTTGACGGTGTCCATTTGCATTATGGATTATGTTCCGCCTTCTAACTGCGTTTGGCTTGGTTGATGCTAGCTTGTATGAGATTCTATGGGTTTCTATTTTTCTGCATTGCTTGCTCATTATGGATTTGCTATCCGTTTGGTATACTTCTTAATCCTTTTACTTTTCCGCACTATCTGATGCCATGAGAATTAGGGTAGACATTCATCATTGATGCCATGAGAAGTAGGACCTAGGTATTCATTGCATAAGTCCTACTCTGTAGGCCATGTTTGCTGGGAGTCCGTGTCATGTGGGCAGGCAATCTGATTTGTTTGTTTATTTTTGTGCTAAAGACCTCCAAAGAGGCGTCCCCTTCCCAATACCCTTGATAAGTCCTCAAGAGAAGGGAAGCGGAGAGGGTACAGAATCGACCCCCGCACTTTCATCTGTGTCATTCATTACCTCGCGTTACACGTTGACACCTTTGAACCGATTCCCCTACTCTTGTTATCGAGTCGGTCAAGTGGAAAAGGATCTTGCAATCGGATCCCCATGCATTGTCTAGCTTGTGTCGCCTGATGCTGATGCTTTATGCTCTAACGCGCAATGATTGATACTTCCAATTTCAAACTTGCCTTGTGTAGCGATAAATTCATCATCATTAAGCTATTGCCAAGCTAAAGATCAATTAACAAGAGTCGCCACCGCGATTTTATTGTTTTCAAGGGAAAAGGGAAAAAATGTGAACAAAACCCAAATAGTAAGATGTTTTCAAATAAAAACTAATAAAAGTCAGAGATCACAGGTAAGGGGGTTGGTTACACAGAGGGAAGGTGTTAGCACCCAAAGTGTCGTAGGTACTCCTAGGGATCCCTTTTTGTGTGCGTATGTATTTTTGTACAAAGTGATGTTTATAGAGAAATAGAATGGGGGGATGAGAAAAGAATTGATTAATTATATTTTTTGTATTTTTGTACAAAGTGATGTTTTTGAAAGTTTAAGTCAAGTATAGTTAAGTCTATTTACAAATTTGATTTAAGAAAATGAGTTTGAAAATGCAATGGCATAAGGTCAAAGTTTCTATCTTTTGCAAAAGTGGTCAAAGTTTAGAACAAAAGTAGTTCACATAAAGAAAGTTTTGGAAATGGAGGGAGATATTTTGAAATTAAAGAAATGGGGAGAAGATGAAGACACTACCCTAGATACAAGAAATTTAAAAGTTTAAAGTTGAAAAGATCTGACCAAATGGGAGCAATCCAATAGACAAGTATGTCAATAGAAACCCAGAATTCCCTTGGACTTTTCTTAGAATCAAGCAACACACAAATGCACAATCATATCAATCTTGAAGAGCAAAGGCATCAAATAAAGATGGCCTTATCCAAGCTTATCCATTTCAATGATCTTCTTTAGAATAGCCTATGTAGCAGATGAAATCCACAAGTCATAGGTTCAACATAACAGCTTAACAGGGATTATGTTGTAGATGAATCTGGAGAGATCTTGAATGATGTATCAAATGAATTCAAACTTGCAAGTTCTTGGTTCTTCAACAAATTGGCATTAGCCAACTCCATTAGCAAAGGAAAGTTGCCTAAGTTCTAAGTCCAATTGGGAGAGATCAAAACAACAGTCCACTCAAATTGTCTTTTAGGGTTTTTGTTATTATTATGTGCATTAATGGTCAAAGACCAATCAAAAAAACAAAGCAACAAAGTATATCACACAACATGGTCCAATTGGACAAAGGGAAAATTCCATAAACATAAATAATTAGAATGATATGTACAATTACCAATGATAAAAGAACAATAAAAGTAAATTGCATTAAAAGTAAAAGCTTGAAAGTAAAGGTTAATGGTTAGTAAGTTAATAGTTAGTTTTGTTTTGCTTTTTTTGATTTCAAGACATTCGTTGGAGAACACTCAACCCACTTGCCACAAGCATGGATCCTTGAACCAAAACATCTCCAAAGGAAGGAAAGAAGGCCAAGTTTCCACACAATACCATGGAAGAGGGGAGACTTACAATCTCACTAACTAGAATGCTTATGCCTTTCATGTCACAAATTTAGCGCTATGTTAAGCAACCGTAATTCGAATTATGTAGAAGTCACAACTATTTGAGGTCGGGCAAGAAACTTTTGGTGTTAATGCATGTTGGAGACATAGTATTAATAACTATGCTCATTAAACATACCTCACACAAAAAATATGCAAAGGTGTGGCCTAATCGCATCCATACTCATGTTAATCTTTCAATCAACTAGCATTAGGACTTAGAGATGTCATTGGCCAATTGAAATGAATGGATGAAGAAGGGGAATTAGATGAAGAGGGAAAGGGATGAATGAGATCACAAATTGGTCAAAGGAGGACTTTTACCAAATTAATATTATTCAATCATTTTGGGAGATGGAATGTACTTTCCATCAATCCCCTAAATCCAATAATATTAATTTGACAAAGTCAAATCAACCTTGACCAAGGCCCAACAACAAATGAGAAACTCAAATAAGTCAATCCAAATGGTCAACACAATTAAAATGGCATTTATTCAATTAAAAGTATTAAAATAATGCATAAAATTAAAATATGTTTTGTCCAAATCCTAAAATCATATCAAAACACCAAATAAATGGCCATGTGATTTATCATAGGTCAAACAAGGTCAAAGGACCTTTGATAAAAAAATTCATAATTTTTGGACACTTAAAATTATTTTTAAACAATTAAAAACAAATGAAAAATCAATTAATTCATGAAAAATATTAATAATGATCCAAAAAATAATTTTAATTCAGAATATGAAAGAGAAAAATATTTGAAATTTTTTGGTGAAAGTCCCATATTTTTTGGATCAATATTGAATTTAATATGAATTATTGAATAAAAGGGAATTAAATGGAAAATCAGAAAATGAAAAAATACATGGACCATCAGATCTCCCTCATTAATTGAGGTGGCAGATCTAATGATCCACAGCGTGCGTTCCACCAAGGCATTAGTCAACTGCGCTGCAAACTTGTTAATCACAATGCACGGCCAAGATTAGAACACGGGAGTTGGATTACACGGTCTAGACCTTAGACACATCATCATCGGAGCCAGAGCTCCGGCTGTCTTCTCCGACGAGCCTCATCGGACTGGTCATCATCAACCATCACCAAAATTTCAAACAGGGACATGATTTTAAAGAGAAAACATCACTGAGCACGAATATCACCTCTATTTCTTCCAATTCCAACTATATTGAGAGATATGTGGAATTGAAAAATGAGGTTCATGATCTGAGTTGCTTCGATTCAGCATCAAAACAACTCAAACGCCCTGCCTACATTGGTAGGACTTCAACCAACACAATAATCAAGAGAATTGAGCAAGAAACAAGGAGAATCGAAGAGATCAAATTTTCTGCAAAACACCTTCAATGGAGGTCTGAGCTTGCTAGATCTTGATCTGAATCTTGTTCTGCTTCACTCCAATAGCTTGCAGAAGAGGAACGGAATGGCTTAGAATCAATGGACTCCTGGAGAATTGAATTCCAAAACAGTGGAGATTCAAGCTCAAATTCAACAGAATTTTTCAGGTTTATCCTCTCAATGTGAAGGGTTTTCTGTGGGGAATCAAAGCTTACGCATTATGTCTGTTGATTTTGAGCAATTGAGCTCCAATTTATAGAGAATTCAAGTGTTAATTGCACACTCCATTCAAGTTTCCAAAATTGGCAAAGTGAGGTAAGCAGTTGCATGGGCGCGCATAGGCCCATCAAATGATTGCTGAAAGTCCAAATGAAGTTCAGATATGTTGAAGCAAGCTTGGAATATAAGGCAATTCAACATTGATACTTGAAGTTTGATCCATGACACATGATACCAGCCTGCTTAAGCCATGCGCATCCTATGCATTTCTCATCCAAAATGCATGAATTTTATCTTTTTGGAAAGGTGAGATCAAGGGGAACAAGTTTGATTTTGAACACTTTTTCATTTGGAGCTTGTAACATGGAGATATTTGAGGTGGAAGTTTGGAAAAATTTGACATATTGAAAATTTTCTAAGTGTCAAGCCATATGTCTCAATATTCCACCTTGCTTAACTTTTTATGGGAGCTTCAAATGAGAATAATGTCTTCATCAAAGTTGCAGCTCTCTCAAAGACTTTCAAAATGGTCACCAATTTCATGTCATTTGGATTTAAAATGATAGAGTCAATCATTTTTGAAGTTTGGCAAAATCACTTGATCAATGGTATAGGTCAAAAGTGACCTATAATGTAGCCTCATATAACATGTGCAAAGAAGTTGAATAATCTCCCACTCCAAACATAAAAGTTTAAGTAGACACATTGAATTTGATTTTGTAACTTGTAAATCTTCCATCTCATAAGAATTGAGCAAGTTATGGCCTTGGGAAGTTGACTTTCAAATTAGGGTATAGACAAAATGACCTATAATGTTTCAACATAGAAAATGATTTTCCAAGCAAACCTAGCTCTAGGTATCAACATGAAATTTGTTTATAATGTCATTTAGATTAAGTTTTCTCTTGGAATCATTTTCATATGGTGAAAATTGTAGGAGATAGGGTCTAGGGAGACCCAGTTTTGATCAGATGAATCCATCTGGCCAACCACCATCAACCAACTTGCTAATTTCCAATTCTCTTAACTTTATTGGATCATGGTAGATCATATATGCATAAGATGATGAATTTTTAAGTGCCCCTTAAGAAATTTGATCAATTGGTGAGATAGCTTGTTGGATAAGTTACTTAAGATACCCAGTCAAACTAGGGTTTACAAGGCAAATCACCCTCAAAATATTGAAGCAAACTTGATCAATATGACATGTAGAAACAATTGGAACTCATACATGATGCTCATAACCATTCTTGAATCAATTCTTGATGGTGCTCTTTATTCATGAGGGTCTCAAACCCTAGATATGATCAATGAATTAAGGATATCATGTCCCTGACCTACAAAAGAGTTAGATAGATACAAAAACGTGTTTTTGGTATTTTGGTTAGTGAAAATGGTAAAATACAAGTATGAAATAATCACAAAGTGTCTGGTGATCTCTCCCTAAAACAAACCCAATGAGGGAGGGGTAAGGAGGACGGATACCAAGGTATGATCCCAATGCTAATGGTTATGATGGAATTGCATGAGGGATCTTAGGGTCAAAATTGGGGTCTTACAGCTGCCCCTATTTAAGGACATTCTAACTGAGGAGGCGAAGGTTAAAATCTTCGGCTTGACTCAATAGAATGGGCTTAAATAACAACATAGAGAAACAAATTTTGGTCCCTGAGAAACCTCATGATGCATATGATATGAAATGCAAAAGTAAATGCTTTGTGGTGAAATATTGCCACAAAGGAAAAAGAAATCAGAGAGACCGAAAGCCCGCATGAGCACAATGCATTCCATAAGGAAAACTCACTGGGGAGACAGAGACTCTAGGGGATAAAAGGAGTTATGCGTAGGCCAGGCTACAACTTAAAACTACTGGGGGGACTCGAGGGAATCCATATAAAATGGAAAGACTCAGTCGGGGAAACAAACATATGCAGGGAATACGAATAAGCCAGGATAAAACTGAAATATTTGACTCGTGCAGGGAAAAACGATTTCACTAAGGAAATACGCACTCGACTCGACTGGGGAAGCGTTACACTTCAACACAGGAGGAGCAGAAATCTATTACCTACTACCTGTTACTGGGTAAGGAGATAATAAAGATTTGACAGAGAGAACATCCGTCATCGGTTAGGATGAACATATCAAGGATGACTCGCTGAGGACCGCCAAGAGGAAATATTCATTACCGGTTACTGGGTAAGAACAACCTTCCTGCGAAAAACTGCAGAAAAGAATAGGATTTACAACTACCGGTTACTGGGTAGAAGACCAAAGGGTGAGAGTATCTGTCATCGGTTAAGATGAACATATCAAGGATAAACTCAACATGGAAGAAAATTCGTCACCGGTTAAGATGAACATATCAAGGATAGACTTTCCTGGGGATGTCAAAGAGGATACCCGTCATCGATTAGGATGAACATATCAAGGATATACCAACTGAACAACAAAAGGGGAATTACATCTATCAAAAACTAGATAGAAAAATGTCGGAGAGAGAATCTTTCACCGGTTAGGATGAACATATCAAGGATTAAACTCTCCGAGGGGACAAAGTAGGATTTACAACTACCGGTTATTGGGTAGAAGACCAATCAAAGAGAAAATGTGTCACCGGTTAAGATGAACATATCAAGGATAGAATCTGAAAGGGGAGAAAAGTAGGGATTACATCTATCAGTTACTGGATAGAATACCAAAGAAGAAGAGAAAATCCGTCACCGGTTAAAGTGAACATATCAAGGATAGACTCCGCTCAGGGGAACAATAGGATTTACAACTACCGGTTACTGGGTAGAAGACCAAAAAGGAGAAGAAAACCCGTCATCGATTAAGATGAACATATCAAGGATTAACTCTCTGGGGAAATAAAATAGGAATTACAACTACTTTTTTACTGGGTAGAATACCAAAGAAGAGAATATCTGTCACTGGTTAAAGTGAACATATCAAGGATAGACTCCTGCGGGGAAAAGAAAGATATTTGTCACCTGGCTAAGATGAACATATCAAGGATATACTTCCGGGGGATCCACTAGGGAGAAAAGAGGTACTTTTGCCAGGGTATTGGGCAAAAAGTAACAAACTGCCGACTAAGAAGAGTTTTACTAGTTACTGGGTAATAGAGTCTTAGGGGACCAAAATATCTATCTAGGTAAGAGCTAGAAAGAAACGATCAATCATGACTCAACCCAATGAGGACATAACTCAAGGGGAGTAATTCCATCCAGAAAATTTGCTGGAGAGGAAACTGAAATAACAATCATCCACGAGGAAACAAACTCAGTGGGGAAACAGAGAAAGGTTAAAGTCTTTTCTGCTTAGGGGCTAACACTCTACAATTGAAAGAGGACAGACATCAGATTTGGATGGGGATAAAGTACCGCCATAACAGAGAATGAAAATCTCAAACAAATAAAATATGCAGGATATGCAAAAATCATGAAATTATATGAATGTAGATGTATATGTATTTATGGTGATTATGCTGACAAAACGATCACGAAGGATACAGAGGTGTCGCAAAGAATATGAACCACCAGTACAATCCTCGGTCAATCGACAAAAAATCATGGATACAAACTGCTGCAAAATGGAGGGATCAACATCCAAAAGCTCAAGCCCTATTGCTGAGGATAAAACACATCCAACTGTAGGGAATCTTAGGTCAACACCATAAAAATGGGAGACAACCCTATTGGGGAAGACAAACAACTGCTCAGAAACCAGGAGTGAACTCTGATTGGGAGCGAAGATACGACGATCAATGGAGATACCAAAGTAATCTACTGGGGAGAGATCAAACATCTTCTGATGACGATCTACCTGCTGAAGAAATACGAACTCCGCTGGGAAGGCCGAAACTGTGTTGGGGACCAGGACATGCCGCTGGGGATTTGAATTAATTAACTTAGCTGGGGATCAAAAAAGAGATTCCACTGGTGTACAAACACTCCACCGGGGAACTGAATCCGCTAGCTGAGGACAACAGCATTCTACTGAGGACATGAATCAACACTGATGCCTAGAAATACCCGAAGAGTTACTGCTTGGGAAACCTCGAATGCTTCACACTCAAGGACTTGCTATTCACTGAAATGTTGTTGATATTACTGTTACTTGCTTTGGAAATTTTTTTGCTTTTATATACTTAAGAAAATTTGATTTTTGATTTAAAAATTTAATTTCAAAATGATCGTAATAAAATCTAAAACTATTGGATGAAGTAAATAAGAGTAGAAACAATTGGATAAAAGCTCAACTTTATTTAATAGGATGGTAGTCTGTAAATGACAAGACTCCATAGATTTTACAAAGTTGAAAATGGTAATTTACATGGAAAAGGCTTACATTGAATACAAATGATCCTTAATCCTTTCTACCAAATCTTGGTATCCACTGTGTTTTTTACCGCTACTGAAGATGAACTGACGTCAACCCTTGTGCTCAAACAAGTCTTCAAAAATCACTGAAGATCAGCAGAATATAGTTACTTGCCATAATCCCTAATTTTTGCATAAGTTGCCCCAAGGTGGGGTACTCAACTTATCGGGAAATTACTTTTCTGTTTTTATGTCTCTAATTTTTGCCTGGATCGCCCATTCGGGATCCACCGAGACGCTCATTTTTCCCTAAGCCACCCTTTCGGGTTTTCAACTTAGCAAGATGTTCTTTTCTTTTTAGGCGAAGTATTTCTTGACTGCATTTGCATTCACAGGACGAGTGAACTCTTCACCATCCATAGTTGTAAGAATCAATGCACCGCCTGAAAAGGCTCTCTTGACAACATATGGGCCTTCATAATTAGGAGTCCATTTTCCTCTGGCATCTGGCTTGAACGAAAAAACTTTCTTGAGCAGAAGGTCACCTTCTCTGAACACACGAGGTTTGACCTTCTTATCAAAAGTTTTCTTCATCCTCTGCTGATATAACTGACCATGACACATGGCAGTTAATCTCTTCTCTTCAATCAAATTCAACTGGTCAAACCTGGTCTGACACCATTCAGCTTCAGTCAACTTGGCTTCCATGAGCACACGCAACGAAGGAATCTCAACCTCTACGGGGAGAACTGCTTCCATACTATAAACAAGAGAGAAAGGGGTTGCCCCTGTTGAAGTGCGGACGGATGTACGATACCCATGCAACGCAAATGGGAGAATCTCGTGCCAATCGTTATACGTGACAAGCATCTTCTGGATAATCTTCTTGATGTTCTTGTTCGCAGCTTCAACAGCCCCGTTCATCTTGGGTCTATAGGGAGAAGAATTATGATGTGCAATCTTGAAGTCTTTGCAAAGAGATTCCACCATATTGTTATTCAAGTTCGATCCATTATCAGTAACGATATTACTTGGCACACCATAACGGCATATAATCTGATTCTTGATAAACCTCACAACAACTTGCTTGGTTACATTTGCATATGATGCCGCTTCAACCCATTTTTTGAAGTAGTCAATTTCCACTAAAATGAAATGATGTCCAATCGAAGCTTTGGGCTCAATCATCCCAATCATATCAATTCCCCACATGGAGAAGGGCCATAGGGAAGAGATAAAATTCAAAAGTGTCGGAGGAACATGAATCTTATCGGCATAAGTTTGACACTTGTGGCACTTCTTCACAAACTTGCAACAGTCAGATTCCATTGTCAGCCAATAGTAACCTGCTCGCAACATCTTCTTCGCCATTGCATGTCCATTGGAATGAGTACCAAAGGATCCTTCATGCACCTCGGTCATCAACAAGTCTGCCTCGTGTCTATCCATGCATCTGAGCAAAACCATGTCGAAGTTTCTCTTGTACAGTACATCACCATTCAAGTAGAAATTACCGGCTAATCTTCTCAAAGTCTTCTTATCTTTCAAAGATGCCCCAGGCGGGTAAATCTGACTTTGGAGGAAACATTTGATGTCGTAATACCACGACTTCTCATCTTTGATCTCTTCAATAGCAAACACATGAGCTGGCCTATCAAGACGCATCACAGATAAATTAGGAACTTCATTCTAATACTTCACTACAATCATTGATGCCAACGTTGCAAGAGCATCTGCCATCCGGTTCTCGTTTCGAGGGATATGATGAAACTCAACCTTTGTAAAGAAAGTTGAAATCCTCCTCGCATAATCTCTATATAGTATTAAACCGGGTTGATTTGTCTCCCATTCTCCTTTGATCTGATTCACTACCAAAGCTGAATCACTGAAGACATCCAAATACTTGATTCTGAAATTCATGGCCTTTTCAAGCCCCATAATGCAAGCTTCATATTCTGCCATGTTGTTTGTACACTTGAAAGTTAATCTAGTTGTAAATGGTAGATGTGTGCCTTGAGGAGTAATAATCACTGCCCCAATGTCATTTCCATATTGATTAACAGCTCCATCAAATACCATGCCCCAACGGTAACCAGGTTTTGGCCCTTCTTCTAGCAATGGTTCATCACAATCTTTCATTTTCAAGTACAAAATCTCTTCGTCAGGGAAATCATACTGTTTTGACTGATAATCTTCAATCGATGTGAGCCAAACGGTCAACCAAGATACTACCTTTGATCGATTTTTGAGATCGGTATTCAATATCATACTCTGATAACAACATCTGCCAACGGGCAATTCTCCCAGTTAAAGCAGGCTTCTCAAATATATACTTAATTGGATCCATTTTGGATATCAACCAAGTGGTATGATTCAACATATATTGACGCAGACGCTTAGCAGCCCAAGCCAATGCGCAACATGTTTTCTCAAGCATTGAATATCAAGTCTCACAGTTGGTGAATTTCTTACTAAGGTAGTATATTGAAAATTCTTTCTTTCCAGTCTCATATTGTTGACCAAGAACACAACCCATACTCTCTCCGAGCACAGTCAAATACATGATCAACGGTCTTCCTTCAACAGATGGAGACAAAATTGGAGGTTCAAGCAAGTATTCCTTGATACTATCAAAAGCTTTCTGGCAGTCTTCAGTCCAATCACAAGACTGATCTTTCTGAAGAAGCTTGAATATAGGCACACATGTGGCAGTCATGTGGGAAATGAATATGGAAATATAATTCAAGCGGCCGAGAAAACCTCTGACTTACTTCTCAGTTTTGGGTGCAGGCATCTCTTGTATTGCTTTGACCTTGGCAGGATCAACTTCAATACCTTTCTCACTGACAATAAAGCCCAACAACTTACCAGAACAAACACCAAAAGTACACTTATTGGGATTCAAGCGGAGTTTATACTTCCTCAAACGCTGGAATAGCTTAAACAAATGCTCAACATGTTCCTCTTCATCAATTGATTTAGCAATCATGTCATCGCATATACTTCAATCTCTTTATGCATCATATCATGAAAAAGAGTAGTCATTGCTCTCTGGTAAGTTGCACCAGCATTCTTTATACTGAAAGGCATCACTCTATAATAGAATGTTCCCCAAGGTGTAATAAATATGGTCTTCTCCATATCCTCGGGTGCCATTTTAATCTGATTATATCCGGAAAATCCATCCATAAACGAAAAGACTTTGAATTTAGCAGTATTGTCTACCAACATATCAATGTGTGGTAGAGGGAAATCATCTTTCGGACTGACTTTATTCAAATCTCTATAGTCAACACCCATGCGGACTTTTCCATCTTTCTTCGGCACTGGCACAATGTTATCCACCCATTGCAGATATTCAGCAGTTACAAGGAAACCGATATCAATCTGTTTTTGAACTTCCTCTTTGATCTTTACAGCCATATCAGGATGCGTTCTTCTCAACATCTGCTTGACTGGCGGGCATTCTGGCTTCAACGGCAATCTATGCTCCACAATATCATAATCCAACCCAGACATATCTTGATAGGACCAAGCAAACACATCTGAATACTCTCGAAGAAGATCAATCAACCCCTTCTTAGCATCTGAACACAATCGAGACCCAATCTTGACTTCCTTCACATCATCTTCGGAACCCAAGTTGACAAGCTCGATCTGCTCTTCAAATGGCTAAATAATCTTTCCATCTTGCTTAAGTAGACGAGACAATTCATCACTTACTTCTTCATCACTTTCCTCCTCGGCCTCAAACACAGGGAATTCAAAATTTGGAGAAGGAGAAGGATCATTGTATTCAATGGGGTTAGGAACCAACCTGCATAATGATTTGATATTTTGATTTTAGAGAAATGAATTTGTGACCAGATATTATGCAGATGGACAATTATATTGTTTATTTATGTTTTTTGTGATTACCATTTTCAGAATAAAGCAAAAAGTAAAAAAAAACATCAAAGATGTGGATGAATAGAATTAATTTTATTGATGATCAGATTAAAATGCCCAACAATGTTCACTTCTCCCTTAGGCATAGGAGAAAGATTTTAAAATATAAAAAGCAAATTACTTAGATCGATGCAAAATAACAGGAATATCAATAGCAGTCCAATTGTTGCATGTCTGTCCATGCGTCACAAAGTTGGTGCAGTCTTCCTCTTCATTGTCCTCTATCACAGCAGCTAAGTGTTGTTCATTCCCATGAATGAACCCTCCGCTACGGAAACTGAGTTGCATCTCTTCTGATCTAACGGTTGACAAGCCCTTTTGGAAACCTAAACCAGTTCTTCCTTTGTTGTCGGCGACCTCTACCACGCGCCCCCACTGATCAACAGGACTGACCGGTAAAATAGCAAGTGTACTATTTGCACCAATGTAGTAATAAAAAGGGAGTTATCCCGAGTATCGATCTCGAGGACTGCGTAGCAAGTATCAATTTTTAGAATAATTCAATTGAACAAAAGTTCATATGGGGGTTTGATGGATGTTTTCATAATTGATAAGAAATAAAAATATACAGCGTATAAAAATAGTTTAACCGATATGAGAAATAATGCTAGGGCCAGGTGTATGAATTGTTGTGTATTCCACTTTTTCCATATCATATAACATCTATGTTAATATAATTCAAAACAGTTTCTCCAAAGTAGTTTTTCTCTAATTCCTTAGCCAAAACCATTTAACAGGCAGTTTCAATCCTAATTCCTTAGTCATTCAAATTGCTGTTATGAAATACTTATTTTATCAAGAATTTACAGTAACCACAGTTTGATCCTCATTCCTAAGTGATTAAACGCGGGTTTTATTATACAACAAGTGATAAGGCGGTTTGTCCGACCTAAAACTTAACCAGAGATCAGAATTTCATGTGTCCGATAAAATTAAGCATTAAGCACGTTGCATAATAATTTTAATTACGAAAACATCAATGATTATAAGAACATGGATAAAATATTCATACAGTAACAATTCAGGGACACCCCCCTAGCATTGGGGGGTTTAGCCTCTCATAATATTCAAAGATAAAGGATTACAAATTAAAGACATTACAAGTTGTTATTGATGAAAGATGATCTTCAATTTCTTCCGATCTTGAAGATCTCTTCTCTTCTCCACACTTTGCAAGGTTGCTTCTCCTTTTCGTCTTATATTCTTTTCACGATCAAAAGTCCAATCTCAGTGCCCAAGTTCAAACTAAATAGCTTCCAAATAACTAAAAACATTGTGAAATGCCCAAAATGCCCTCCAGACGTCTAAAGGGGTTAAAATAAGAAAAATCAGCAAAAGGGACGAAATGGCCAACAAGGGCCATGTCAGGTGACACTGCTGCCCGTGTTGGCTCCACTGTAAGTCCAATCATGCAATCCATGCTGACACGGGCCGTGTCAGCTGACACGGGCACCCGTGTCAGCCCACTGTTTACTGGGTTCAGGATAGCTGGTTCTGGGTAAGAACCATCCCAAAGGAGTGAACTAAGGATAAAACCTGTAGATCATGTTCTAAAAAGTTCCTAGAGTCTTAATTCCATCTATTGGATATTACAGGTTAAGATGACTGACTCATCGACCCATAGTATTCTCAAGAGAAACTCTTCTGAGTGTAGTATCGCGTAACAACTGTTATCAAGTCTACACTTGAACAGTTTTCGCACTACGTCCTAAATAAGCCAAGATGGGTTAGGTGTTCTAAGGTCCTCAGCTTCTCAGACCCAATTAGAAATAGTAATGCCTAACCACAAATACTTGTGTGACATTTCCAAATCCAAAGGAGTGGAGCATATGGATCTCAAGCCAACTTGTTAAGGACTACTCCACACAAGTTGAACATGACTATACCATCCTCCTATCTTAATTGCACTCAAGTTCGGGTTAGAACTTATCTCACCACTCAGAGATCACCAAGCACAACAAGCAGATTATATCACATATATATATATATATATATACAAACATCACATATATGCAAATATATTCACACAAAAAGCAGGCTAAACCCACTGGAGACTACTCCCCAGTAGAATCGCCACTTAATTTCTGTAGTGGGAAATTCATGATCATTAAGCTATTGCCAAGCTAAGGATCAATTAACAAGAGTCACCATCGTGATTTTATTGTTTCCAAGGGAAAAGGGAAAAAATGCGAACAAAACCCAAATAGTAAGAAGTTTTCAAATAAAAACTAATAAAAGTCAGGATCGAAGGTAAGGGGGTTGGTTACACATAGGTAAGGTGTTAGCACCCAAAGTATCCTAGGTACTCCTAGGGAGCCCTTTTTGTATGCATATGTATTTTTGTACAAAGTGATGTTTACAGACAAATAGAATGGGGGGATGAGAAAAGAATTGATTAATTATATTTTTTGTGTTTGACAAGACCTTCGGTCTTGTGCCTACGTACCAACATATAAATGAGGGATCAAAACCTCGTAGTCCGTGCTATAAATTTCAAAGTGAGTATGTTGGTTTTAACAAAAATTAAGTTTGAAAGGCACAAAGTCCTAAAATGGTTTGAATGAGTTAGTTCTTTTTGGCTTTTTTGAAATTTTAAGTCAAGTATAGTTAAGTCTATTTACAAATTTGATTTAAGAAAATGAGTTTGAAAATGCAATGGCATAAGGCCAAAGTTTCTATCTTTTGCAAAATTGGTCAAAGTTTAGAACAAAAGTAGTTCACACAAAGAAAGTTTTTGAAATGGAGGGAGATATTTTGAAATTAAAGAAACAGGGAGAAGATGAAGAGACTACCCTAGATACAAGAAATTTAAAAGTTTAAAGTTGAAAAGATCTAACCAAATGGGAGCAATCCAATAGACAAGTATGTCAATAGAAACCCAGAATTCCCTTGGACTTTTCTTAGAATCAAGCAACACACAAATGCACAATCATATCAATCTTGAAGAGCAAAGGCATCAAATAAAGATGGCCTTATCCAAGCTTATCCACTTCAATGATCTTCTTTAGAATAACCTATGTAGCAAATGAAATCCACAAGTCATAGGTTCAACATAACAACTTAACAGGGATTAATGTTGCAGATGAATCTGGAGAGATCTTGAATAATGTATCAGATGAATTCAAACTTGCAAGTTCTTGGTTCTTCGACAAATTGGCATTAGCCAAGTCCATTAGTAAAGGAATGTTTCCTAAGTTCTAAGTCCAATTGGGAGAGATCAAAACAACAGTCCACTCAAATTGTCTTTTAGGGTTTTTGTTATTATTATGTGCATTAATGGTCAAAGACCAATCAAACAAACAAAGCAACAAAGTATATCACACAACATGGTCCAATTGGACAAAGGGAAAATTGCATAAACATAAAATATTAGAATGATATGTACAATGAAAAATGATAATAGAACAATAAAAGTAAATTGCATTAAAAGTAAAAGCTTGGAAGTAAAGGTTAATGGTTAGTAAGTTAATAGTTAGTTTTGTTTTGCTTTTTTTGATTTCAAGACATTCTTTAGAGAACACTCAACCCACTTCCCACAAGCATGGATCCTTGAACCAAAACATCTTCCAAAGGAAGGAAAGAAGGCCAAGTTTCCACACAATACCATGGAAGAGGGGAGACTTACAATCTAACTAACTAGAATGCTTATGCCTTTCATGTCACAAATTTAGCGCTATGTTAAGCAATCGTAATTGGACTTATGTAGAAGTCACAACTATTTAAGGCTGGGCAATAAACTTTTGGTGTTAATGCATGTTCGAGACATAGTATTAATAACTATGCTCATTAAACATACCACACACAAAAAATATGCAAAGGTGTGGCCTAATCTTATCCATGCTCATGTTAATCATTCAATCAACTAGCATTAGGATTTAGAGATGTCATTGGCCAATCGAAATGAATGGATGAAGAAGGGGAATTAGATGAAGAGGGAAAGGGATGAATGAGATCACAAATTGGTGAAAGGAGGACTTTTACCAAATTAATATTATTCATTCATTTTGAGAGATGGAATGTACATTCCATCAATCCCCTAAATCCCATAATATCAACTTGACAAAGTCAAATCACCTTGACCAAGGGCTAACAACAAATGAGAAACTCAAATAAGTCAATCCAAATGGTCAACACAATTAAAATGGCATTTATTCAATTAAAAGTATTAAAATAATGCATTGAATTCAAATATGTTTTGTCCAAATCCTAAAATTACATCAAAACACCAAATAAATGGCCATGTGATTTATCATAGGCCAAACAAGCTCAAAGGACCTTGGATAAAAAAAATCATAATTTTTGGACACTTAAAAATATTTTTAAACAATTAAAAACAAATGAAAAATTAATTAATTCATGAAAAATATTAATAATGATCCAAAAAATAATTTTAATTCAGAATATGAAAGAGAAAAATATTTGAAATTTTTTGGTGAAGGTCCCATATTTTTTGGATCAATATTGAATTTAATATGAATTATTGAATAAAAGGGAATTAAATGGAAAATCAAAAAATGCAAAAATACGTGGACCACCAAATCTCCCTCATTAATTGAGATGGAAGATCTGATGATCCACAATGCGTGTTCCACCAAGGCATTAGTCAATTACGCTGCAAACTTGTTAATCACAATGCACGGCCAAGATTAGAACACAGGAGTTGGATCACACGGTCTAGACCTTAGACACATCATCACCGGAGCCAGAGCTCCGATTGTCTTCTCCGACGGCCTCGCCGGACTGGTCATCATCAACCATCACCAAAATTTCAAACAGGGATATGATTTTAAAGAGAAAATATCACTGAGCACGAATATCACCTTCATTTCTTCCAATTCCAACTATATTGAGAGATATGTGGAATTGAAAAATGAGGTTCATGATCTGAGTTGCTTCGATTCAGCATCAAAACAACGCAAACACCTTGCCTACATTGGTAGGACTTCAGCCAACACAATAATCAAGAGAATTGAGCAAGAAACAAGGAGAATCGAAGAGATCAAATTTTATGCAAAAAACCTTCAATGGAGGTCTGAGCTTGCTAGATCTTGATCTGAATCTTCTTTTGCTTCACTCCAATAGCTTGCAGAAGAGGAATGGAATGGCTTAGAATCAATGGACTCCTGGAGAATAGAATTCCAAAACAGTGGAGATTCAAGCTCCAATTCAACAGAATTTTTCAGGTTTATCCTCTCAATGTGAAGGGTTTTCTGTGGGGAATCAAAGCTTGCGCAGTGTGTCTGTTGATTCTGAGAAATTGAGCTCCAATTTATAGAGAATTCAAGTGTTAATTTCACACTCCATCCAAGATTCCAAAATTGGCAAAGTGAGGTAAGCAGTTGCATGGGCGCACATAGGCCCATCAAATGATTGCTGAAAATCCAAATGAAGTTCAGATATGTTGAAGCAATCCTGGAATGCAAGGCAATTAAACATTGATACTTGAAGTTTTATCCATGACACATGATACCAGCTTGTTTAAGCCATGGGCAGCCTATGCATTTCTCTTCCAAAATACATGAATTTTAGCTTTTTGGAAAGGGGAGATCAAGGGGAATAAGTTTTATGTTGAACACTTTTTCATTTGGAGCTTGTAACTTGGAGATATTTGAGGTGGAAGTTTGGAAAATTTTGACATATTGAAAATTTTCTAAGTGTCAAGCCATATGTCTCAATATTCCATGAAAGTTGTAGCTCTCTCAAAGACCTTAACAATGGTCACAAATTTCATGTCATTTGGATTTGAAATGATAGAGTTATGCATTTTTGAAGTTTGGCAAAATCACTTGATCAATGGTATAGGTCAAAAGTGACCTATAATGTAGCCTCATATCACATGTGCAAAGAAGTTGAATTAGCTCCCACTCCAAACATAAAATTTGAAGTAGAAACATTGAATTTGGTTGTGAAACTTGGAAATCTTCGATCTCATAAAAATTTAGAAAGTTATGGCCTTGGGAAGTTGACTTTCAAATTAGGGTTTAGACAAAATGACCTATAATGTTTCAACATAGAAAATGATTTTTGAAGCAAAACTAGCTCTAGGTATCAACATGAACATTGTTTATAATGTAATTTAGAGTAAGTTTCTCTTGGAATCATTTTCATATGGTGAATATTGTATGAGATAGGGTCTAGGGAGACCCAGCTTTGATCAGATGAATCCATCTAGCCAACCACCATCAACCAACTTGCTAATTTCCAACTCTCTTGACTTTCTTGGCTCATGGTAGATCATATATGCATAATATGTTGAATTTTGAAGTGCCCCTTGATAAATTTGATCAATTGATGAGATAGCTTGTTGGAGAAGTTACTCAAGATACCCAGTCAAACTAGGGTTTCCAAGGCAAATCACCCTCAAACTCTTGAAGCAAACTTGATCAATATGACATGTAAAAACAATTGGGACTCATACATGATGCTCATAACCATTCTTGGATCAATTCTTGATGGTGCTCTTTGTTCATGAGGGTCTCAAACCCTAGATATGATCAATAAATTAAGGATATCATGTCCCTGACCTACAAAAGAGTTAGATAGATACAAAGATATATTTTTGGTATTTTGGTTAGTGAAAAATGGTCAAATTCAAGTATGACATAATCACAAAGTTCCTGGTGATCTGTCCCCAAAACAAACCCAATGAAGGAGGGGTAAGGAGGATACCAAGGTATGATCCCAACGCTAATGGTTATGATGGAATTGCATGAGGGTTCTTAGGGTCAAAATTGGGGTCTTACACCTTGGTGACTTGATACCATGGTTAAGGTAACATATTTCCAAATAGATGATCTTGTTTGCATCGGTCAACACGGCCTCGAAGCTAAAGCCTTCCCCTATGCTACTTTGATCTAATATCATTGCTAGGTGTCCCCTTTCCCTTAACTAGCTTTGGTAATTCGATATTACTGCTTGGCCTCATTCTCCTTTACCTACCATTGATGCCATGTCATCTCGGTAGGCATGTGCTACTCGGTGTGAATGGATATTCCCCAAGCGTATGATTGTAATTGATTATTTGTTTGATTTGATTCTTGATTATATGTTTTGACTTGCTTCGGCTTGTCCATCACCACCTGATGCATTCACAAGCATGATTGCACAACACTTGCACATGCCATGATATTCTATCCCTGATTTACATTCCATCTCTGATTCGTATCCTATATGTCATCATTTCCTCACCATTACACTGTGTGGTTAAGTTTGTATGCATCACGTTCACCACTATCCTACGTGGATGCTCGCATTTGATTGTGTTGTGTTCTGCACTTACATGCACCGTTATCCCATACGGTTGCTACATTTCATCTCCGTTATCCTACACGGACATTCTACATTTACATGCATCGTTATCCCATACGGTCGTTACGTTTTGTCTCTGTTATCCTACACAAACATTTGGCATTTGTGTGCACCGTTATCCCATATGGGTGCTACATTTCATCTCTGTTATCCTACACAGACATTGCATTTTGTGTGCATCGCTATCCCATGCGGATGCTACATCTTCTCTGTTATCCTACACAGACGATCCCATTTGTGTACGCCGTTATTCTATGCGGATGTTACGTTCTTTTACACCTATCCTACGGTGTACAGTGCATTTTGATGATTACGTATTCCATGATTTGATATAGTTTACGTATAGCTCACCGCATACAATATATGGTTTATGTTATCCTATACGGATGTCCACGTACTGATTGCGCATATTCTATTGTGCATTTCCTTTCTGTGTTCGATTATGTATATCCTACTACATACATCTACGCTTCGTGCATTTTCTATTGCACATGTTTATAATGGCACCTATTCTACTGTGTACATCTTTTCGCGTGTATTCCACTATGCATTCATCTGCATTGCTTGCATGCATTGTAGTTTGATACAGCTGCACACGCTCATCTCTCACATCTTGTATGTGTGCTCCGTGATTCGATACAGTGTTCACGTACTAATTGTGTATATTCCATTATTCTTACTTCTTCTTACGAGCACTATTATCCTATACAGTTGCCACGTTTATTCTACCGCACCCGGTACTCCAACTATGTTATCCCATACGGATGCTGAGACACCGATCGTGCACATGTTTCCACACGCATCTTTGTGTTCACTCTACGTTATTTTCATTTATCCTATGGTTGTCATCCTATATTTGCTTACCGTGTACATTCCCTTGATATGGACGTTATGTGTGTCTGTTCACTCTGTGCGCTCTATACATTTACTTGTTATCTGTTGCACCATCATGCATTGCATTCTGTTTTTTCTTTTCACCCCTTTTTTAGGGGAACTACGAGTGCCTTGATCTCTCACTGCACTAAGAGGGTACGTAGGCATAAAGGTTTATAACCATAGAAGGCACAATCATGCATTTTTATCATTTTTATCATTGATCATTCATTGTTTATACCATGTTCATGCATTGCATTTCATCCTAGTTCTAAGCAAACCAACCCATTTAGATAGACAACTTGAGCGGATCCCATAGAGTACTATGGACGCGTGGGGTGTGTAGTGGTAAATTCATGACCATTAAGCTATGAATAAACTTAACATCAGTAAAACCAGAGTCTCAACCGTGCTTTTATTGTTTCCAAAGGAAAAGGGGAAAGTATGAACAAAACCAAAAGATAAGAAGTTTTCAAATCAAACCTAATAAAAGAGGGAAGGTGTTAGCACCCAAAGTGTCCTGGGTACTCCTAGGGAGCCCTTTTTATGTGTATATGTGTTTTTGGTATAAAAGATGTTTGAGAAAAATAGAGTGTGGGGATGAGAAAAAATTCATTGATTATATTTTTGTGTTTGACAAGACCTTCGGACTTGTGCCTACGTACCAACATAAAAATGAGGGATCAAAACCTCGTAGTTTATGGTATTAATTTCAAAATGAATGGGTTGCTTTTAATCAAAAATTAAGTTAAAATAGGCACAAAGGGCCCAAAAATTTGGATGACTGTTAGTTCTTTTTGTCTTTTGAAATTTTAAGTCAATATGGTTAAGTACATTTACAAGTTTGATTCAAGAAAAGAGTTTAAAAGTACAATGGCATAAGGCCAAAGTTTCTACTCTGAAATAAGGTCCAAGTTTAGAAATCACAAGCAAAGAAGGTTTTTGAAAAAGGGGGAGAGATTTTGAAATTTAAGAAGTGGGAGAAGATGAAGAGGCTAACCTAAGCATAAAATTAAAAGTTAAGAGTTGAAAAGGTCTTACCAATGAGATGCAATCCAACAGACAAGAATGTCATATAGAAAACCCATTTTCCCTTTGGACTCTGAATCAAGAAAATATCCACAAGCAATTAGCAATATGAAGATCAAGGCATCAAATAAAGATAGCCAAATCCAAGCAAGCAATTCCATAGCTAGCAGTCTTTTTTGTCTTCTTATGTATCAGATGAAATACTCCTTAATTAACTCAGAACAAAACATTAGGCACAAGATCAAAATGACAGTTGTATCAAGACCATGTAGCATATGAATTCAAGTGGATCCCAATAATTGCATTAGATGAAAGCTCAAATCACAATAGTTGGTCTCAGAAATTTTGGCATTGGCCAACTCCTTTTGCATATGGGGTGTTGCCTAATCCTAAGTCCAAAAGTTCAGATCAAACCCAACAGTCCACACAAACATTTTATAGGGTTTTTGTTGTTTATTAAGTATTTTAAGCTCCAAAGACCACAAACACAAACAAGATATACAAACAAATATATGCAATCACAATATATGGCTCAAATGAGCAAAGTGAAATGGCATAAACGTAAACAAGTTAAATGATATGAAAATGGCAATGAATGGTAAATGACTTGAAATTAAATTTTATAAAATAAATGACTTGAAGGTAAATCAAAGTTAATAGTAGTTATCGTTAGTCAAAGTTAATTAGATGTTAGTGGGGTTTTGCTTTTCAACTGATTAAGTCATTCTTTGGAGAACACTCAACCATATATTCACAAGCATGGATCCTTGGACCAAGACATCTTCCAAATGAAGGAAAAAAGTCCAAGTTTCCATACAATACCATGAAAGATGGGAGACTTACAATCTCACTTACTAGAATGCTATGCCTTTAGGGTCAAATTAAGCTCTATGTTAAGCAATCGTAATTGGACTTATGTAGAAGTCACAACTATTTGAGGTCGGGCAATAAAAATTTAGGTGCTAATACATGTTAGAGATTTGGTATAATGAACCAAACTCCTAAAACATACCATACAATAAAAGAAAAAGATCAAAGGAGGGACCTATCTCATCCATACTTGTATTGGTTCATCTAACACAAGGTTATTGATGAACCAATTAGCCTTAGGATCTTGAGATTTCATTGGTCAATGAAAGGGATGGGAAAGAATGGGATTGAAGATGAAGAGGGAGGGGAGATGAGAGAAACACAAATTGGTCATGGGAGGAAATTTATCAAATTAAAATCATTCATTCATTTTGGGAGATGAAATGTACATTTCATCAATCCCCTAAATCCAATGTTTTAACTCAACAAAAGTCAAATCAATCTTGACCAAGGCCCAAACTAATAGTCAAACATCATAAGTCAATAAAAAGAGCTCAACATAATTTTTACACAATTAATCAATTAAAAATCAAATTAAAAATGCATTTAAATTCAATTTAATTTGGACAAAACCTAAAACCTCTTCAAAATACAAAGTAAATGGTTAAGAGATTTATCGTAGGTCAATGAAGGTTAGAGGACCTTAGACAAAAAAATTCCTGATTTTTGAAAAGTCAGAAATATCTTTAAACAATTAAAAATATGCACAAAAACAATTAATTCCTAAAAAATATCAAAGTTGATCCAAAAAACAATTTTAATTCAAAGTGAAAGAGGAAAATATTTAAAGATTTTTGGTGAGAGTCCCATATTTTTTGGATTAAAAATGAAATTAATATGAATTAATCAAAATAAATGGATTAAATGAAAAATTAGAAAATATGAAAATATGAAAAAACAAGGGTCATCAGATCTCCCTCATTAATTGAGGTGGCAAATCCGATGGCCATGCGCATCGTGTCCATGTGTTCCAAAGTCAGCGTGTGTGTACATGTGGTAATCAGTTTGAATGGACGAGATTAAAACGTTGGACAAGGATCACATGGCTCAGGTCAAGCCAACACATCATTGGAGCCCTAGCTCCGGTCATCTTCTCCGGTGAAGGCCATCGGACTGGTCCAACCAAAACTTCATGAAAAATGAAAAGTGAAGACACTAATTTGAAGGAAAAATGCTCAGGAGCACGAATTTGGCCTCAATTTTCTCCAATTCCAAGTATATGAAAAGATACAGGGATTTGAATATTTAGGCTCATGAACTGAGTTGTTTCGATTTGACCTCAAAGCAACTCCATCTTTTTGCCTACATTGGTAGGACTTCAGCCAACCAAAAATCACAAAGAATGGTGAAGAATTGAGAGAGAATCGAAGAGATGAAGTTTCTGAAAAATCACCTTCGAGTTGCTTCAAATTCACTTGATATTGATCTGGATTTGCTTGCTTCCTCTTCCTCTTGCTTGCAGAAACCAATTGAGATGAAAAGGGGAACGAATTTTTGGAGTTTGAACTTTTAAACAGAAGATGAAGTTTAAGCTCGACTTCAAAAGAAACCTTAAAAAATTATATGGAATGAGGGTTTGGATTGGTCTGGCAAAGCTTGGCAAGGTATTGATGGAGTTCTGATTATAATGCACTTCTATTTATAGCCTTGGCAATTGATTTTCACACACTTCCATTTGAATGTTCAAAAATAGCAAGTTCCTTCATGAGCTAGCATGGGTGTGTGCAAAGCCCAAAAATCATTTACAAAGGTCCAAAATCGTGCATAGGTCATGCTGAAAGTGTTGCATTAAGCCATGTAATGTTGAATTGAGTTGGATCATGAAATTCTTCAAAATGGTACCACACATTGCACCCATGCTCAAGTCCTTTAATATTGATTCAAATGAGATGATTCTGGACTTTTTGGAAAGGTGGGATCAAGGGGAACAACTTTCATGTTGAACACATTTCTATTTGAAGCTTGGATCATGGTGAATTTTGAGGTGGATCTTTGGAAAATCAAACATATTTGAAAATTTTCTAAGTACTAAGTCAAATGTTCACTTCTTCCACCTTGAATAACTTTTTTTATGGACTTCAAATAGAAAACGTTCCTTCATCAAAGTTGTATCTCTTTAAAACCTATTCAATATGGTCACAAATTTGACCTCATTTGAATTTGGAATGAAGGAGTTATGCATTTTATAAGTTGAGGAAAATCACTTGTTCAATGGTACTGGCCCAAAATGACCTCTAATGTTTCCTCTTGGCACATGCATTTGCAAGTTGAATTTGAACTTCCTTAAAACGTCAAAGTTTAAGTAGACATATTTAGTTTGATCATGGAATTATAATGGCTTTAATCTCATAAATATTGAGCAAGTTATGGTCTATAAAGTTTACCTCTTAGCTAGGGTTCAGACAAAATGACCTATAATCTTTCACCATAAAAAATGACCTTACAACCAAAATAAGCTCTTGACTTAAACATGAAAGTTGTTTGCAATGTCATTTTGAGTAATGTTGCTCTTGGAATAATTTTCATATGACAAAAAATGTAGGAGATAGGGTCTAGGGAACCCCAGTTTTGACAAGTTGACTTTCTCTGGTCAACCACCATGAACCATCTTGCTAGCTTGACATTATCTTGATTTTTAGGACTCATGGAGGACCATATATGTGCAAGATGGTGTAATATGAAGTATCCCTTGAAATATTTGATCAATTATTAAAGGAACTTGTTGAAGAAGTCACACAAGATACCCAAATGAATTAGGGTTTCCAAGGCAAACAAACTTCAAACTCTTGATGTAGTCTTGATCAAAATGATATGTGAAGACCATAGGGATCCATATATGATGTCTAGAACCAATGAGAACCATTTCTTGATTGATCTCCTTGCATTGAGAGTCTCAAACCCTAGATATGAACTTGATGGAGCATAGGTGAGCACAAACACTACCTACAAAAGCAACAAACTATACATAGACATATTTTTCGTATTTTGGTTAGTAAATAATGAAAGACAAAGTATAATACAATCAAAATATGCTTGGTGATATCTCCCAATGCAAATCCAATAAATGAGAGGTAAGGAGGATGCCAAAGTGTGATCCCAATGCCAATGCATATGATGAGATAGCATGGGGATCTTAGGGTCAAAATTGGGGTCTTACAGCTACCCCTATTTAAGGACATTCTAACTGAGGATGTGAAGGTTAAAATCTTCGCATCAACTCAGTAGAATGGACTTAAATAACAACATATAGAAAAAAAATTGGTCCCTAAGAGACCTCATTATGCATATGATTTGAATATTAAAAGTAATCTATGTGGGGGAAATGTTGCCACAAAGGAAACGAATTCGGAGAGACTGAAAGTTAATAGGAGCAAAATGCCTTCCATAAGAACACTCACTAGGGAGACAAAGACTCTTGGGGGCGAGCGTTGTGCGTAGGCCAGGCTACGACTTAAAAACTGTTGTAGACACGAGAGAAATCCATGAAAATAAATCAATGAAAGGACTCGGTCGGGGAATAGGGGAAAACCTGCGGGGGAAACGGGTAAATCAGAACAAAGTTGAAATACCTGAACTAAACAGGGGATGGCGATTTCACTAAAGAGATACACACCAAAACTCAACTGGGGGAAGAATAAACTTCAACACAGGAGTATCAGAAGTATATTATCCATTACTGGTTATTGGGTAGGAAGATAACATAATCTGACAGAGAGGCATCTGTTACCGGTTAGGGTTAACATATCAAGGATGACTCGCTGAGGGAAACAAGAGGTGTATTGATTACCGGTTACTCGGTAAGAATAGCTTGCTGGGGAAAACAACAAATAGGATTTACAACTACCGGTTACTAGGAAGAAAACTGAAGAAAGAGAATATTTGTCACTGGTTAAAGTGAACATATCAAGGATAGACTCAAGGGAAGAATATTCGTCATCGGTTAAGATGAACATATCAAGGATAGACCACCTGGGAAAATATAGGAATTATATCTACCAGTTACTGGATAGAATACCAAAAAGAGCATATCTGTCATCGGTTAGGATGAACATATCAAGGATAGACTCAGGGGAAGGTAGGATTTACAACTACCGGTTACTGGGCAGAATACCACAAAGAGGAGAAAACTCGTCATCGATTAGAATGAACATATCAAGGATTAGCTCTGAGGAATGGAATAGGGATTACTGATAACACTAAAATTTACCGTATTTTCGACTCCGATTTCACATGCATTCTAGTTGTTTTATTATCATTTTGTTGTGTTATTGCTATGTCTTTCTTTGTTTTCAGGTTTTTACTTTAATCGGAGCCCCGATCGAGAAACGGAGCGAAAAAGAGCCAAAAACCCTAAAATTCAGCATTTTGTACTTGTGGCCTACCCCATGGCTGGCGCCATAGACCCTGCCATGACGTGTCCAAGCTCAACTTCCCTCAACTCCCACGTTCCCCACTACTTCCACTAAGGCGCCTCATTTTGTGCTTGTGGCGGGCGCCACAAGAGGAAAGTTTTTCCCTCCCATTTTCAAGTTGAAGGGCATCCTTGTCATTTCCATCTTTTTACTTGCTTATAAATAGAAACTCGAAATCACTTTTACAATCATCCAAACTTAGAGCAAAGGCAAACTCATAGCAACTTTGTTTCACTTAGGCATATATTCAGTATTATAAAGTGGTAATCGCTTCGCATTGGAGTGTTACCACAATTGTGTAATCGAGTCTGTGATAGAGTCTGTAATCGAGTTTGGAGCACTTTGGAAGGAAGTTAATCCTGCCGCCATTTTCATTTCCACTTTGCAATTTATTCAACCCTCCGATTGGAGCAGGTTTTTATTACTTGTCTTTATCTTATTTATTTTCCCGCGCTCGCTTTACTTTATTTATTTCTCGCACTCGCTTTACTTTATTTATTTCTCGCACTCGCTTTACTTTCATTTATTTCTCGCACTCGCCTTACTTTATTTATTTCTCGCACTCGCTTTAAATTATTTATTTCTCGCACTCGCTTTACTTTTATTTACTTTCCGCACTCGCACTACTTTTATTTACTTTCCGCACTCGCACTACTTTTATTTATTTTAATTGACTTTTACTTTACCATGTCTAACTAAATTTATAAGGTTAGAATGTAAGGATCATAATTGAACCGATAATCCGTACAATTGTTTGTAGAAACACTTAAGGGCTATTTTAACTTTCAAATTAAGTTTTCCTGCACTTCAATTTCGTTGGGTAAGATCGAAAGCCGTCCAACGTCTTTTTAAACTTAATTGTTTTTAACTATTTCAAAAACAACGAAAGCGCTTTGTTTAGTTTATTATAAGATTTTAACATTAAGAAGAAAAGAGATTTTAAAACTATTTTCGGACGCGTTTATAAGTTTAGAGTCTGGTTCGTGAGAACCTCTTTTGGTTAAGAAATCCAGGTTATAATACTTTTCAACTTAGTCAAGATACTATATTTCTTAAAAATAGGTTTACTACTCGAACGCAATGCGCACCTTTTTATAAGTGACAATAAGAGGGTTTGATTAGGGAGTACAACTCGGTTCTGAATACGCGAAAGTGACAGTTCCTGTTAAATTAGTTCTTTTCAAAGTAGGAAACACTGCCCATAAGTAGCTCTATTAGCAAGTACTTGGATTATTAATTGATTACGTGAATTACATTTGACCCTGTCTTTATTAATTAAATTTATTTCAATACTTTACTTTTCATTGCACACTCTAAAAAACACCTATTTTGATTGCCTTTGATAAACACCATAACAATAGATAACGACAGATTGACACTTGGTCTCTGTGGATTCGACAATCTTTTATATTACTCTGACGCGTTCGTATACTTGCGAAACACCGCATCAAGTTTTTGGCGCCGTTGTCGGGGACCAATTTCGTCAAATTTCATTTTCCTGTTCTTATATCGTTTAGACTTAGGCTATTTCCCGCCGGTCAATGCGAAGAACTCGCAGCACGGGAAGTTTAAGCTTAGTATACCCTCTGGCGGAACCTGAACGTTACGCTCGCGCACGTTTATTCTTTCATAGAATTAAGAGAGCTATGGCCGAAGATCAAAACCAAAGACCTCTTAAGGATTTCGCTCAACCATCTAATGAAGAACCTAGTTCTAGTATAGTAAACCCAACCATCCCAGCCAATAATTTTGAACTTAAACCATCCCTGTTGCAACTAGTGCAACAGAGACAATTCGCAGGTCTCGCTACTGAAAACCCAAACCAACATTTAAAAATATTTCTTCAATTAGCAGACACTTTTAAAACCAATGGAACTTCTCCTGAGGCAATACGTTTAAGATTATTTCCTTTTTCCCTCAGAGATAAAGCCCTATCATGGTTAGATTCCCTTCCACCCAATTCCATTACGACTTGGGATAACCTTAGAAGAGTTTTTCTTGCTAGATATTTTCCCCCGAGTAAAACCGCCGTTCTTCGAAACCATATAACTAGATTTACCCAAAATCAAGGAGAATCGCTGTTCGAAGCTTGGGAGAGATATAAAGAGTTGTTACGAGCATGCCCACATCATGGTTTAGAAAATTGGTTAATCATTCAAACCTTCTATAATGGACTTCATTACAACACAAAGATGACCATCGATGCTTCCGCAGGCGGTGCTCTGATGAACAAACCTTATCCTGAAGCTAGTGCCCTCATTGAAGATATGGCTCAAAACCATCAATCATGGGGAGTCGAACGAGCGACAGTTGAGAAGAAGGAAGCCCAAGGAGGAGTGCATGAACTAAGCTCTATAGACATGATGCAAGCTAAAATGGATGCATTAGCTCTTAAGGTCGAGCATATGTGCATAAACCCGAATACTGTAGCCGCAGTTTCGTCGGATTGTGAGATATATGGAACCAAAGGACACCAATCCACAAAATGCAGTCTATTAAACGAAACCCACTCTGAGCAAGTGAACTACACCCAAGGGAACCCATATACGAATACCTATAACCCTGGATGGAGGAATCACCCAAACTTCTCCTATAAAAACAATAACCTTATTCAAAATATTGCACCTCCGAGACCTAGTTATCAAGCCCCTAGATCAAACCAACCTATGCAACCTGTACCACCAAAACCGAGCCTTGAGAAAATTATGGAAAATTTTATCACCGCTCAAACCCAACAAAACAAGGAGTTCATGAACCAAAACATTCATGTTAACGAATTGATTACTCAGTTAGGAACCAAGGTTGACCAAATAGTTACTCATACCAAGATGCTTGAAACCCAGATCTCTCAGGTAGCTTTAAACCAAGCCCCTCAGACTACACCTGGAGGACAGTTCCCTGGACAACCTCAACAAAATCCGAGAGGATAAGCCAATGTCATTACCCTACGAAGTGGTAACGCTTATGATGAGCCACCAAACCCTAGATTGAGTGAACCCAAAACTTCTAAGGAATGCACCAAGCCCCCGGACGAAGTAAAGGAACCAGAGGAATCTGAAAACCATGAAGGTCGAGAAAAAGGAGAAGAACCTAAAGATAAAACTTATGTACCACCCCCGCCATATAAACCACCTATACCATATCCCCAAAGACTCAAACAAACCCAGATCAATAAACAATATCAAAAATTTATTAAAGTTATAGAAAAACTTCATGTAGAAATCCCTTTCACAGAAGCCATCACCCAAATACCTTCTTATGCAAAGTTTCTCAAAGACATCCTTCCCAGCAAACGTAGACTTGACGATCCGAAGCCTTTGGAATGTAATGCTATTTTCGAGGACAAATTAGCAAAGAAAGATAAAGATCCTGGAAATTTCTCCATTCCTTGCCTTTTGGGTAATCATGTCATCGAAAAAGCTTTTTTTAGACTTAGGAGCTAGTGTGAGCTTAATGCCTTTAGCAGTTTGTGAGAGGTTAAACTTAGGAGAATTACAACCCAATAAGATGTCACTTCAGTTAGCCGATAGATCTGTTAAATATCCGATAGGCATTTTAGAAGATGTTCCTGTTAGGATAGGTCAGTTATTCATCCCTACTGATTTTGTTGTCATGGACATCAAAGAGGACAATGATATACCAATCCTTCTAGGTAGACCATTCTTATCGACTGCAGGAGCCATAATAGATGTCAAGAAAGGAAAGTTGACATTTGAGGTAGGTGACGAGAAAATAGAATTTATACTTTCGAAATTTCTTATGGCACCTGTGATGGGACACTCGTGTTATGCCTTAGATATCATTGATGAATGTGTTAGATAATTAGAACAAAAAGAAATTATAAAAACAATTAAGTTACCATCAACTCTCATAAGGGAAGATGATGACTTTAAGAAACCCTACATCGATGATAACCTTTACGAATGTTTATCCCTTACTCCAGATCTTATGCCATGCCCTAAGAAACCAACCTTAGAACTTAAGGAACTACCTAAGAACCTGAGATATGAGTTCCTCGATGAAAAGATGAACCGTCCAGTTATAGTCAGTGCTACATTGAGCCAAGAGGAAACGGACCAACTTTTAGATGTTTTACGAAGATATCCCTCAACCTTAGGATATAATATCTCTGACCTGAAAGGTATAAGCCCATCCGTATGCATGCATCGGATTTCGCTCGAAGAAGATTCAAAACCCTCTATGGAACATCAGAGAAGAATAAACCCTATAATGAGTGATGTTGTTAAGAAGGAAGTTCTTAAGTTACTTGAGGCATGTATAATCTATCAAATCTCGGATAGTAAGTGGGTGAGCCCTGTGCATGTAGTACCTAAAAAGGGAGGCATCACAGTCGTGCAAAACGATAAAGGCGAACATGCAGCAAAACGTTTAGAAGGAGGATGGCGGATGTGTATAGATTATAGAAAATTAAATAAAGCAACTAGGAAGGATCATTTCCCTTTACCATTTATAGACCAAATGTTGGAGCGTCTAGCCAGACACTCTTACTTCTGTTATCTAGATGGATACTCTGGATTCTTCCAAATACCTATCCACCCCAAAGATCAAGAAAAAACTACCTTTACATGCCCTTATGGAACTTTTGCCTACAGACGAATGCCATTCGGCCTCTGTAATGCCCCAGCTACTTTCCAGCGCTGCATGATGTCAATCTTTGCAGATTACCTAGATGGTATCATGGAAGTGTTTATGGATGATTTCTCGGTTTACGGATTTGATTTCCACAATTGTCTTGCCAACCTTGAGAAAATCCTGGAGAGATGCGTGGAGGTGAACCTCGTGCTAAACTGGGAAAAATGTCATTTCATGGTGACTGAAGGAATAGTTTTAGGACATATAGTTTCTGAAAAATGTATAGAGGTAGATAGAGCTAAAATAGAAGTTATAGAAAACCTAAAACCACCAAAAACCATCAGAGAAGTCCGAAGCTTCCTTGGACACGCTGGATTTTACCGGCGTTTCATTAAAGACTTCTCCAAAATAACTAAACCTTTAACCGGACTTTTAATGAAAGATGCTGAATTCATTTTCGATGAAAAATGTAATGACGCATTTAATCTTTTAAAACAAGCGTTAGTATCGGCACCCATTATGAAACCACCTGATTGGTCAAAACCTTTCGAGATAATGTGCGATGCTAGTGATTATGCAGTTGGAGCCGTTCTAGGACAAAGGAAAGATAAAAAATTACATGCCATTTATTATGCCAGTAGAACCCTAGATGCTGCCCAACTTAACTACGCAACAACTGAAAAAGAATTACTCGCTGTAGTTTTCGCTATAGACAAATTTAGATCTTATCTAGTAGGAGCAAAAATTATAGTTTACGCAGATCATGTTGCCATTCGTTACTTATTAAGTAAAAAAGATGCCAAGCCCAGGTTACTCCGATGGATTCTATTACTACAAGAGTTTGATTTAGACATAAGAGATAAAAAAAAGGCACTGAAAATGTAGTAGCCAATCACCTTTCTAGGCTAGAACATCTAAAACCTGAACTAGTACCTATAAATGATGATTTTGCCTATGATAGACTGATAGCTAGAGTAGAAACCATTGAAGATAATAACCTAGATCCTTATGAGCACCCTCAAAATTCCTTAGCAATAAGTAACGTACCCTGGTATGCAGATTTCGTTAATTACCTAGCTGCTGATATAGTACCCCCTGATTTTGACTACCACCGCAAGAAGAAATTCTTCCACGGTGTGAGAAACTTCTATTGGGAGGAACCGCTCCTTTTCAAAAGGGGTAAAGATGGCATTTTTCGCCGTTGCGTTCCAGAAGAAGAGGTAAATAATATTATCAAGCATTGTCATTCTGCACCCTATGGTGGACATGCGAGCACCTCTAAGACATACGCCAAGATTCTTCAAGCTGGCCTATTCTGGCCTACCATGTGGCGCGATGTCTATGCTTGCATTGTCAAGTGTGATAAATGCCAACGCACTGGAAACATTTCAAGACGTGACGAAATGCCTCTAAGAAACATTCAGGAAGTAAAACTCTTTGACGTATGGGGTATAGATTTCATGGGACCTTTTCCACAATCCTTAGGAAACAGGTATATCTTAGTAGCTGTAGACTATGTGTCTAAGTGGATTGAAGCTATAGTTGCACCCACAAACGGCACTAGGGTAGTAGTCAAACTATTTAAAAACTATATACTCCCTAGATTTGGAACACCACGTTTAGTCATAAGCGATGGAGGATCACACTTTATATCGAGAATATTTGACAAACTTTTAAGAAAATATGGAGTTAGGCATAGAGTAGCAACACCATACCACCCACAAACTAGTGGCCAAGTAGAAGTATCTAATAGGGAGATAAAACAAATCCTAGAGAAAACTGTTTCTATTTCTAGAAGAGGCTGGTCTTAGAAGCTTCAAGAAGCATTATGGGCCTATAAAACCGCTTTCAAAACCCCTATAGGAACTACTCCTATTGGGCCATTAAAACTTTGAATTTAGACTACCTAGCCGCTGGAGAAAAGCGTACCCTAGACATTCATAAACTAGAAGAACTTAGGCAATCTGCCTACGAGAATGCAAAAATATATAAAGAGAGGACAAAAGCCTATCACGACAAAAGAATAGTAAAGAAAAACTTCAATATAGGCGATCCTGTTCTCCTTTTTAACTCTAGGTTACGACTCTTCCGTGGAAAGCTACGTTCAAGATGGACTGGTCCTTTCGAAGTATCCAAGATTCTGAGATCCGGAGCCGTAGAAATCAAGAACGAAACCTGTAGTCCATTCATTGTAAATGGACAAAGACTGAAGCTCTACGAAGGAGGAGACATTCCAGCATACTACTCAAGCCACACCCTGATTGATCCACCAATTCCTACTACTACAGGTGTATAAATTCTAATCGTCAAGTTAATGACATTAAACAAGCGCTGCGTGGGAGGCAACCCATGGTTTTTCTTTCATTTTACTTTTTCGCATTTATTTAATTTTAATTTTAGTTTTATTTTATCTTATCATATTTTGCATTGAGACTAAGATTTGAATGGTTTGCATTTTCAGGATCACTTTCTTAACTTTTACAGGATGCAGGATTTCGATGACATGCATGTGGCCTATAGAGATAATGCTCAAAGGGAGCGCTACATCGCTCTGTATCATCGCCCTATGGCACCCACACGTTATCCCGATCAGCACTGTATGGAGGCACTGGGTATCGAGCCGAGTATTCGATTCCTTAGCCACCAGCTTCACTGGGACGAGTTTGCTGATGACTTGAGTAACACATATAGGAACCTGACTTTGGAGTTCCTGAGTTCATTCAACTATGACCCATACTCTGGACCAGATGGGTATGCTGCTTTCAGGCTTTTCGGAGTTGAGTATTCCTTCAGCCAGAAAGAGTTCGACGACCTTTTGGGCTTCCAGACCACTCCTGATGCTATCCCGGAGACACCTATGGGATATTTCCTGGGTAAGGAGGTTGAGAAGTTTTGGAGTGATATCTCAGTGGTGGAAGCCAGGATCCATCTATGCAGCTGTCTCATGTCATACATAACTCCGCCTTCAGATACTTTCAGATGATATTAGCACATTCCTTCCTAGGAAGACCTGATGCAGAGACATTACTGAGTGAAGAGGAGATCTTCCTATTATTTTGTGCATCCCAGTCTCGCCCAGTAGCATGTGGGAACTTTTTATTATACAGTCTCAGCGGTATCTCCAGATCTACCAAAGGAGTCATCCATGTTGGCGGAATCATCACACAGATTGCTGTCACTTTAGGTCTGTCTCGCAAGCTGTTACATCTTCGGACCTACTGTGGGTACACTACCATGGACATCGACTTCTATTTGACCAGAGGATTGATGAGGAGAGCCTCTTTCCACCCATGTCAGTTCCGACTATTAGTCGACAGCGAGGTTATCCTTTACTTCACGCTGCCAGACCCTATGATGACCAGTGTGCATGATCCAACGAATTGGAGTTATGCTCTAGAGGGCCAGGGAGAGACCGTCGAGGAACCGAGATCACCACCCATTGCTGAATACACGCCTACACCACCATCTCCCAGAATCACTGTTTTCTCTAATAATCTTTCATTGCAGACACCTGACATCCGCACTCAGATTGCTGAGTGTCGAAGAGAGATCGCAGCGCTTAGACAGGAGGTGGCTGACCTCACTTTACAGATGGGAGTGTCCGATCTCACCCATGCTACTAAAGTCGACTGTTTATATCAGGAGATCGCAGAACTCAAGCAGGAGGTAGCCATGCTCTATGGTTCCTCTCAGGAAGATGATATCCCCACTATATGATCTCACCATTTCATCTTATTTTATCTCTTTTTTTATATTTCTCGTATTTACATAACTCATCTTATATTATCTCATTTGGAATATTATACAATCTACATCTATACATTAGTATTTCTACTTTTATCTATGTATGTCTTATGTTTGTTTCATTTGCATTTTTTATTTTTCAGTTATTTATTTATTTATTAGTCTAATATTTAATTTTTGTTTCATTTTTATTTTTTGTTTCATTTTTATTTTTTGTTTTTACCTTTAAAAAATTATGCAAGTCAATGATGCTAGGAAAATCAGAAAACAAATACTATCCGGACCCCTTAAAGCCATAGACCCTATGGCACCTGCCACAACGTCTGTAAAAGGTCGGGGCAGAACCCCTTTCTTCACCATTTTTGCAACTTACAACCTTCCAAACCCATTTTTTCACCTTGGAAAAACATCCTTGAACCCACAAAAAGCTCATACTTTTCTAACCACCAAACCGTACAAATCATCTTTCCGAATTCCATTTTCATTTTCATCCGTCGGATTTCGTAAAAATCCAACCTTTTCACAAACCACTTCATCTTCTTCATCACTTTTCAAGAGCTTTCAAATGGAGTTTAACGTATTCATTCTTCGAGGAGGGAAACCGGGGGATAGACAAAGAAAAATCATCGAACGGTTGCAAAATCGGAAAATCCTCCCCACAAGGTATGTTGACGAAAATTGTCTCTACACTTTAGGTATCTATCATAGCATATTTCATTTATTAGATAACTTAGATTTGCATAATTTCTTTTCCAATAAAGAACCTACCTATGAGCAGTTGACAATTGAATTTTTGAGTTCCTTAATTTATATTGTCAACCCTAACACTGCTAGCACAGTTGGTACTGTCAAATTTAGAATGTTTGCTGTTGAATACCAATTCAGTACCGACGAACTAGCCAGCTTGTTAGGAATCCCTCATGGGGACGGTGCTATTTGTGAGGCCCCTTTGGATTCCGAATGGTCTGTTGAGGTATTTTCCTTCTGGGAGCGTTTATCAAACACTTCCATAAACTCTTTTGAAGGAGTTCTTGCCTCAACTATCCATAACCCGGCCATCAGAGTTTTTCGATATCTGTTGGCATGCATTATTTTTGGCCGGGAGAATCCAAATAAGGTTAATGCTAGAGAGCTTCTATTTTTACAAGGAAGCCTCACAAATAGACGTATTAATTTGGTCCCGTTCATGCTTGCTCATATGACTTTAACTTTGAATAAAGCGGGACCGATTTCTTTTGGTGAATTGATTACATCTATTGCTCGGGGACTTAACCTGAACAATGAAATGGCTACCCTAGACCCCTTACCTCCTCGCACAATTAACCTAAAATTTCTAAGAGACATGAAATTGTTCCGCTCGAGGAGAGAAGGAGGCTATATGCTTATGGTTCACGATGTAGCCATCCCGTCTGTTGTTTTACCGTGCTCTAGACTTACAGATGTACGAGATGAAAGGAATTGGACCTACGCTTTAGATGCTCCACCTGTTTTAGGTCCTCTTCCTCCTAACATTCTTGATGAGGTGGGACATGACACTGATGATGAATATGATCGGCGAGAGAGATCTCCCATACCCCATGTGTCCCCCATCATCCTTTACCACCACATACCACACCATCTTCTTCTTCTGCAGATACCACTCCTGACTTCTATATTATAGAGGAGATGTGGCGTGACCACATGGCTAGAGAGCAACGGCGTGACGACCTACTCTCTACCATCCAGCAACAAATGGCGGATAACATGAGCTTCATGCAAGAGTCGCAGCGGAGGACAGACAGGTCCTATGACACTGTTCTACAGTCCCTGCAAACGATCACAGATACACAAGCCCGTCAGCAACACCACCACCGCCAGCATATTGCTCTCATAGAAAACACTCAGGGTACCATTTTAGGTCACCTTCGAGAGGTGAGGACCTCTCAGGATGCCCTGATGACGAGGATGGTTCAGAGAGACCGTCGTCGTACTCGATCCCGTCGTCCACCTCAGGATGGCGAGGGCACTAGTGGTCAGCAATAGGTTGTCAGGTAACTCTTCCCTTATCTTATTTCGAAACATTGGGGACAATGTTCGATTCAAGTGTGGGAGGAGACTCTATCGTCTTTTCTTTATTGCTTTTCTCGTTTTTCCTTTATCGCTTTTTCTTTGTTGTTTTTAGATAGTTTATTTATTGTTATTTCCTTTTATATTTATTGTTATTTCCTTTTAGTTGTTTATTTTTGCTTTTTAGTATAATGCATGAGTCTGACGAGTCACCAAATATAGTAGATCTTTAGTACAATCCTACCTCCCCATACCTACCAAAAAAAATTTTGCAAAAGAAAATAGTGTTACTTCGAAAGTTTTCAGGTTTTAAAGACATGTTTTGAGTAAGGATGCGGTGACTTGGGAGAACTTTGCGAAACATCAGTATTATTTTAGTACCATAGACTTCGTAAATATAGGAATCATTTCCGAAACCCCATATACGATGGCCTTAATCATCATTTCCGTATAAGTCCTTAGTAGTTTATCTCAGCAATCAGCTCCGGCCTACGCATCCTCTACGTAGGGGACCGATGCAAATAAGTGAATGATCTAGAAAAACAAAAAAATAAAAGAAAGCAAAAAAGGCAACTCCGGTATAGGTGGCCCTCACAAAGTCATTTAAACCAAAGAATTGTAAAAAATTGCTACAAAAAGAAAAAGAAAAAGAAAAAGAAAAACTTACCCACTGTTGGTTGGTTCAGAGGTATCTGGCACTGAACTCGGTAGGGTGGATTACGATTTGATCCCCCACAACTACAGTTGGATCCAATAAAAGGGTTTACACATAATTATGTGCCAGAAATCCCATGCTCAGATCATAATCACTAACAGGCCACTCTACTATGAAGCATGTACGGATAACGGGCTTAATGTGATTGCGCCTGAATAAAAAGGACACAAAAAGAGATGAAGAGGCAGGCCTAGGTATTGTGGGATAATATGGGTTGGTTAATATAGGAATGAAGTTTATGTCCGTATTTGCGGATCAGTGTCATCATAATACCCTTAGTTCACTCAGTTAGTACATATCACTGCATCCCGACTTGAACTTCGAATTTTTACCTGAAACACATGTTTACACGAATTTTCTTTTATGAGCTTTAGTGTTTTGCTTGAGGACAAGCAAAGGTTTAAGTGTGGGAGAGTTTGATAACACTAAAATTTACCGTATTTTCGACTCTGATTCTACATGCATTCTAGTTGTTTTATTATCATTTTCTTGTGTTATTGCTATGTTTTTCTTTGTTTTCAGGTTTTTACTTTAATCGGAGCCCCGATCGAGAAAAGGAGCGAAAAAGAGCCAAAAACCCTAAAATTCAGCATTTTGTACTTGTGGCCTACCCCATGGCTGGCGCCATAGACCCTGCCATGACGTGTCCAAGCTCAACTTCCCTCAACTCCCACGTTCCCCACTACTTCCACTAAGGCACCTCATTTTGTGCTTGTGGCGGGCGCCATGGCCTTGTGGCGGGCGCCACAAGAGGAAAGTTTTTCCCTCCCATTTTCAAGTTGAAGGGCATCCTTGTCATTTCCATCTTTTTACTTGCTTATAAATAGAAACTCGAAATCACTTTTACAATCATCCAAACTTAGAGCAGAGGCAAACTCAGAGCAACTTTGTTTCACTTAGGCATATATTCAATATTATAAAGTGGTAATCGCTTCGCATTGGAGTGTTACCACAATTGTGTAATCGAGTCAGTGATAGAGTCTGTAATCGAGTTTGGAGCACTTTGGAAGGAAGTTAATCCTTCCGCCATTTTCATTTCTGCTTTGCAATTTATTCAACCCTCCGATTGGAGCAGGTTTTGATTACTTGTCTTTATCTTATTTATTTTCCCGCACTCGCTTTACTTTATTTATTTCTCACACTCGCTTTACTTTATTTATTTCTCGCACTCGCCTTACTTTCATTTATTTCTCTCACTCGCTTTACTTTATTTATTTCTCGCACTCGCTTTAAATTATTTATTTCTTGCACTCGCTTTACTTTTATTTACTTTCCGCACTCGCACTACTTTTATTTACTTTCCGCACTCGCACTACTTTTATTTATTTTAATGCACTTTTACTTTACCATGTCTAACTAAATTTATAAGGTTAGAATGTAAGGATCATAATTGAACCGATAATCCGTACAATTGTTTGTAGAAACACTTAAGGGCTATTTTAACTTTCAAATTAAGTTTTCCCGCACTTCAATTCCGTTAGGTAAGATCGAAAGCCGTCTAACGTCTTTTTAAACTTAATTGTTTTTAACTATTTCAAAAACAGCGAAAGCGCTTTGTTTAGTTCATTAGGAGATTTTAACATTAAGAAGAAAAGAGATTTTAAAACAATTTTCGGACGCGTTTATAAGTTTAGAGTCTGGTTCGTGAGAACCTCTTTTGGTTAAGAAATCCAGGTTATAATACTTTTCAACTTAGTCAAGATACTATATTTCTTAAAAATAGGTTTACTACTCTAACGCAATGCGCACCTTTTTATAAGTGACAATAAGAGGGTTTGATTAGGGAGTACAACTCGGTTCTGAATACGCGAAAGCGATAGTTCCTGTTAAATTATTTCTTTTCAAAGTAGGAAACACTGCCCATAAGTAGCTCTATTAGCAAGTACTTGGATTATTAATTGATTACGTGAATTACATTTGACCCTGTCTTTATTAATTAAATTTATTTCAATACTTTACTTTTCATTGCACACTCTAAAAAACACCTATTTTGATTGCCTTTGATAAACACCATAACAATAGATAACGATAGATTGACACTTGGTCTCTGTGGATTCGACAATCTTTTATATTACTCTGAGGCGTTCGTATACTTGCGAAACACCGCATCAATTATAACTACCTTTCTACTGGGTAGAAAACCGCAAAGGGGAGAATACCAGTCATCGGTTAGGATGAACATATCAAGGATAGACTGCCTGGGGAAACGTGAAGACGAATCCGCTGGGGAAAAAAAGGAAGTAAATTACATTTACCGGGTATTGGGAAAAGGTAAAGTACTCACAAATTGAGAAGATTATTACCAGTTACTGGGTAATAAATCCTCAAGAGACCACAAAGTATCTATCTAGGTAAGATCTAGAAAGAAACGGTCAAACAGGGACTCAACCCCCAAATGAGGATATAACTCAAAGGGAGTGGTTCCATCCAGATAATAAACTGGGGAGGAAACTAAAATAATATCATCCACGAGGAAATAACTCAGTGGGGAAATGGTAAAGGTTAAATTATTTCTTCTTAAGGAGCCGACACTCTATAATTGAAGGAGGACAGACGCACCAAATCTGCATAGGGAAGCAATATCACCACAGCAGAGGATCAGAAGTAAGAAATCAAATGCAATGACATGCATAATGAAATATCTGATGTACGAATGTGTATGTATATGATTGATGATTATGCTGACAAAAACAATCACAAAGGATACAAATGTCACCAATTTGGATCATCACTACAACACTTGGCTATTCTCGACAAGATGGAAACACCAACTGAAGAAACATGTTAGGGATGGATGCAAATCAATTGGCTCTGAACATCCTAAACCTGGCTGGGAATAGAGAGAGAAGATTTGTCGAAGACCTGAACTGTCAACTCTGCGGGGAATATTAGGTCAACATCAAATCAAATGAGACAACCTCGCAAGGGACACAAATCAAATACTGCTCACGAATCAACACTACCGGGGATCAGAAATGAACTCCGTCGGGGACTTATAGGAGATAAAACTCTGGGTTGGGTCCATGCAAACTGTTGAGGATGTGAGCCTACATCTCAGCTGGGGAGGTGATTACAAACTCATCTGGGAAACTGACTTACTGTTGGGGAGGAAAAGGTTATCAAATCAACCGCTTGGGAGAAACCATCAATGCTTCGCACTTTAGGACTTACCTGTTCTCAGATTGTTGTTGATATTTCTTACTGTAATTGATTTCCTTTTCAAAGTAATTGCTTTCATTATTATTTAAGAAAAAATGATTTTTACTTATTAATTCAATTTCAAAATTATCATCATAAAATTCAATTCTATTTAGCTAAAAAATAAATAAGAGTAGAAACAATTGGATAAAAAGCTCAACTTTATTTAATAGAATGGTAGTCTGTAAATGATAAGACTCCATAGATCTTTACAAAAGTTGAAAAATGGTAATTTACATGGAAAATGACTATATTGAATACAATGATCACTACTCTCCCTACCAACTTTAATATCCATCGTGTCCTTGGCTTCAGTCGAGAATGACGAATCAGAAACAACTGACTTGCTCAAAACTGTCTCTAATGATCCGGCCTAAACGAATGCAGTTACTTGCCATATTCCCTAGTTTTTGCCTAGATTGCCCCAAGGCGGGGTACTTAATCTACCGGGATGATTTTTTTCTATTTTATGTCTCTAATTTTTGCCTGGATCTCCCTTTCGGGTTTTTAATCCACTGAGACGCTCATTTTGGCCTAAGCCACCCTTTCAGGTTTTCAACTTAGTGAGTTGTTCTTTTCTTTTTTAGGCGAAGTATTTCTTGACTGCATCGACATTCACAGGACGAGTGAACTCTTCACCATCTATAGTTGTAAGAATCAAAGTGCCACCTGAAAAAGCTCTCTTAACGACATATGGGCCTTCATAATTAGGAGTATATTTTCCCCTAGCATCAGGTTTAAAAGATAGAATCTTCTTGAGCACAAGGTCACCTTCTCTGAACACGCGAGGCCTGACCTTCTTATCAAATGCCTTCTTCATTCTTTGTTGGTAGAACTGACCATGACACATGGTAGTCAGCCTTTTCTCTTCAATCAAATTCAGCTGATCATATCTAGTTTGGCACCATTCAACTTCTGTCAACTTGGCTTCCATCAAGACACACAATGATGGGATATTAACCTCTACTGGGAGTACAACTTCCATACCATATGCAAGTGAGAAAGGGGTTTCCCATGTTGAAGTGCGGATGGAGGTATGGTGCCCATGCAAAGCAAATGAGAGCATCTCATGCCAATTTTTATACATCACAACCATTTTCTGAATGATCTTCTTGATGTTCTTGTTTGCAGCTTCAACAACCCCATTCATATTAGGTATGTAGGGAGAAGAATTATGATGTGCAATCTTGAAGTCTTTGCAAAGAGCTTCCATCATGTTATTGTTCAAGTTAGATCCATTATCAATAATGATCTTACTCGACACACCATAACGGCATATAATCTGATTCTTGATAAACCTCACAACAACTTGCTTGGTCACATTTGCAGACGGTGCCGCTTCAACCCACTTTGTGAAGTAGTCAATAGCCACTAGAATGAAATGATGTTCGTTCGAAGCTTTAGGCTCAATCATGCCAATCATATCAATTCCCAACATGGAGAAGGGCCACAGAGAGGAGATGACATTCAATAGTGTTGGAGGAACATGAATCTTATCTGCATAAATTTAACACTTGTGGCATTTCTTCACAAACTTGCAATAGTCAGATTCCATTGTCAGTCAATAGTAACCTGCCCTCGACATCTTCTTTTCCATACCATGTCCATTGGAATGAGTATCAAAGGAACCTTCGTGGACTTCAGTCATCAATAAGTCTGCTTCGTGTCTATCCATGCATCTGAGCAGAACCATATCGAATTTTCTCTTATAAAGCACATCACCATTTAGGTAGAAGTTTCCAGCTAATCTTCTCAAAGTCTTCTTATCTTTCAAAGATGCCTCAGGTGGGTAAATTTGAATTTAGAGGAAGCACTTAATATCAAAATACCATGGCTTTTCATCTTTGACTTCTTCAACAACAAACACATAAGTTGGCCTATCAGGAAGCATCACAGTCAGATTGGGAACCTCATTCCAGAATTTCACCACGACCATAGAAGCCAATGTTGCAAGAGCATCTGCCATCCGATTTTCATCTCGAGGGATGTGATGAAACTCAACCTTTGTAAAGAAAGTTGAAATCCTCCTCGCATAGTCTGTATATGGTTTCAAACTGGGTTGATTCATCTCACATTCACCTTTCATCTGATTTACAACCAAAGCTGAATCTCCATAGACGTCGAGATATTTGATTCTGAGATCAATGGCCTCTTCAAGCCCCATAATGCAAGCTTCATACTCAGCCATGTTGTTTTTACACTTGAAAGTCAATCTAGTTATAAACGGAAAATGAGTGTCTTGAGGAGTAATAATCATTGTCCCAATGCCATTACCATACTGATTAACAACTCTATCAAATACCATGCCCCAACATGGAACTAGGTTCTGGCCCTTCTTCAAGCAATGGTTCATCACAATCTTTCATTTTCAAGTACAAGATCTCTTCATCAGGGAAATCATATTGCACTGACTGATAATCTTCAATCGGTTGGTGAGCCAAATGGTTAGCCAAGACACTACCTTTGATAGCTTTTTGAGATCGGTATTCAATATCATACTCTGAGAACAACATCTGCCAACGGGCAATCCTCCTAGTTAAAGTAGTCTTCTCAAAAATGTACTTGATTAGATCCATTTTAGATATCAACCAAGTAGTATGATTCAACATATACTAGCGCAGACGCTTAGCAGCCCAAGCCAATGCGCAATAAGTCTTTTTAAGCATAGAATATCGAGTTCACAGTCGGTGAACTTCTTACTGAGGTAGTAAATTACATATTCCTTCTTTCTAGATTCATCTTGCTGACCAAGAACACTTCCCATACTTTCATCAAGCACAGTTAAATACATGATCAACGGTCTTCCTTCAAGAGGTGGAGACAGAATCGAAGGCTCAAGCAGATACTCTTTAATACAATCAAAAGCTTTCTGGCAATCTTCGGTCCAATCACAGGATTAATCTTTCCAAAGAAGCTTGAATATAGGCACAGATGTGGCAGTCATATGCGATATAAATCTTGAGATATAATTCAAGCGGCCGAGAAAACCTCTGACTTGCTTCTCAGATTTGGGCACATGCATTTCTTGTATTGCTTTGACCTTGGCAGGATCAACTTCAATACCCTTCTCACTGGCAATAAAGCCCAACAAATTACCAGAACAAACATCAAACGTACATTTATTGGGATTCAAGCGGAGTTTGTACTTCCTCAAACGCTGGAATAACTTCAACAAATGCTCAACATGTTCTTCTTCATCACTCGATTTAGCAATCATATCATCAACATAGACTTCGATCTCTTTATGCATCATATTACGTAAAAGAGTGGTCATAGCTCTCTGGTACGTTGCACCAGCATTCTTTAAACGGAAAGGCATCACTCTATCACAGAATGTTCCCCATGGTGTAATGAACATGGTCTTCTCCATATCTTCGGGTGCCATCTTGCTTTGATTATAACCAGAAAATCCGTCCATAAATGAAAAGACTTTGAATTTAGTTGTGTTATCTACCAACATATCAATGTGTGGCAGAGGAAAATCATATTTTGAGCTAGCTTTGTTCAAATCTCTGTAGTCAACACACATATGAACTTTTCCATCTTTCTTTGGAACAGGCACAATATTGGCCACCCACTGCGGATACTCATCGGTAACAAGAAAACCAGCATCAATCTGCTTTTGTACTTCTTCTTTGATCTTCACTGCTATATCAGGATGAGTTCTTCTCAACTTCTGTGTGACCAGCGGGCATTCTGGCTTCAACGACAATCTATGCTCCACAATCTCATAATCTAAACTAGGCATGTCTTGATAGGACCAAGCAAACATATCTGAATACTCTCGAAGAAGATCAATCAACCCCTTCTTAGCTTCTAAACACAATTGAGACCCAATCTCGACTTCCTTCACATCATCTTCAGAACCCAAGTTGACTAGTTCAATCTGCTCTTCAAATGGCTGAATGGCCTTTTCCTCGTGCTCAAGTAAATGAGATAATTCATCAGATACTTCTTCATCATCAGTTTCTTCCTCAACCTCAAACACGGGGAAATCAAAGTTTGGAGAGGGAGTAGGATCATTGTATTCAATGGTTTTGGAAACCAACCTGCATAATGATTTTATATTTTGATTTTAGAGAAGTGAATTGTGACCAAACATTACGCAGATGGACAATTATTATTTATTTATGTTTTTTTTGTGATTACCATTTTTCAGAAAAGCAAAAAGTAAAAATAAAACATCATAGATGTGGATGAATAAAATTGTATTTCATTGATGATAATTGAAATGCCTAATAATGTTCACCTCTCCCTTAGGAATAGGAGGAGGATTTTTATTTAAAAATGAACAACAAATTACATAGATTGGTGAACAATAACAGGAACATCAATAGCAACCCAATTGTTGCAAGTCTGGCCATGCGTCACAAAGTTGGCGCAAACTTCGTCTTCATCATCCTCAATCACAGCAGCTGAGTGTTGATCATTACTATGAATGAACCCTCCACTGTGGAAACTTGGTTGCACATCTTCAGCTTTGACGTTGAACGGACCTAATTGAAATCCCAATTCGGCCCTATTCTTGTTTTCAACATTTTCTACCATGCGACCCCACTGATCAGTGCTGCCAGTCTTAATAGCTTTTTGAGCATCCTTGAAAGAAGACATGGGTGCCCCAGTTTTCTTTACTTCAGCAATAGACAAGGCTTGGAACGGAGTTCCAACCTCCTCCTCAGCTTCAACATAAGAAAAGGATGACAGATGGCTCATCAAAAGTTCCTTCTCTCCATCAACAATGACAAGCTTGTCGTTCTTCACAAATTTAAGCTTCTGGTGTAGAGTAGATGTCACAGCTCCTACCTCATGAATCCATGGCCTTCCCAATAAACAGCTATAAGTCGGGTTAATATCCATTACCTGGAAACTAATTTGGAAATTACTTGGACCTATCTTGACTGGAAGGTCCACTTCACCAATGACAATTTTATGAGAACCGTTGAACGCTTTGACAATCACGCAACTGTACCTCATAGGGGCACCTTGATAAGAAAGCCTATACAAAGTTGATTTTGGAAGCATGTTCAAAGAAGAACCAGTATCAACCAACACATTGGATAGTGCATCCTCCATACAATTCATCGAAATATGGAGTGCTAGATTATGATTTCTGCCTTCCTCGGGAAGCTCTTCATCACAAAAGCTATTATTATTGCAGGATGTGATGTTAGCAACAATATGGTCAAACTGATCCATAGTAACATCGTGCTCAATATAAGCTTGCTCTAGTACCTTCTACAATGCTTCTCTGTGTGCTTCAAAATTCATTAACAGAGACAACACTGAAATCTTTGACGGGGTTTGGAGCAGCTGCTCCACCACATTAAACTCACTCCTCTTAATCAATCGTAATACCCCATCATCATCATTAGGCTTCGGCTTTCTGGATTCACCATACTGATAAAAATAGAGCACTAACTAGACTCATCACTAGAATCTCTACCTTCTTACTGGCTGAAACATCCTCTACTTCCCTCGGAAAGATCGGACCGAATACACGACCATTTTGGGTCACCTTTGTAATATCAACTATATTCACCATAGAATCAGCTATGGGTAACAGAATCTCTTGACCATTTTCCACCATTGTGGAATTATTCTGATAAGGTACAACTTTATCGGATGCATACGAAACAAGGCCCGCTAACCGTATTACCAATAGTGATACTGATCTATTAATGTTATTGCCGCTACTGCTATCAAACTGAATTACTACTCGCTCAGGGGTCTTGAATAATGGAACAATCACATTGACATCATCTATATCCCTTGATTGTTGAATATGGATTACATTCTCATCCATCAACCTCTAGATATCCCTCTTGACGATCATACACCCACGGGGGTTCACACTACAGATTGTACAACCATCATGGTCGTGCTCACAATCACTGATCAAACATAATGTTCTATGCATATCCACCAGAGACCTACGGATACGTCGTACATCAAAGACTCAGAAATTTCCTAGACAACCATCCACCATATTGACAATAGAATTACCATGAGCAGGCAATGAATTGGCTTTCACATTAGGCGCACGGTCCTCAAAGGACACCATTCCACTCTTCACGAGCTTTTGTACTTCGTACTTCAACGGATAGCAGTTCTCAATGTCATGGCCAGGGGCTCCCTGGTGAAAGGCACAAAGGAGTTCAGGTTTGAACCACCATGGAAGTGGCTCAGGAATTTGAGGTGGATTTCTTGGTTGGAGTAGGTTCTTGAGAACCAAAGATGGATATAATTCTGCATATATCATAGGAATAGGGTCAAAAGGGACCTTCTTCCTCTCAAAGCTTTGTTGTTGTTGTAGTTGATTCTTTGTTGCGTTTGTTGTTGATGTTGTTGTTGTTGAATTGGAACAGATTGATTGATGGAATTGTTGAAAAATACAGGAATCATTGATGAAACTTTATGTTGATGCTGATGCGGTTGAGAACTTCTTCTGACATGAGGCCTCCTCTGCCTCCCTACAAATACTGAATTGGTTTTCCCCTCCTTTCTCTTAGAAACACCACTCCCATACTTCTTACTGGATGATGCCTCTTCCTTAGATAGACGTCCTTCACATACTCCATCTTCTAACCTCATCCCCATGTTTACCATTTCGGTAAAGTCACTGGGGGCACTGGCAATCATACGTTCGTAATAAAATGAACTCAAGGTCTTCATGAAAATCTTCATCATCTCTTTCTCTTCTAACGGATGATTAATCTGAGAAGCAAGTTCCCTCTACCTCTGAGCATACTCTTCAAATGTCTCTTTATCCTTCTGAGACATACACCTCAACTGGTCTCTATTAGGCGCCATATCCATATTATATTTATACAGCTTGACAAATGTTTCACCTAAATCATTGAAAGCACGAACACTTGCACTGTCTAGCCCTATATACCATCTCAGAGCAGCACCAGTCAAACTGTCTTGAAAGTAGTGAATTAGCAACTGATCATTATCAGTTTGAGTTGACATTTTTCTGGAGAATATAACAAGGTGACTTAACAGACAAGTATTTCCCTTATACTTTTCAAAGTCAGGGACTTTGAACTTCATCGGGATCTTCACATTTGGTACCAAGCAGAGTTCAGCAACACTCTTGCCAAACAGGTCCTTTCCTCTCAATGTTTTCAACTCCTTTCGTAGCTCAAGGAATTGATCCTTCATTTCATCCATCTTCTCATAAACATTTGGGCCCTTAGATGGCTCAGAATGGTAGATGGTGTCCTCAACACAGGGTAAGGTATGAACAATTGGAGGAGGCACAGACATGACCGAGCTAGATGTCGGCATAGAGACAAAGGTAGGTGCAAACCCTTCAGGCACAAAGTTTGGTGGAATTCCCCACGGGAATCCAACAGGCATGGAAGGACCAGGTTGACTAGCAGCAACGGGAATAATTGAGGTAGCAACCTCATAAATGACAGTCCTCTAGGGAGGAGTTGCGGCAGTTGATGAAGATTGATTTTGCGCGGCAAGAACAGACTTCATCATAGCAGTCAACCGTGCAATCTCATCCTTTAACTCTATGTTCTTTTGTTCCAAATGTTCCATGATCTTTGGTTGATTGGCGCGAGTATTGTATTGGTGAGTCAGCTTGGCTAAAGCACAGAAGAATAACCAATAAGACATTTGGCGGAAGCAAGCCTGCTATGCATATGATGCATGAAATGAAATGTTTTTGTTTATTTAATTTCAAGGAACATACTGTTTTATTTGCAAGTATATAATAACAATTTGATTGACCATAAAAATCTCTTTTATTCATAAAAATTTGGAAGGATTACACTGAGTACAATTTTCAGAAACCAAAGTACAAATATAAGAGAAAAGGAAACTAATCATCTTAAGGATCCCCTAGCAACAGTGTCAGATGATCTAGCTGTTGGCACGTACTTCCTTCAAATGCGTCGAATCTTGGACTCAAAGGATGTCTTCCTCTGAGCTTTCTCAAGGACAAGTTGATCAACAATCTTATTCCAAGCACCGGAAGGCTGAGGCATACTAGAGGTAAATAGACCATCTGGCTCTCTCTGTATCTTCACTGCTCGGTCTTCAAGAAGTTCAATAAGCGTATATTTATCCTTTGACTCAAGCTGCAACTCTTCATGCTTTCGGCTCAAATCATGAAACCGTTCTTCCCACATATCTCTTTCTTGCTTCATCTTAGCGAGTACGTCTTCCAACTCCTCTACATATTGGTTAGGGAGAGTTAATGGCTCAGCCACAACCAAAGACATAGTTCTTTCACAAGCATACGACATCTTCAACTCCAAAGCTCTCTTCTTCACCCAAATAGTGTAAGCTTCCAAAGCTACACAGTTGCACAGATCAAGCTCGGATCTTCCTTTCCTATGCATATTATGCCAAGCTTGTATCATCCTTTGCTTCAAATGTTGGGGATCTTTACCCTATTGATAGAAAATACCTTCTAACTGAGTGTTATTAGGTTTGTCTCTCAAGGGGAAACCAAGTTGACGACGAGCCAAAGCAGGGTTGTAGTTAATTCCTCCTTGGGTACCAATGAGAGGCACATTAGAGAATTCACCACAACTATAAAAAAAATATCCACACTACTTAATGCAGAATCATACCAAACAATATCATCATTAGTGAGAGACATAAGTCTCTAGGACCACCGTAGACATTGTTTGTTCTCCATAAAATCAGACGTCTGAGGCAAGTGCGAAATAAATCCCTTGTACATAAGAGGAACAGAACATACAATAGTCCCACTACCCTTAGAATTCCTTAAATGTAAACAGAATTACATATCACCCAACAAGGTAGGTACAAGATTCCCAATCAAGAAGATTCTAATGGCATTAACATCAACAAAACGGGCAATGTTAGGGAACAAAGCCAAACCATAGATGAGTAACACAAAGATGGCTTCAAAAGCACCCACACTACTGGCTTGAGCAAAGATAATAGCTTTACCAATGAGAAAACCAGAAGTCAACCCAAACATTCCTCCTTTCTTCACCCAATGAGCCTTAATCTCATACTTCTTCAGATGAAGAGCTTAAGCTATGATATGAGATCTGGGAATCTCCTCCAATCCACTAAAAGACACCTTGTCAGAAACAGGTATCCCCAAGAGATGGGCATACTCCTCTAACATAGGTGTAAGACCCAAATTTTGTCCCTAAGATCCCTCATGGCATCATACCATAGCATTACATAGTCTCAAGGATCTTTGAGCATATTGCCTTCCTTCCCTGTGGGTGGGATCTTTCTGAGAGTGGTTCTAGATCACCAGGCATTGCTTGCATTGTATATCATTGCTTTTCTTTTAATCACTAACCAAAAGTACCAAAAATATGTCATCTAACATTTGTTTTGCAGTCTAAGCAGCCACAAGTCAAGGCAATTCAAGGTTTTCCTTTTGTACAAGAGCAGATGGTATTTTCTTGGTATAAGGACCTCATGACATTATATTAAGCTTATGTGAGCTACAGGTTCATCTTGAAGCAAATTCATCAAGTGGTTAAGGCCCAAGTTCTTCAGAACATTTTCAGGTTATCTAAGGACCAATGCAAGTCAACTGAAAGTCAATTGAAGGCTTTGAGTGTGGGAATTGAATTTCTTCATCTCATTCATGTTCAAACAAGGCCTATTCATCATGCCAAACCTTTACTTTGAAGATTTTGAAGTCAAATCAAAAGTTTCCCAAAATGGAAAGTGACATGTAATTTCAAGTTTCCAAAAATGGCAAGTTTTTGGATCACATTCAAATTGACTTTCCAACATCAAAGAAGCTTCAAATGAATTTTTGTCCAACATGAAAATTGAATATCTCTCTCTCCCATTTCCAAAAAGTCCAAGATCATGAGCATCTGATGAATGGTTGAGGAGTTATGATCAAATGATTGCCAAGTGTGCATGGAAGTTCAAGATGCCATAACTTTTGATCCAAAGCTCCAAATTGAGTGCCTCTTTTTGCATATTGCTTCTCATGACCTATAATTTCCAAATCCATCACTAAATTGCATGAAATTTATTCATATGATCATTTGCCCATGCATGTTCATTTTGGAGGGAAAATGCATAATTCAAATTTGGTGCATCATACATGATTAATACCATTGCCATTGTGTTCATGAATTGATTTTAAGTGAAATTACACATGCACATGGTACTGTTCACGTTCATTCACCATGCATAGGGTGCATTTTACCATTTGTGCACTACACCTTATATCTTGCTAATTTTTCATTAACCATTGCTTAATTAATTTTTCAGAGTGATTAACATGTCATATAAAGCCTTAATCATAACAGAATTGTTCAGAACATCACATTCTAGATCTCAAATTTTCTTTCCCTCCAAATTTTTCTCCAAATTGAAACTTCAAAATTCTTCACATAGCATAGTAATTTTCTTGCATATTCTGGTTTATCATGTGTCATTGAGTAGGATTTGGCAATTTATTTGAAGAATTCGAGCCAGAATCAAGCACATCAAGCTCAAGAACATGAAGATGGAAGCTGAAATCTGAGATAGATCCAAGCCATCTCAAGCTTCAATTCATACATAATGCTTCAAGTCATCAATATAGAAGGAGATCTGGACACTTTTGGAGCTCGAATCTACTGTTTTCTCATACTGCTCTTCAAGAAGGTGAAATTTCGAATCTCACGTTTCTTCAATCCATTGCCATGATTAGATAGATCTTTCCATGCTGATTATCCTGATGCTTTTAGAATTTGAATTGGTTGAATATTGCATGAGATACGATGACTTGAAGTTTTATAGATCAAACTGTTTTGCTTCGATTTGCTTGATACATGATGAATTAGACTTAATTAATGCTGGATTCATGTTGTACATGATACAAGCTTTCGAACCATGTATATATTGCTGGATTCTGGAATTTTTTTGGTTGTGTGCACTGTAGCATCGCCGGTCTCAACGAGGAAGACGGTGGAAACCACCGTCAACCTCCGCGTGTGAATAGTGGTAGGCGCTTCTGATGCAAGCGCTAGGGTTTGCCATGTGTGCGCCACGCGTGTGTCCTCATGTCAAAATGATAGGCCACGCTTTCTTTGACTGTTTCCACATGTACATTGACTGTGACTAGGCGCCACTTCATTAGTGAAGCGCAGCGTTTTGTACAAAACGCACCACCATTCGATTCCCACCTTCAGCAAATTGTGGATTTATTTATTCCAGCGCTTGATTTTTGGTGTACACGGTTCGATTCTCACTGGCAGCGTTTTTTTCAAATTAATCAATCATTTCCATTTCCCTCCAATTTATCATGCATATTTCTTTTAATATTTCAATATTTTCTTCAACTTCAAAAAATCATAACAAATAGAAAATGAATCCAAATCACTTCCAATTTTTTGCCAAATGTTCATCTTGATGTCTACTATTTTGTGGTTGTGATTTCATGATTTTATCATTTCTGGATTTTTAATTGTAGACTGTTATTTGAACATGTATGCAAATGTGACATGTTGTACCAATTCTATTATGAAATGCTCATACATTGGCCAATTGACTTGAAATTTGGTATGCTGATTCCCAACATGTTGCATGATTTTTGAGGCTTGGTTGTGCATTTTTATCATATTTCATCTCTGTTTTAGACACATGAATGTATGGTGTGACAATGTGTGTCACACAATTTAATGTTATACTTGTTCATTTTCATTCCTAGGTCAATTGAGCTTTTCTGATTCCAATTTTTTTGCATGATGCTTGTATTTGACATGTTATGTTCACATAAAAATTTTCATGATTGTTTGATTCATTTCTGTTTTAATATGGAATTTTCATTCTTGATGACCAATTGTGTGCTTTGTAATTGCCTTTGCCATATCTTGCTCATGTGATGACTTTGATTGATGCTTTAGACTTGGTACTTTTTAGGGCATGTTCTTGCTTGATTAAAGATGCTTCATGTTGAATATCCACTTCTGTTTTGACTTTTTGCTTTGCTTTTGACCCTAGTCTTTGCACTAGTGGTTTGTACTCACCTTTTAAGCTTTGCATTTCAGGTTCAAGCTGTAACACCCTTCTAAAATACCCCAATAATTAATTAATTCAACAAAATATAAATCAGAGTAGATATGCAATTTAAGGGTGTCACACTTGACACTTCACACCATTCACCATAATAACTTGCCATGCTCATTTATTCATCAAAATAAAACATTGCATAATTCGCAGCGGATAGAGATCTAATCAATCATGCAATCCATGTAACACATTACATGTAAAGTTGTTCAACAACCAAAATGAAACAAGGTAAAACATCCTGTCCCGATGTTACATCTACCAGAGCATGACCCACTAAGGAAATACACTAGACTCCAAGCACTAGCTTCTACTCAATCACTGCTCGTTACCTGAAACATAGTTGTAAGGGTGAGTTCCTCAATCGATATAATAAGCATTATAAAATATCATGTAATGCTAAGTAATTTAACACATTTCATCACCCAAATCAGATCACACATTCAGCAACGGCAACATCCACTCAAAATCATAATCATACTCAACCCAACACAAAACACACGTATAATATTGGAATACATCCATTCATATTATACGCCATACATACATTATGCAATAAGACTCCATGCATGCGGTACCGACTATTCGTGAACATATAGTTCAACCTCACCGATCAAATCCAGATACGGCTACCAAGCTCACTAGTCCCACTCATTTGAGACCTAGTGACTCACATCACTAATTCCTCACCATGGGAATTAGCTACCACCCCAAGGGCTATGCTATACACGCTAAATCACCTAGCATGCAAACATCAACAACAATCCACAATAATTCACTCACTAATTCCTCACCATGGGAATTAGCTACCACCATAAAGGCCATATTATGCATACTAAATCACCTAGCATGCAACCATCAACAATCCACAATGGACATATGCTCACACTCTAAGCCATAAACAGTCCATTCACCATAGCATACATAATAGATATATTCACAACATTATGCACACCATCATACATCATCAATACAATTATCACAGAATCATATTAGGTCATGCCACATAATCAATCACAGTATTAGCACACTCTACTAATACCTACACTGCTCAAAACAACGGGTAATTGATCCCTCCTATATCATACACCAATATAGGCCAATCATCAATTGTTCACAATATTTAAAATATCAGTTTTTCTACTTTTCAAATTGTGTTAACCGGTTAACGCCCTGGGTTAACCGGTTAATGCAACACAGAACACGCTTCCTGGCACATTTTAACAGTGTTAACCGGTTAACGCCCTGGGTTAACCGGTTAACGCAAGACAGACAGCAATATTTCACAATTCATAATAGTGTTAACCGGTTAACACCCTGGGTTAACCGGTTAACGCAAGACAGAAAGCTGTTCCTGCGCTAACACGAAGCAGAATGCAGAATTCTCCGCATTTTCCGCCGTTGGAGGACTTCCGGACCTCCGATTCCAATTCCGTAAAAAGCTACACGTTCAGAAAATCACAACTCACCCAAATATAGATTCAATTACAGCGTTAACATAACTTATTCATCACAATTTTTCAGCACTCATCATCCCAATTAGGGTCAATTCAACGACTTATTACTACCCATTACATGTTAACCCATAATACCCATTAAACGACGATAAACCCCCCTTACCTGAGTTAATCCGGCAATTGATTCTTTAACTTCAAGCTTTTCCCTTCTTCAACCCTTGTTCTCTTGCTCTTCCTCTTTTCCCTTTTCTCACTTTCTGTCGCTTCACGTGAAAAAAACCCTTTTTACCAAATGGAACTCTTATATATATTCCAACTTATTATTCCAATAATAATAATTCCAAATAATATTCCAATAATAATCCAATTATTTAATTAAATTAATAAATATACTATTAACTTAATTCAAATAATTATCATATTTTATCGGGGTGTTACAACTCTCCCCCACTAAAAGAGTTTTCGTCCTCGAAAACATACCTCAAGCGAATAACTCTGGATAAGACTCCTTCATCTGACTCTTAAGTTCCCAAGTCACATTGCCACCTGCTGGTCCTCCCCAAGCTAACTTTACCAAAGCAATCTCTTTACCCCGCAACTGCTTCAACTCTCGATCCTCGATCCTCATAGGTGATGTTCCAACAGTCAGGTTATCTCTCACCTGTACATCATCTACTTGGACCACATGCGACGGATCAGGAATGTACCTCCTCAACTGAGACACATGAAAAACCTCATGCAAATTCGCAATTGACGGCGGTAAAGTGATACGATAGGCTACTTCCCCTATCCTCTCCAAAATCTGATAAGGACCAATAAATCGAGGTGTCAACTTCTTCGACTTCAAAGCTCGACCAACCCCAGTTATCGGAGTAACACGAAGAAATACATGATCTCCCTCTTGAAACTCAAGTGACTTCCTCCTCTTGTCGTGATAACTCTTCTGACGACTCTGAGCAATCCTCATCTCCTCCTGAATCATCTTAATCTTTTCCGTAGTTTGTTGAACAATCTCCGGTCCAACCACAGCACTCTCACCGGACTCATACCAACATAAAGGTGTCCGACATCTCCTACCATACAAAGCTTCAAACGGTGCCATACCAATGCTCGAATGAAAACTATTGTTGTAGGTAAACTCAATCAAAGGTAAATAACAATCCCAAGCACCTCCCTTTTCCAAAACACAAGCCCTCAAAAGATCCTCCAGTGACTGAATCGTCCTCTCAGTCTGACCATCAGTCTGCGGATGATATGCAGAACTCAATCTCAGCTTAGTTCCCAAAGCCCTCTGCAAACCTTCCCAGAACTTCGATGTAAATCTAGGATCTCTGTCCGAAACAATACTCGACGGAATACCATGCAAACTTACAATTTTCTCAATATACAACTCAGCTAATCTCTCTAACGGATAATCCATTCTGATCGGAATGAAATGAGCCGATTTTGTCAATCTGTCAACAATCACCCAAATAGCTTCAAAATTCTTAATTGTCCTCGGTAAACCAGAAACAAAATCCATACTGATACTATCCCACTTCCACTCTGGAATAGCCAATGGTTGCATTAGCCCAGACGGCTTCTGATGCTCAATCTTTGACTTCTGACAAGTCAAACAAGAATAAACAAAACTCGCAATTTCTCTTTTCATTCCCGGCCACCAAAATAACTTTTTCAAATCATGATACATCTTCGTAGCCCCAGGATGAATACTCATGCCACTACGATGTCCTTCCTCAAGAATACTCTTCTTAAGTTCGGTAACATCCGGAATACACACCCGATTACCAAATTTCAAAACACCATTCTCATCAACTCTGAATTCACCACCTTGTCCTTGATTCACTAGAGTCAACTTATCAACCAAAAGCACATCGGATTTCTGACCCTCTCTAATCTCATCCAGAATACCACTCGTTAACTTCAACATTCCCAATCTAACACTATTGTGAGTACTCTCACACACCAAACTCAAGTCTCTAAACTGCTCAATTAAATCCAATTCCTTAACCATTAACATAGACATATGCAATGATTTCCGACTCAATGCATCAGCCACTACGTTTGCTTTACCCGGATGATAATTCAAACCAAAGTCATAATCCTTCAGAAACTCTAACCATCTCCTCTGTCTTATATTCAGCTCTTTCTGATCAAACAAATACTTTAAACTTTTATGGTCACTGAAAACCTCAAATCTTGACCCGTACAAGTAATGCCTCCATAACTTCAGAACAAACACCACAGCTGCCAACTCTAAATCGTGTGTCGGATAGTTCCTCTCATGAACCTTCAGTTGTCTCGAAGCATAAGCTACAACCTGCTTATTCTGCATCAAAACACCACCCAAACCCAACAATGAAGCATCACAGTAAACCTCAAATGGTTCCGATGGACTTGGTAATATCAGAATAGGAGCAGTAGTTAACCTTCTCTTTAACTCTTGGAAACCTTCTTCACATTTTGAGTCCCAAACAAACGCTTGCCCCTTTCTAGTCAACATCGTCAATGGTAACGCCAACTTGGAAAATCCCTCAATGAATTTCCTATAATAACCTGCAAGTCCAAGAAAACTCCTTATCTCGAAAACTGACTTCGGAGCTTCCCACTTAGATACCGCTTCTATCTTAGAAGGATCAACAGCAACACCTCCTCTTGAAACCACATGACCAAGAAAACTAACCTCTTCTAACCAAAATTCACACTTGGACAGTTTAGCAAATAACTTCTTTTCTCGTAGAACTCCTAAAACCACTCTCAAATGTTCAGCATGCTCTTCTTCAGATTTCGAATACACCAAAATATCGTCAATAAACACCACAACAAACTTGTCTAGGTACGGATGGAAAATCCTATTCATGTACTCCATAAATACCCCAGGCGCATTAGTCACACCAAAAGGCATTACAGAATACTCATAATGTCCATACCTTGTTCTGAAAGCAGTCTTCTGAATATCCTCAGTTTTCACACGTATCTGATGATACCCCGATCTCAAATCTATTTTGCTGAACACACTCGCACCAACCAACTGATCCATCAAATCATCAATCCTCGGCAAAGGATACCGATTCTTGATCGTCACTTTATTCAGTTGCCTATAGTCCACACACAACCTCATAGTACCTTCTTTCTTCTTAACCAATAACACTGGTGCACCCCACGATGACACACTCGGACGAATAAATTTCTTATCCAACAGATCTTCCAACTGACTCTTCAATTCCGTTAACTCAACAGCAGACATACGGTACGGAGCCATCGACATCGGCCTAGTACCAGGTACCAAATCAATCGAGAACTCAACTTCACGCTCTGGCGGTAATTCCTTCACTTCTTCAGGAAACACATCAGGAAAATCACACACCACGGCTAGATCGCAAATCACCAGTTTATCTTTAGCCTCCAAAGTCGCTAACAGCATAAACAACTCTGCCCCATCTGCTACTGCCTCATTCACCTGCCTTGCTGATAGAAACAAACTCTTTCCTTCCTCAATCTCAGGGAAGATCACAGTCTTATCAAAACAGTTGATATAAACTCGGTTAAACACCAACCAGTTCATACCCAAGATAATATCAATCTGCACTAGTGGAAGACACACGAGATCTATCCCAAAGTCTCTACCAAAAATACTCAAAGGACAATTTAAACAAACTAAAGTAGTAGTCACTGAACCCTTCGCAGGAGTATCAATCACCATACTCCCGTGCATCTCAGATATCTCTAATTTAAGTTTCACAGCACAATCCAAAGATATAAAGGAATGAGTCGCACCTGTGTCAATAATAGCTACAAGAGGAAAGCCATTAATATAACACGTACCTCGGATCAAACGATCATCTGCAGAAGTCTCAGAACCCGATAAAGCAAAGACCTTGCCTCCCGACTGGTTCTCTTTCTTCGGCTTAGGACACTGTGGACTGATATGACCCACCTCTCCACAGTTGAAACAAGTCATAGTCTTCAACCGGCACTCTGCAGCCAAGTGACCACCTTTTCCACACTTGAAACACTTCTTCTCAGCACTGGTACACTCATGGATACGATGTCTAGCCTGACCACATCTGTAACACTTAGCAGGGGCACTGGAGTCTCCCCCACTAGGTCTCTTCATCCCACTTTGTCTCTGGAAACCCTTGCCAGCTGCATACGGTTTCCCACGATCATTCTGATTCTTGCCTTTCCTATCAACCCTCTGCTGATAGCTCCCCGCTCTGGCCTTGGTATCCTGTTCAAAGATCCTGCAACAGTCAACCAGGTCAGAAAACACTCTGATCCGCTGATACCCAATAGCCTGCTTGATCTCGGGACGTAACCCGTCCTCAAACTTCACACATTTTGAAAATTCCCCAGTAGCCTCATCATAGGGAGTGTAATACTTCGACAGCTCTGCGAACTTAGCAGCATACTCAGTAACAGACCGATTGCCCTGCTTCAATTCTAAGAACTCTATCTCTTTCTTTCCTCTGACATCCTCTGGAAAGTACTTCCTCAGGAATCTCTCTCTGAACACCGCCCAAGTGATCTCAGCATTCCCAGCAGCTTCCAACTCAGTGCGGGCAGCAACCCACCAATCATCTGCTTCCTCTGACAGCATATGCGTATCGAACCTGACCTTCTGGTTATCGGCACACTCAGTCACTCGGAAGATCCTCTCGATCTCCTTCAACCACTTCTGAGCACCATCTGGATCGTATGCTCCCTTGAACATTGGAGGATTGTTCTTCTGGAACTCACTCAGTTGACGAGCAGCTCCCAATCCCGCAACATTCGGATTCCCTCCAAGTACTCCAGCTAGCATACCCAGAGCCTCAGCAATCGCAGCATCGTCTCTACCTCTTCCAGCCATCTCTATTCTGAGAACCCAACAAGCTAAAACAATAAGTACTGATAGGGTTACACAACACCTATCCCATACAGGGAAACAGAATAATTACGACTCGACTCGACCGACTATGCTCTGATACCACTAATGTAACACCCTTCTAAAATACCCCAATAATTAATTAATTCAACAAAATATAAATCAGAGTAGATATGCAATTTAAGGGTGTCACACTTGACACTTCACACCATTCACCATAATAACTTGCCATGCTCATTTATTCATCAAAATAAAACATTGCATAATTCGCAGCGGATAGAGATCTAATCAATCATGCAATCCATGTAACACATTACATGTAAAGTTGTTCAACAACCAAAATGAAACAAGGTAAAACATCCCGTCCCGATGTTACATCTACCAGAGCATGACCCACTAAGGAAATACACTAGACTCCAAGCACTAGCTTCTACTCAATCACTGCTCGTTACCTGAAACATAGTTGTAAGGGTGAGTTCCTCAATCGATATAATAAGCATTATAAAATATCATGTAATGCTAAGTAATTTAACACATTTCATCACCCAAATCAGATCACACATTCAGCAACGGCAACATCCACTCAAAATCATAATCATACTCAACCCAACATAAAACACACGTATAATATTGGAATACATCCATTCATATTATACGCCATACAATGTAACACCCTTCTAAAATACCCCAATAATTAATTAATTCAACAAAATATAAATCAGAGTAGATATGCAATTTAAGGGTGTCACACTTGACACTTCACACCATTCACCATAATAACTTGCCATGCTCATTTATTCATCAAAATAAAACATTGCATAATTCGCAGCGGATAGAGATCTAATCAATCATGCAATCCATGTAACACATTACATGTAAAGTTGTTCAACAACCAAAATGAAACAAGGTAAAACATCCCGTCCCGATGTTACATCTACCAGAGCATGACCCACTAAGGAAATACACTAGACTCCAAGCACTAGCTTCTACTCAATCACTGCTCGTTACCTGAAACATAGTTGTAAGGGTGAGTTCCTCAATCGATATAATAAGCATTATAAAATATCATGTAATGCTAAGTAATTTAACACATTTCATCACCCAAATCAGATCACACATTCAGCAACGGCAACATCCACTCAAAATCATAATCATACTCAACCCAACATAAAACACACGTATAATATTGGAATACATCCATTCATATTATACGCCATACATACATTATGCAATAAGACTCCATGCATGCGGTACCGACTATTCGTGAACATATAGTTCAACCTCACCGATCAAATCCAGATACGGCTACCAAGCTCACTAGTCCCACTCATTTGAGACCTAGTGACTCACATCACTAATTCCTCACCATGGGAATTAGCTACCACCCCAAGGGCTATGCTATGCACGCTAAATCACCTAGCATGCAAACATCAACAACAATCCACAATAATTCACTCACTAATTCCTCACCATGGGAATTAGCTACCACCATAAAGGCCATATTATGCACACTAAATCACCTAGCATGCAACCATCAACAATCCACAATGGACATATGCTCACACTCTAAGCCATAAACAGTCCATTCACCATAGCATACATAATAGGTATATTCACAACATTATGCACACCATCATACATCATAAATACAATTATCACAGAATCATATTATGTCATGCCACATAATCAATCACAGTATTAGCACACTCTACTAATACCTACACTGCTCAAAACAACGGGAAATTGATCCCTCCTATATCATACACCAATATAGGCCAATCATCAATTGTTCACAATATTTAAAATATCAGTTTTTCTACTTTTCAAACAGTGTTAACCGGTTAACGCCCTGGGTTAACCGGTTAACGCAACACAGAACACGCTTCCTGGCACATTTTAACAGTGTTAACCGGTTAACGCCCTGGGTTAACCGGTTAACGCAAGACAGACAGCAATATTTCACAATTCATAACAGTGTTAACCGGTTAACACCCTGGGTTAACCGGTTAACGCAAGACAGAAAGTTGTTCCTGCGCTAACACGAAGCAGAATGCAGAATTCTCCGCATTTTCTGCTGTTGGAGGACTTCCGGACCTCCGATTCCAATTCCGTAAAAAGCTACACGTTCGGAAAATCACAACTCACCCAAATATAGATTCAATTACAGCGTTAACATAACTTATTCATCACAATTTTTCAGCACTCATCATCCCAATTAGGGTCAATTCAACGGCTTATTACTACCCATTACATGTTAACCCATAATACCCATTAAACGACGATAAACCCCCCTTACCTGAGTTAATCCGGCAATTGATTCTTTAACTTCAAGCTTTTCCCTTCTTCAACCCTTGTTCTCTTGCTCTTCCTCTTTTCCCTTTTCTCACTTTCTGTCGCTTCACGTGAAAAAAACCCTTTTTACCAAATGGAACTCTTATATATATTCCAACTTATTATTCCAATAATAATAATTCCAAATAATATTCCAATAATAATCCAATTATTTAATTAAATTAATAAATATACTATTAACTTAATTCAAATAATTATCATATTTTATCGGGGTGTTACACAAGCAATTAGTTCTAATGGATGATGTGATCTCCTTGCTTGAGATGCAATTTACTTTGGTTAACTAATTTTTGTTGTGTTGTAGGTCCTTTGGTGGCTAACTCACTTGAGTGTTTGCTTCTTATGGCTTACATGTTGTGCATATTGGGAATGTCTGACTGTTGTTAATTGTTTGGTTGTCTGAATGTGAATACTGATTGTTTAGCTTTTCATACAGGTACAGTAGCTGCTTTAGCTCATTATTTGAGCTTTGCTTTGCTTGTGGTTGGCATACCACTTAGGTAATTTCTCTAACTCCATGTAGTCTGGAAGCCCTGTCGTTTCTGTTTGGCAGGCATTTGACTGAAGTTCTCCTTAAGAGGCAATGACTGTGATTGTTTATATTTGTGCCAGGTACTTCAAGTCCTCCTAAGTGAAGAGGCAATTGGTAGATAGAAGGGATTTGCAATTAATCCCCTGCTAATCGTTTGAGTCGTTCATTATGCTCGCACTACGTGCTGAGGCTTTTGAACCTAACCCAAGATCATTGTATATAGAGTCAGTCATGTGGAATAGAGTCCCTCTTTCTGGACTCCCACACCTTCTTTGATTCAAGCTCACCCTGGCCAGGGTTAAGAGCTATGAGGTCTAATCGTCATCTCCCATTTCATCTGCTCACCCTGACGGTCAATGTCAGTGGTTAAGAGTCTCAACACCCATAACAGTATTGGCTTGTTTGTCAAGGTTGATATGACCCCTTGACTAAAGCCCAACTTTGTCTGAGCCTCTTGATTGTGTATAGAGTGTGCTAATTGATTGATGTGATTGCTTGTGTTTGCTTTTGCATATTGTTTTGCATATCGCTTTTGCATTTGTCATGTTGCTTTGTGGAGTCAGATGTAAGACCATTGATTGGCTATTTGTTTCCTATTCTGTTTCCTTTTGTGGAGTCAGGTGTAAGACCATTGATTAGCTATCTATTTCCTGTTCCTTTTGGGGAGCTGGATATAAGACCATTTATTGGCACTCCATTTCATTTCCTATTCTGTTTCTTTTGTGGAGTCAGATGTAAGACCATTGATTGGCTATCTGTTTCCTATTCTGTTTCTTTTGTGGAGTCAGATGTAAGACCATTGATTGGCTATCTATTTCCTATTCTGTTTTCTCTTGTAGAGTCAGATGTAAGACCATTGATTGGCTATCTGTTTCCCATGTTGCTTTGTGGAGTTGGACGTAAGACCATTTATTGGCACTCCGTTTCCCATCTCGTTTCAGAGTTGGATGTAAGACCATTTATTGGCAATCCATTTCCAGTTTTGTTGCTCCTTTGAGCTTGCTTATTTGCTTACTGCTTTGTGTTGCCTAATTCCAAAGGAACTTCCTTGGATCATTTCTATGATCTTGAGAAAGCGACTCATATTTGTGGCTTGGTCCCTTAACCCTTTTGTGCTCAATCTTGAACCTTGTTTCCATCCTTAACCCAAACCAGAAAACTTTTGTGCAAACATTCTCACTTGTTTTCAAAACTAGAAACCTAGGCCTTAGGCCTTTGATTTTCAAACTTCATTTTCACAATACTTCTTCTGAATTGAACTTAGTGACAACTTTGATCATCTTTATGAATAATTCTAATTGGTTAATTCCATTCACTCAATTGCTTTTGTGGCTCTTGTCCACTTCTTAATCAAGTTTTCATACATTAGCCATAGATCTGAATTATCTTAGCGGTTGATGTAAATCTCACCTCACCCTTAGTGATCGAATCGTAAGTCTTCCATACTGATAACAGGGTTAACCCCTCTAGTATGTCGAAGTTATTCTCACATGATGGATTGTTGGCTCAGGTCGAGTTTTTTCCCTTTGATAATGAAAGACCTTAAGGCTTTTGTTTAAAATCAATCCATTCACTTTTTGGAAATCTTTTAGTCGAACTACGGCGTTTTGATCCTTATCTTTCATGAAAAGGTACATAGGCAATGGGTTCATCCATCCAAACACAAAAATAACTAACTTGTACATTCTTTTCTCATCTCTTCAATCAATGTTTGCACAAAAAATATTTCATAAACAAATAATAATACAACAGTTGTGAAAAGGGTTCCCTATGAGTACCTAGGATATTGTGGGTGCCTAACACCTTCCCACAACATAATTACCCCCTTACCCAGATCTTTGTACCCTTTTTATTAGTTTTCTTTGTAAAACTTCTTAGGCTTTTGTTCGCTTTCTAGCCATTCCTTTGGATAAATAGAAGTGTGGTGGCAACTCTATCTTTGTATGATTTACCTTGGATCTAGTTAATATTTCTAATGGTGACGAATACACCGCTACAAAAAAGTGGCGACTCTGCTGGGGATCTCTCTCCTTGGTGGGTTTGCCTACTTTTCACACTTTGTTGTATTATATTTGTCTATTGTTTATGATATATTTTTGGTGCGATTTGGGATTACTGTATTATTTGTAATGCTTGAATTGCTTGTTATATCAATTGCTTGCTTTCTTGGTGATCTCTGTGAGATGAGTTCTATACCCGAACTCGAGTGCACCTTAGGATAGGAGAATGGAATAGTCTCGTCGACTTGTGTGGAGTTATACCTTAGCAAGTTGACTTGCGAGTCCATTCACTTGGTGGAGGTCATGTTGGGATCATAATGTCACATAAGTTATTTGTGGTTAGGCATTATCTTTCCAATATGTGCCGTAGAAGCCAAGGACCTTAGTTTACCAAGCCCATCTTGGCCTATTTCTAGGATGTAGTGCGGAGGTCGTTCAAATGTCAGATTTGATGCGATTGTTACGCGATACTACACTCATAAGAGTCTCTCTTGAGAATATTTTCAAGGAACTTAAGGGGTTTATTTACAAAATTTTCAGATATGGAAAGACTAAAAAGGCATACAAAGAAGTACAGCTTCAGACAACCCGATCTGAAAGAGTTAAGGAATCTGACATCCTACGTACTAGATCCCTTGGGTTTCAAAGCTCGTTTTAGGAAACTGCTTCCTCTTTTGACTACCCAGGGTGACGAAGGATTGATGGGTACTTTGGTCCAGTTTTATGATCCTCTGTATCACTGCTTCACTTTTCCAGACTTTTAGCTATTGCCTACCCTCAAGGAGTATGCTCATCTTGTGGGTATTCCGATTCTGGATCAGGTGCCGTTCAGTGGCTTGGAGAGTATTCCTACTTCTCTCGAGATCGCAGACTTGTTGCACATAGATGAGTCCTTGGTTAAAGCTCATATGACTACCAAAGGTGGAATTCAAGGTCTTCCTTCTGAGTTCCTCATCGCTCAAGCTACCGTTTATGGGAAGGCCATGAGTGAGGATGCCTTTGAAGCCATATTCGTGCTTCTCATCTATGGATTGGTATTGTTCCCTAACATTGACAAATTTGTGGATGTGAATGCTATTAGGATCTTCTCTATTCTTAATCCCGTTCTGACTCTGTTGGGTGATACCTATGTCTCTTTGCATCTGAGGAATGCAAAGGGTGGTGGCGCTATTGTGTGCTGTTTGCCTCTGTTGTATAAGTGGTTAATTTCTCACTTACCTCAGACGGTCGCCTTCAAGGAGAACAAGGGAGGTCTACGGTGGTCCACGAGACTCGTGTCTCTCACTAATGATGATATCTCTTGGTATAATCGTGCATATGACGGTGTCCAGATTACTGACTCTTGTGGTGAATTCTCCAATGTGCCTCTTCTTGGTACATGTGGTGGGATTAGCTACAACCCTATCTTAGCACGTCGTCAGCTTGGGTTTCCCCTAAAGGATAAACCTAATAACATTTTGTTAGACGGTGTGTTCTTTCAAGAGGGTAAAGATTCCCAAGGCTTGAAGAACAGAATGGTCCGCGCGTGGCGCAAGATTCACAAGAAGGGTAGAAATGAGTTGGGTCCGAAGAACTGCATAGCTCCATATACAACTTGGATGAGGAAGAGAGAATCTGAGTATCTCATGCCTTATGATTATCCGAGACATACACCTTTGGTTGTGGCTGGGCCTTCAACCCTCCCTAACCAAGGCGTAGAGGAGTTGAGAGACGAAGACCTTTCACGTGCCTGGACCCGTGAAAGAGAAGAGTTGCTTCAACAACTTAAGGAGAAGGATGCTCTGATCGAGTTCCTCGAGCATCAAGTGATTGATGATCCTGATGATGCCTGGACTTCTCTACTTCCTCAGTCTTCCAAGTTCTGGAAAAGGAGGTATGACAGACTCGCCAAAGAGAAAGCAGATATGGAAGCAGCATATGAGAGAGAGATTAAGAGGCTTCGTGCAGCTTATCTTCCGGCATCCCGAGCTTCTAGGGATCCATAGGATGTTTATTTTCCTTTTCTCTTGTAATGATTAATAATGCTGTACTTCTTTTCCCAAATATTTTTGATGAGATATTTTCCATATGCGATAAATGCTTAATATTCAAAACTTGCAAATAATACCCTCGAGTTCCTTCGAAAAAAATAAATCATGTGCACGAGTATTGCATGCATCATTTGCATAAGCAGGTGTTGTTCTCGGCCTCTGGTCTCGTGGTCTAACTCTGTTGCTCTTCATTTATTTTGAAGACAAGCTGACTCATCGGTACTACACCAGAGCCAACTCTTCCAGATTGATGGATCATCTTGAGCAAGAAAACCGTGAGCTCAAAGAGGAAGTCGCCAGACTGAGTGCTTTGATGGAATCTTTCCTGGCTGCTCAGAATCAGTCGTCTCCAACACCTGCAACTCCTCCCCAGAGGACAGTCCTTTCTGAGGTTGTTTCCTCTACAGTGCCTGCTGCCAGTACCCACTTCGTGCCAACAGCCATGTCGTCCGGGTTTCCGTGGGGGATGCCTCCTGGCTTTATGCCTAATATTCCTGCTCCAACATTTGCTGCCATGCTGGCATCTAGCCCGGTCCTTGCTATGCCTCCTCCTGTCGTGCATACCACTCCTAGGGTAGACGACACCATCTATCATTCTGAGCCGTCTGAGGGCCCAGATTTTCATGAGAAGATGGACGCGATGAATGACCAATTTCTTGAGTTGCGCAAGGAATTGAAGAATCTTCGAGGAAATGACCTCTTCGGCAAATCTGCTGCCGAACTTTGTTTAGTTCCCGGTGTGAAAATTCCTGTCAAGTTCAAGGTCCCAGATTTTGAGAAATACAAGGGGAACACCTGCCCTCTCAGCCACCTGGTCATGTATGCCAGGAAAATGTCTACTCAAACGGATAATGATCAGCTGCTCATTCATTATTTCCAGGACAGTTTGTCTGGTGCTGCACTGCGATGGTATATGAGTTTGGACAGTGCAAACATCCGTTCCTTCAACGATCTTGGCGAAGCCTTCGTCAAGCAGTACAAATACAATGTGGATATGGCTCCCGATCGGGATCAACTCAGGGCCATGTCCCAGAAGGACAAAGAGACATTCAAAGAGTACACCCAGAGGTGCGCGAGAGCTGGCAGCTCAGATTGTGCCTCCGCTGGAAGAGAAGGAAATGACCAAGATCTTTCTGAAGACCTTGAGTTCATTTTATTATGAGCGGATGATTGCTAGCGCTCCTTCTGACTTCACTGAAATGGTGAACACGGGGATGCGACTAGAGGAGGGAGTCCGTGAAGGACGTCTAACCAAAGATGAAGGCTCTTCTAGCAAGCGATATGGGGCGTTTGCGAAGAAGAAAGATGGAGAGGCACATGTCGTGCAATCCCATGTCAAACCCAGAAGACCCTCCGTGAGGAGGAAGCCTGTGCGTTCAACCAGCAATCAGCACCAGGTGGCTCACATAGCACCTGTCTTCAGAGACAACAATCAGCAATATCATCATCAGCACAACAATAATCATCAACAATCTCAACAGTATCAGCAACAGCATTGTCCTCAACAGCAGGCCTATCAGCCTCGCAACAACAGTAATCAAGCTAATACGACTTATGAGAGGAAGAAGACTACTTTCGATCCGATTCATGTATCATATGCAGAGCTATATCCCTCTTTGATAGAGCGGAAATTGATTACTCCCAGGGATCCTCCGGCTATACCTGCTAACCTGCAGTGGTGGTACAAGCCTGATCAGCATTGTGTTTATCATTCGGGTGCTCCCGGCCACGACGTAGAGAACTGCTTTCAGTTGAAGACTAATGTTCAAGACCTTATGAGACACGGTATTCTGAGCTTTGAGGACGCAGGTCCTAATGTTAAAAAGAACCCACTGCCCGAGCATGGGAAATCTGTTAACATGGTCCAGGGCTGCCCTGGCAAGTACAAGGTCAAATATATTAGCCATATTCGACAGTCGTTGGTTGAGTTACATCGTCTACTGTGTGATTACAGTCATCTGGAGCACGACCATGACAAATGCCGTATATGCTCTGTCAATCGTCTAGGCTGTCGCCAAGTGCGGAAAGATCTGTAGGAATTGCTGGATGATGGGACCATCGAGATCCTTCAAAACAGAAATGTTGATGAAGATGAGCCAGAGGTTAACGTGATTTCTCCTGTGTTCAGGATCCCTGAGCCTGTTATCATTAAATACGATGGTAGCAAGCAGAAGGTTTCTCCTTCGCTGATTATCAAACCTGCCGGTCCTGTGCCTTATTCTTCTGACAAGGCAATTCCATTCCACTATAGTGTTGTTGCTGTTGAAGATGGGAAAGAAGTGCCTTTGCCTTATCCCTCTGTTGTGAACATTGCTGATGTGAGCGGGTTGACCCGTAGCGGTCGCGTGTTTTCTGCACCCCCGAAGCCTCAGGCTAAAGCTGATTCTGTTGAGAGTCCGGTTGGGAATACGGTTAATTCTCCGAACCCGGCACCTGTTGTTAAACCCTCCTCCGTACAAAAGACTCCTACTTCTTCTGTTGGACCTAGTGGCATTGTGAATGAAGACTGTGATGAGATGCTGAGGCTCATCAAGAAGAGTGAGTACAACGTTGTAGACCAGCTTCTACAAACGCCATCCAAGATCTCTGTGTTATCGTTGCTCCTGAATTCAGAACCGCACAGAGAGGCTCTGCAGAAAGTTTTGGACTTGGCTTATGTTGATCATGACGTCACAATCGAACAGTTTGACAGCATTGTTGCAAACATTACTGCTTGCAATACTCTGAGTTTCTGTGACTCTGATCTCCCTGAGGAGGGAAAAGACCACAGCATGGCTTTACATATATCCATGAATTACAAGAACGACGCCATGTCTAACGTACTGGTGGACACTGGGTCATCTCTGAACGTATTGCCGAAGACCACTCTCTCTAGATTGTCATTTCAAGGGCCTCCCATGAGGCAGAGTGGAGTTGTTGTGAAAGCTTTTGATGGGTCGCGTAAGACCGTGATTGGGGAAGTTGATCTCCCAATCAAGATTGGACCAAGTGATTTCCAGATCACCTTTCAGGTTATGGATATCCACCCATCTTATAGTTGTCTCCTTGGTAGACCATGGATTCACGAGGTTGGCGCTGTGACATCCACCCTACAGCAGAAGCTGAAATTCGTCAAGAATAAGAAATTGGTTGTGGTAGGGGGAGAAAAGGCTCTCCTGGTTAGCCACTTATCTTCCTTCTCATACATTGATGTTGAGGATGAAGTTGGAACTCCTTTCCAAGCTTTATCTATAGCCGAGCCTGTTGAGAAGAGGACTCCTTCATTTGCTTCCTATCGAGATGCGAAACTGGCCATCGAATGTGGTGCAGTTGGTGGTCTAGGAACAATGATCGAGCTTGAAGATAACAAGTCCCGGGCTGGCATTGGCTTTTCTTTTGGGGTCTTCAACAAAGAAGGGTTGTTCAAGAGTGGAGGCTTCATCCACGCCGGTCAAAGCGAAGAAGTTGTTGCTATCTTGGAAGAGGATGCAGAGGACTCTGACAATTTTGTTATCCGTGGAGGGATCTGCCACAATTGGGTCGTTGTAGATGTTCCTAAAATCATTCATAGATCAGAGTAATACTCACTTTGTTTAAAAACCCTTCTCCCATGCCAAAAGGAGAAGTGATGACATTGTTGGCAACATTTAATACAATGATGTTTTCATTCAATAAATCCATGTTAAATGTTTGTTTTTCCTTTTGTTTTCACTTTTTGCTTTTTGCATGAAATTAGTGATCACAAAAAACCCTAAAAAAACAAGAATAAAAGCAATCTTTTCATCTGCATAATGATTTGTTTGTTTAAATTCTAAAGTTTTTCATTATCCAAAATCATTATGCAGGTTGATTCTTAAACCCATTGAACATAATGATCCAACGTCATCTCCCAATTTTGAATTCCCTGTATTCGAGGCAGAGGAGGATGATGTTGAAGAGATTCCTGACGAGATTACCCGTCTTCTTGAGCATAAAAAGAAGATCATTCAGCTGTATCTTGAGAATCAGCAAACAGTCAAACTAGGGCATTTCAAAAAAAAAAAAAAAACAAAAAAAAAAAGAGGGTGAAAAACAAAATCAAAATCAAAAAAAAAAAAGAAGAAAAATGACACCCTCAAACCCTAAGTTGACTGATGCTGAATGGGTTCAGAGTCGTTACGACCAACTGAATTTGATTGAAGAGAAACGATTGACTGCCATGTGCCATGGTCAGTTATATCAGCAAAGGATGAAGAAAGCATTCGATAAGAAGGTCAAGCCTCGTGTGTTCCGAGAAGGTGACCTTGTGCTCAAGAAAGTCTTGTCTTTCGCGCCCGATTCCAGGGGCAAGTGGACTCCAAACTATGAAGGTTCATATGTTGTCAAGAGAGCCTTTTCAGGCGGGGCTTTGATGCTTACAACAATGGATGGGGAGGATTTCACTCGGCCTGTGAATTCAGATACAGTCAAGAAATACTTCGCCTAAAATATTAAAAACAGAATGGCTCGCTAAGTTGAAAACCCGAAAGGGCGGCTTAGGCAAAAATGAGCGTCTCGGTGGATTGAAAACCCGAAAGGGCGATCCAAGCAAAAGTTAGAGACATAAAAAAAACGGGTATATTTGCATCCCGCTAGATTGAGTACCTCACCCTGGGGCAATCTAGGCAAAAATTAGGGATTTGGCAAGTAACTGCATCTTGACAAGACTGTGTTCTACATCTGTCATCTGCCAGAAATTCCCGATTCATCGTCAGCTGAAGCTTCGAATACATCGAATTCGGAATTGGTGGAGAAATGGTCATTATGTTCAATATAGCCCTTTCCAATATATATCACCGATTTCAAACTTGTACAGATCTATGGAGTCTTGCCATTTGCAGACTACCATTCCATCAAATAAATTTGAGCTTTTATCCAATTATTTGCACTCTTATTTGTTTCAATTCAACAAATGTTTTGCATGTTTTAATTGATAAAGTATCATTGTTTTCAAAATAAACAAATTTTTCACAAATTGTTTTTAAACAAAGTGAACATTCACAATGATTGAAGGATACTCAGGAGATTCTCAGTGCTCTCCCAAGGGTGGTATGATTTCCAACAGGGTAAGACATTTGTTCATATCTCAGATAACTGTATCTTTTTCCTATAGAACCTTTTATGGTTTCTCCTCAGCGAGGTTGCTCAGTGTAGTGTTGGTTGAAGTTGTTCAGCTTCATTTCCCCAGCAGTACAGCATTCTTCCTCCAAGGCTCTATTAGCCCTATTGTGGTTTTCATCTTCAGTAGAGTGTTGTTTTAGCCCTATTATGGTTTTCATCCCCAATAGAGTGTTGTTTGAACACTTTTGTGGGGTCAGCCCCAAGCAGAGTGTTTGTTGAAGACTTCAACTTTCCTTTCCAGCATTATTCTCTCCCAAGCATGGGTGCCTTTCTTTGGAAGATTCGGTATTTAGCGGGTTGACATCCCAGTACTTCGTCATTTCCTCGGATAGATCGCTAGCGGAGTTGTTGGCATGATGAACTTCATCTATGCTATCTATCCCCATCAGAGATCCGGTTGCTTCCTGGCATCTCTGATCCCTAGCGTGAGTTGCTGCTGTGGCGTTTCTGCCTGTGCATTGAACTCTTTTCTCCGATTGTGACTGACGACCTCTCCGGAAACCTCTTGAGGCCTTCCTCCCCTGCAGAGATTTGGTGATTTCCTGATACTTCTGATCCCTAGTAGACTTGCTTGTGTGGCAGGATCTACTTGTGTGATCTTTTCTCCTTCAGAGGGGTCTTCCCAAGTGAAGTTGCTTGGAGTTGCTTTCGTGGCAGTTTTTGCCTGTGCAGCGAGCTCCTCTTTCCCAGCTGAGACTGATGATCCATCCTTGCAGATGATTTTGTTGTCTTTGATCCCGGCAGATTGGATATTCTCCGGCGATCCTGGCTTTCTCTTTCGAGATGTAGTACCGGGCGTTTGATTCCTGGACCTGTTTGCGTTAGATATGTCTATTTTGTCAGCATTCATCAAACATAAATCAAGCATATTCATGCATACTTTCAACATTCAGATATTCATGTTGCATTTTTTTGCCATATATCTTTTTGTTTGTTGTCTCCTGCTAAGTGGTGATATAGATCTCCCCAGTAGATCTCCACAAGCAGATGTCGGGTGTCTAATCTCTCAACATAGAGTCAGCCCCTTAAGCAGAAAGTGTTTGTCCTTTCCTTTTGCATTTCCCCACTGAGTTATATCCTCGTGGATGACGGTTGTTTCCGTTCCCTCCCAACACACATAATGGGATGGGTTTTCCCTTTTGAGTTCTTTCCTCATTAGGATGAGTCTTGATTCAGTTTTCCTTTTTGGATCGTTCCTAAATTGGCTTCTTTGTGGCTGTCTCTTGTGCTTCCCTGTGGCATAAATGAATGGTTGCTTACTAATCGGCACTCATTCATCTTATCCTCAGTGGAACTTGTGGCCTTCTACCTACTAACCGGTAGTCGTAAGTCCTATCTGTGTGGTTTACTGCCTACTAACTGGTAGTTATAAATCCTATTTTTTATCCCCTAGCAGAGGTAACCTTTGTGGTTCATTCTGGTTGATGGCGGATTTTGTGGTCTTCTACCTACTAACCGGTGGTTGTAAATCCTTTTTTCTCGCTTTGTTCCTCAGCAGAATCTTTGGTATTCTACCAATCATCTCGGTAGTTGTAAACCCTATTTTCTCTCCTTGCAGAGTTAACCTTATTTGTTCATCCCAACTGATGACGGTTACTTTTCCGTGGTTTTCTGCCTACTAACCGGTAGATGTAATCTCCTCTTTGCGGTTATCATTACCCAGTTGTTGGTATTGATATTCTTTTCCCCTTTTGGATATTTGCTTTGATCAAGCAATTTTATCTCCAGCGGGTTTTCCCCTTCCTTTTGGATAATTGCTCCGAGTAAGCAATTTTATCCTCAGCGGGTCCTCTTTCATTCACCGTGTGCCGGTAATGTTTGTTGTCCTTTTGATTGGTCATCATTATCATACCTAGCTCGGTATCCTGATGCCTTTCTTTTCAGTTGATTTATCCTTTAACAACCTACAACCCGGTTATGGATAATCTTCCATGCGAGTATATTATCTACGTTTTGACGGCAATAGATAATATATCTCATGCACTCTTCGGTCAAAGTCTTTCGTGCTTCCCCAGTCGAGTAAGATTCGTTGTCCCTTTGCGGAATCGAATATTCATTTTACCCCATTTGTTCTGATGATTGCCTTGCTTGCAATTTATCCCCAGTGAGTCATCTCTCGTCTACCCTTTTGTTGTTGGTAACGATTGTTTCTCTTTTCGGTTGATTTATCCTTTAACAACCTACAACCCGGTTATGGATAATCTTCCATGCGAGTGTATTATCTACGTTTTGACGGCTATATATAATATATCTCATGCGCTCTTCAGTTGAAGTCTCGTCCTTCCCAACTGAGTAAGATTCGTATTCCTTGTGGAATCAAATGCCCATCCTACAAACAAGTTTACTTTTCTAGTGTAGCACCTCAAATTTGCACCGCTCATTCATGCATTCATTTCATTTTTTTAGGTCATTTATCATTACATCTTGAATTGCATCATTGCATTTCACATTGGCATCAAGAGATTCATCAGTGCAAAAGGGAAAGTATTTCCTTAAGATGAAGGCCCTATGGTTGTTCTAGAGAGCTTATATGAATCAAGGTTCATTTTGAAGCAACTTGACCAAGTGTTAGGGGCTCAAAGTCATCAGTGCATTGCCAGGTCATCTAGGGCCCATAAAAGTCAACTGAAAGTCAACTGAGGGCTAGGAGGTGGAGAAATGGTTTGAGACACTTCATTCATGTCCAAAAGAAGTTTATTCATCATGTCAAACATCTACCTTGAAGAATTTGAAGCCAGATCAAAAGTTTCCCAAAATGGAAAGTGACCTGTAATTTCAAGTTTCCAAAAATGGCAAGTTTTTGGACCACTTTCAACTTGACTTTCCAAGATCAAAGAAGCTTCAAATGGAATTTTGTCCAACATGAAAGTTGAAGATCTTTCTCTCCCATTTCCAAAAAGTCCAAGATCATGAGCATCTGATGAATGATTGAGGAGTTATGGTCAAATGATTGCAAAGTGTGCATGGAACTTCCAAGAGCCATAACTTTTGATCCAAAGCTCCAATTTGAGTGCCTCTTTTTGCATTATGCTCCTTATGACTCATATTTTCCAAATCCAACAGTGCATTGCATGAAATTTAATCATATAATCATTTGCCCATGCAAGTGCATTTTGGAGGGAAAATGCCAAATTTGAATTTGGTGCATCATACATGTTTAATTCCAATCCTATTATGTTCATAAGCTCATTTTAAGTGTAATTGGACCATGCGTGCTACTGATCACGTTCATATTTGCCATGCATAGGGTGAATTTTCCAATTGTGCATAACACCTCATTTTGCATTAAACTTTCATTAGCCATGCATAAGTATCATTAGCAAAGTGATTCAGGAAGCATATAAAAGCCTAATTGTAACAGAATTTTCATGCTAACACATTCTAGATCTAGATTTGAGTTTTCCCTCCAAATTTTCTCTCATCTCAAACCTCAAAATTCCTCATATAGCATAGTAATTTTCTTGCATATTCTGGATTATGGAGTGTAATTGATGAAGGATCAAGCTCTGAATTGAAGATTTTCATCAAGATTCAAGCACATCAAGCTCGAGAACATGAAGATGGAAGTTGCAATTTGATCAAGATCCAAGCCATTTCAAGCTTCCATTCGTGTTTAAAGCTTCATTATGCAAGTGATAGAGGAGATTTGGACATTGCTCGGCCTTTGAAGCTACTGTTTTCATCCACTACTCTCCAAGAAGGTTGGAAATCGAACCTCCTAATTCTTCATTTTATTACCATAATGTTGTAGATCTTGGATTGCTGATTACACTGATATAAAATTCATTGAAAACGGATAAGAATTGCATGAGTTATGGTGATTTAAAGTTGTGTCATGAAAAATGCTTTGGCTCGATTTGCTTTGATCGTTGAGTTTAGGTATGAATAGACGTTAGATTCATGATCTACGCATCAAGGCGGTTCCAATGGTGTAAGCTACACAAAATTCTGCAAAAAAAAATATATGTGTACTGTAGCACCACCATCTTCATGAAGAAGACGGTGGAAACAACCGCCCTTGGCCGCGTGCGTACTGTAGCTAGGGCTTCTCTGGTTCGTGCGCATGAAGACCCTGTAGATGCACCTTTCGCTCGCCAGTTCCGTGTTCGATCCTCCCAGCGTGTATTTCTTCATTTTTCATTTTTATTCTCCACTTAACCAAAACGGCGTCGTTTTGAATGCGCCTGGTACCTCGCTTCGATTCCTGCGTGTAGCACTTTGCCAATTCCCATTTCAATTATCATTTTCACATTTTTTTCACATGATTCACACTTATTTCTTTTTTATTTCATGCAAATTGTAAAATCCATAACAAATTGAAAACTAATCCAAATAATTCCAAATTTTTTCCTACATGATCATGTGAATGTCTATTATTTTGTGGTTGTGATTTCATGATTTTCTCATTTCTGGAATTTTAATTGTGTTGGCTTCTTTGGACATGTATGCAAATGTGACATGCTTCATTCATTCTATTATGAAATGCTCATACATTGGCCAGTTGATTTGAAATTTGGTATGCTGATTCCCAACATGTTGCATGATTTTTGAGGCTTGGTCATGCAAGTTTATCATTTTTCATCTCTGTTTTAGACACATGAATGTAGGGGGTGACAATGTGTGTCACACAATTTGATGTTATACTTGTTCATTTTCATTTCTAGGTCAATTGAGCTCCGTTGATTCTAATTTTTGGCATGATGATTGTGTCTGACATGTTGTGTGCACATAAAAATTTTCATGATTGTTTGATTCATTTCTGTTTTAATATGGAATTTTGATTCTTCATGTCCAATTGTGATCACCTTGTGTACCTTTTGCCTTATCTTGTGCAATTGATGACTTTGCCATTTGATTTAGGTTTGGTCCTTTTTAGGACATGTTCTTACTTGAATAAATATGCTTCATGTTGAATATTGGTTGCTGTTTTGACTTTTTACTTTGCCTTTGACCCTAGCCTTGATGCTAGTGGTTTGTACTCATCTTTTGAGTTTTGCATTTCAGGTTCAAGCTTCTAGTCTTGATGGTTGATGTTGATCTCATGAATTGAGATGCAAAATTCTTTGTCCACTAACCTTTCTTGTGTTGTAGGTTCCTTGGTGATGAACTCACTTGAGTTGTTGACTCGCATTGTGTATATTGGTTGTCTCACTGTTGACTGTCTGTTTGGTTTGTCTGAATGTGAATATTGACTTGTTTGATTTTCTTACAGGTACTTTAGTAGATTTAACTCATTGCTTGAGTTGCTTTGCTTTGCTTGTGGTTGGCATACCACCTAGGTAATCATCCTTTAACTGCATGTAGTCTGGAAGCCCTGTCGTTTCTTTTGGCAGGCATTTGGCTGAAGTCCTCCTTAAGAGGCAATGATTGTGCTTGTTTATATTTGTGCCATGTACTTCAAGTCCTCCTAAGTGAAGAGGCAATTGGAAAATAGAAGGGATTTGCAATCAATCCCCTGCTATTCAGTTGAGTCTTTCATCTTGCTCGCACTACGTGCTGATGCATTTGAATAAACACCCAAGATCCTTGTATATAGAGTCAGTCAAGTGGAGTAGAGTCCCACATTCTGGACTCCCACGTTTTCATTGATTGAAGCTCACCCAGGCCCGGGTTAAGAGCTATGAGGTCCAATCCTCATTACCTTTCATCTGCTCACCCTGACGGTCAATGTCAGTGGTTAAGAGCTCTCAGATACCCTTCCAGTTGGCTTGTTTGTCGAGGTTGATATGAACCCTTGACTAAAGCCCGACTTGTTTGTCGAGGTTGATATGACCCCTTGACTAAAGCCTCACCTTTGATGTTTGAGCCCCCTTGTTGGTGTGTTTACTTCATGTTGTATATGTTTGTGTGTGGTGTGATTGTATCCCCATAGGATTGCTAGACTTCGCATAGTCTCTCGTTTGCATGACAATTAAGGTAACACGGTTCCTTCGTCTAGGACTTCCTTTCTTGCGTGAGCTTTCCTAAAACACAAACGAACTTTATCCCCTCTTAAGGACACGTTACCTCCTTCTACTACAGGTGAGTAAGTCTCCCAAGGTCGAGCATCCGGTAGATTGCGCAGTGACGTTGTTCACCTAAAAAACACAAAACAAATAGAAATGGTTTAGCCGAACTACGGCAACTCTGATTCTCATGTTCAGATGAGATACGTAGGCACGAGATGCGATGTCTTGTCGAGTTTGACTGACAACTAACTTTAATCCTTGTCTCTCGCCCTCGTTGCGATCGAGACCTCCCCTTTCTCTTGCCCTAGTTGCAATCGAGACCCTTCGTCTTCCCGTGTGTGTTTGTTTGGAGTCTGATGTAAGTCCAGCGATTGGCATTCGGTTTCCTGTTGGCGGTTGTTTGTTTGGAGTCTGATGTAAGTCCAGCGATTGGCATTTGGTTTCCCGTATGTTTGTTGTTTGTTAGGAGTCTGATGTAAGTCCAGCGATTGGCATTCGTCTTCCTGTTTGCGTTTCTTTGTTCGGAGTCGGATGTAAGTCCAGCCATTGGCAGTCTGTTTCCGTTGGTGTGTGTTTCGTTTGACGTCTCAGCGTCTCCTTTCAGTGTTTTGTTTCGGCGTGCGTTAGCCGAGCTACGAGTGCTCTGATTCTTCCTCTGGTTAGAGAAGATACGTATGCATAGGATGCGATGTCCTAGCGAGCATATTTCCCGTTTCCCCGAACTACGTTGACTCTGATGTTTGTGTCTGACAAACTACGTAGGCCCAGGATGCGACATCCTGCCGAGTCAGCTCTCTCCGTTTTCTTTCATCTGTGTTTTGTTCCAGTGTGCAGTTTTTGAGCAATTTTTATTAGCAACCTTCTTCTATTCTTTCGAGCGTGGATCCCGTCGAGTACGACGAACGTGAGGGGGTGCTAATACCTTCCCCTTGCGTAACCGACTCCCGATCCTTGCAATCTCTGGTCGTAAGATCATTTCCTTTCCAGGTTTACTTCGAGCGTTTTCTTTCCCTCCTTTGGGATAAATAACGCACGGTGGAGGCTCTGTGTCTTTTCCCGCCGGTTGTTTTTCGCGTATGCGACAGCTGGCGACTCTGCTGGGGACTATAAGAAGTTGACATCTTGCTGGTCCATCTTCCCTAAGCGAGTCAATCCTAGCGCTCTCTAGGATAGTTTTGGTTGCTTTTGCTGCTTTATTTATTGCGTTTATGATGGTTATGCTGTGATTGTATGTATTTGCATAGATGTTTGCGTGCATCATACTATCATTGTGCTGGATTCTGTACAGGTTGGTTCCTCTGATTTGGGGTGGGTGTTCTGAGTGAGGCCTGTAACACCCCGATAAAATAAGATAATTATTTAAATCGAGTTAATAATATATTTATTAATTTGCTTAAATAATTGGAATTATTATTATTATTGGAATAATAATTATTGGAATATTATTGGGATTATTATTATTGGATTATTTTTATTATTATTATTATTGGAATAAAAGTAGAAATCAGTAAAAAGGTTCCATTTGGTAAAAAGGAGTTATTTTTCACGTGAAAAGGGAAAAGAGACAGAAAAGTGGAAAAGGGCAAAGCGAACCAGAGAACAAGGGTTGAAGAGAGGAAGAACTTGAAGCTGAAGGATTTGCTGGATTAACTCAGGTAAGGGGGGTTTATCATCGTTTAATGGGTATTATGGGATAATATGTCATGGGTAGTGATAAACCATTGATTTACCTCTGATTGGAATGATGTGTGATGAAATTGTGAAATATTGGATGAACGAAATTTGGATTATAATTGAAGGAAATTCGTAGGAATTAGATGCAATAGTGTTAGGATTTGTGAGATTGAATAAGATATGATGTGTGTTAGATGATATGAACGAATAATGTGTAAAATTGGACTGTGGAAGGTTGAATTGGATAGATCTCGTAGCAGAGAATGCCATTGCAGATCTGGAAATTCTGGTTTCTGGTCATACGCGTATGGCACTAGGCAATACGCGTATGAGATGGCCTGGTACGCGTATGGCACTAGGCAATACGCGTATGAACGAGGAAGATGATGTTTTGAACGTAGTTTTGGTCTCTGTTGGTACGCGTATGGGGATGTGGTACGCGTAGCATACGCGTATGAGATGGTGTTACGCGTATGGGCTTGGCCAGGAAATGGGCCATACGCGTATGGACATGGGGCATACGCGTATGGGCAGACTTGTGATTTTCCTGAGCTGTTGTTGTGCAGTTTTTAGCTGTTCAGCTGAGTAACGTAATTCAGCTGATGTATGATATATTAGGGATCATTCCCGTTGGTTTGAGTAGTATAGGTATTAGTAGAGTGTGCTAATACTGTGGTTGTTATTTGGCATGATATGATATGCTTATGTGATAAAATACTGATGATGTGTGTTGGTATGCATGATGCTGTGAATGTATCAGTTATGTGTGCATTTGTGAATAGACTGTTTTATGGCTTAGAGTGTGAGCATATGTCTATTCCTGAATTGTGGTTGATGATTTAGCATTGCTAGGTGATTAGCATGCACATTGTGGCCTTTAGGGTGGTAGCTAATTCCCATGGTGAGGAATTAGTGAGTTAGTCATTTTGGACTGTTGTTTGATGTTTGCATGCTAGGTGATTAGCGTGCATAGCATGGCCCATTTGGGGTGGTAGCTAATTCCCATGGTGAGGAATTAGTGAGTGAGTCACTAGGTCTCAAATGAGTGGGACTAGTGGGCTTGGTAGCCGTGCCTGGATTTGGACGGTGAGGTGAACTATATGTTCATAAAGAGTCGGTACCGCATGCATGGAGTCTCATTGCATTTGTATTGTATGGCGTATAATATGAATGGATGTATTCCAATATTATACGTGTGTTTGTGTTGATATTGAGTATGAGCATGAGTTGTACTTGTATTGAGTATGATATTTGAATTGAGGTGCCGTTACCGAATGTGCGATGTGATTAGGGTGATTAATGTGTTAAATTACTTGGCATTACATGTTAATTTATAATGCTTATTATATCGATTGAGGAACTCACCCTTACAACTATTTTTCAGGTAACGAGCAGTGATTGAGTAGAAGCTAGTCCTTGAAGTCTAGTGTAGTTCTTTAGTGGGTCATGCTCTGGTAGATGTAACATCGGGACGGGATGTTTTATTATGTTTTCATTTGATTGTTGACCAACTTTACATGTAGTGTATTACATGGTTTTGAATATTGTTAGTTTGTACCCGCTGCGTATTATGCGAATGTTTTATTTTGATTAAATAAATGAGCATGACAGGATATTATTGGGAAATGGTGTGAAATGATTGTGTGACACCCTTAAGGGCATAATTACTCTGATGTTATATTGCTATTTTAATTAAATATTTGGGGTATTTTAGAAGGGTGTTACATTAGTGGTATCAGAGCCTGGTCGGTCGAGTCGAGTCGTAATTATTTTGTTCCCCTGTACGGGATAGGTGTTGTGTAACCCTACCAGTACTTATTATTTTAGCTTGTTGGGTTTTCAGAATAGAGATGGCTGGAAGAGGTAGAGATGATGCTGCGATTGCTGAGGCTCTGGGTATGCTAGCTGGAGTACTTGGAGGGAATCCGAACGTTATGGGAATGGGAGCTGCTCGTCAACTGAGTGAGTTCCAGAAGAATAATCCTCCAATGTTTAAGGGAGCATACGACCCAGATGGTGCTCAGAAGTGGTTGAAGGAAATCGAGAGAATCTTCCGAGTGACTGAGTGTGCCGATAACCAGAAGGTCCGGTTCGGTACGCATATGCTGTCAGAGGAAGCTGATGATTGGTGGGTTGCTACCCGCACTGAGTTGGAAACTGCTGGGAATGCTGAGATCACTTGGACTGTATTCAGAGAGAGATTTCTGAGGAAGTACTTTCTAGAGGATGTCAGAGGAAAGAAAGAGATAGAGTTCTTGGAATTGAAACAGGGTAACAGGTCTGTTACTGAGTATGCTGCTAAGTTCACAGAGCTGTCGAAGTATTACACTCCCTATAACGAGGCTACTGGGGAATTTTCAAAGTGTGTGAAGTTTGAGAACGGGTTACGTCCCGAGATCAAGCAGGCTATTGGGTATCAGCGGATCAGAGTGTTTTCTGACTTGGTTGACTGTTGCAGGATTTTTGAACAGGATTCCAAGGCTAGAGCAGAGAGCTATCAGCAGAGGGTTGATAGAAAAGGCAAGAATCAGAATGATCGTGGGAAACCGTATGCAGCTGGCAAAGGTTTCCAGCGACAGAGTGGGATGAAGAGGCCTAGTGGGGGAGACTCCAGTGCCCCTGCTAAGTGTTACAGATGTGGTCAGGCTGGGCATCGTATCCATGAATGTACCAGTAATGAGAAGAAGTGTTTTAAGTGTGGAAAAGGTGGTCACTTAGCTGCAGAGTGTCGGTTGAAGACTGTGACTTGTTTCAACTGTGGAGAAGTGGGTCATATCAGTCCACAGTGTCCTAAGCCGAAGAGAGAGAACCAGTCAGGAGGCAAGGTCTTTGCTTTATCGGGTTCTGAGACTGCTGCAGATGATCGTTTGATCCGAGGTACGTGTTATATTAATGGCTTTCCTCTTGTAGCTATTATTGACACAGGTGCTACTCATTCCTTTATATCTTTGGATTGTGCTGTGAAACTTAAATTAGAGATATCTGAGATGCATGGAAGTATGGTGATTGATACTCCTGCGAAGGGTTCAGTGACTACTACTTCAGTTTGTTTAAATTGTCCTTTGAGTATTTTTGGTAGAGACTTTGGGATGGACCTAGTGTGTCTTCCACTAGTGCAGATTGATGTTATCCTGGGTATGAACTGGTTGGTGTTTAACCGAGTTTATATCAATTGTTTTGATAAGACTGTGATTTTTCCTGAGATTGAGGAAGAAAAGAGTTTGTTTCTATCAGCAAGGCAGGTGAATGAGGAAGTAGCAGATGGGGCAGAGTTGTTTATGCTGTTAGCGACTTTGGAAGCAAAAGAGAAACTGGTGATTGGCGATCTAGCTGTGGTGTGTGATTTTCCTGATGTGTTTCCGGAAGAAGTGAGTGAATTGCCACCAGAGCGTGAAGTTGAGTTCTCGATTGATTTGGTACCTGGTACTAGGCCGATATCGATGGCTCCGTACCGTATGTCTGCTGTTGAGTTAACGGAATTGAAAAGTCAGTTGGAAGATCTGTTGGATAAGAAATTTATTCGTCCGAGTGTGTCACCGTGGGGTGCACCAGTGTTATTGGTTAAGAAGAAAGAAGGTACTATGAGGTTGTGTGTGGACTACAGGCAACTGAATAAAGTGACGATCAAGAATCGGTATCCTTTGCCGAGGATTGATGATTTGATGGATCAATTGGTTGGTGCGAGTGTGTTCAGCAAGATAGATTTGAGATCTGGGTATCATCAGATACGTGTGAAGACTGAGGATATTCAGAAGACTGCTTTCAGAACAAGGTATGGACATTATGAGTATTCTGTAATGCCTTTTGGTGTGACTAATGCGCCTGGAGTATTTATGGAGTATATGAATAGGATTTTCCATCCGTACCTAGATAAGTTTGTTGTGGTGTTTATTGATGACATTTTGGTGTATTCGAAATCTGAAGAAGAGCATGCTGAACATTTGAGAGTGGTTTTAGGAATTCTACGAGAAAAGAAGTTATTTGCTAAACTCTCTAAGTGTGAATTTTGGTTAGAAGAGGTTAGTTTTCTTGGTCATGTGATTTCGAGAGATGGTGTTGTTGTTGATCCTTCTAAGATAGAAGCGGTATCTAAGTGGGAAGCTCCGAAGTCAGTTTCCGAGATAAGGAGTTTTCTTGGACTTGCAGGCTATTATAGGAAGTTCATTGAGGGATTTTCTAAGTTGGCGTTACCGTTGACGATGTTGACTAGAAAGGGGCAAGCGTTTGTTTGGGATTCAAAATGTGAAGAAGGTTTCCAAGAGTTAAAGAGAAGGTTGACTACTGCTCCTATTCTGATATTACCAAGTCCGTCGGAATCATTTGAGGTTTACTGTGATGCTTCATTGTTGGGTTTGGGTGGTGTGTTGATGCAGAATAAGCAGGTTATAGCTTATGCTTCGAGACAACTGAGGATTCATGAGAGGAACTATCCGACACACGATTTAGAGTTGGCAGCTGTGGTATTTGTTCTGAAGTTATGGAGGCATTACTTGTATGGATCAAGATTTGAGGTTTTCAGTGACCATAAAAGTTTAAAGTATTTGTTTGATCAGAAAGAGCTGAATATGAGACAGAGGAGATGGTTAGAGTTTCTGAAAGATTATGACTTTGGTTTGAATTACCATCCGGGTAAAGCAAACGTAGTAGCTGATGCATTGAGTCGGAAATCATTGCATATGTCTATGTTAATGGTTAAAGAACTGGATTTAATTGAGCAGTTTAGAGACTTGAGTTTGGTGTGTGAGAGTACTCACAATAGTGTTAAACTGGGAATGTTGAAGTTAACGAGTGGTATTCTGGATGAGATTAGAGAGGGTCAGAAATCCGATGTGCTTTCGGTTGATAAGTTGACTCTAGTGAATCAAGGTCAAGGTGGTGAATTCAGAGTTGATGAGAATGGTGTTTTGAAATTTGGTAATCGGGTGTGTATTCCGGATGTTACCGAGCTTAAGAAGAGTATTCTTGAGGAAGGACATCGTAGTGGCTTGAGTATTCATCCTGGAGCTACGAAGATGTATCATGATTTGAAGAATTTATTTTGGTGGCCGGGAATGAAAAGAGAAATTGCGAGTTTTGTTTATTCCTGTTTGACTTGTCAGAAGTCGAAGATTGAGCATCAGAAGCCGTCTGGACTAATACAACCGTTGGCTATTCCAGAGTGGAAGTGGGATAGTATCAGTATGGATTTTGTTTCTGGTTTACCGAGGACAAGTAAGAATTTTGAAGCTATTTGGGTGATTGTAGATAGATTGACAAAATCGGCTCATTTCATTCCGATCAGAATGGATTATCCGTTAGAGAGATTAGCCGAGTTGTATATTGAGAGAATTGTAAGTTTGCATGGTATTCCGTCGAGTATTGTTTCGGACAGAGATCCTAGATTTACATCGAAATTCTGGGAAGGTTTGCAGAAGGCTTTGGGAACTAAGCTGAGATTGAGTTCTGCATATCATCCGCAGACTGATGGTCAGACTGAGAGGACGATTCAGTCGCTAGAGGATCTTTTGAGGGCTTGTGTTTTGGAAAAGGGAGGTGCTTGGGATTGTTACTTACCTTTGATTGAGTTTACCTACAACAATAGTTTTCATTCGAGCATTGGTATGGCACCGTTTGAAGCTTTGTATGGTAGGAGATGTCGGACACCTTTATGTTGGTATGAGTCCGGTGAGAGTGCTGTGGTTGGACCGAAGATTGTTCAACAAACTACGGAAAAGATTAAGATGATTCAGGAGAAGATGAGAATTGCCCAGAGTCGTCAGAAGAGTTATCACGACAAGAGGAGGAAGTCACTTGAGTTTCAAGAGGGAGACCATGTGTTTCTCCGTGTTACTCCGATAACTGGTGTTGGTCGAGCTTTGAAGTCGAAGAAGTTGACACCTCGATTTATTGGTCCTTATCAGATTTTGGAGAGGATAGGGGAGGTAGCCTATCGTATCGCTTTACCGCCGTCACTTGCGAATTTGCATGAGGTTTTCCATGTGTCTCAGTTGAGGAGGTACATTCCTGATCCGTCGCATGTGGTCCAAGTAGATGATGTACAGGTGAGAGATAACTTGACTGTTGAAACATCACCTATGAGGATTGAGGATCGAGAGTTGAAGCAGTTGCGGGGTAAAGAGATTGCCTTGGTGAAAGTAGTTTGGGAAGGACCAGCAGGTGGCAATGTGACTTGGGAACTTGAGAGTCAGATGAAGGAGTCTTATCCTGAGTTGTTCGCTTGAGGTATGTTTTCGAGGACGAAAACTCTTTTAGTGGGGGAGAGTTGTAACACCCCGATAAAATAAGATAATTATTTAAATCGAGTTAATAATATATTTATTAATTTGCTTAAATAATTGGAATTATTATTATTATTGGAATAATAATTATTGGAATATTATTGGGATTATTATTATTGGATTATTTTTATTATTATTATTATTGGAATAAAAGTAGAAATCAGTAAAAAGGTTCCATTTGGTAAAAAGGAGTTATTTTTCACGTGAAAAGGGAAAAGAGACAGAAAAGTGGAAAAGGGCAAAGCGAACCAGAGAACAAGGGTTGAAGAGAGGAAGAACTTGAAGCTGAAGGATTTGCTGGATTAACTCAGGTAAGGGGGGTTTATCATCGTTTAATGGGTATTATGGGATAATATGTCATGGGTAGTGATAAACCATTGATTTACCTCTGATTGGAATGATGTGTGATGAAATTGTGAAATATTGGATGAACGAAATTTGGATTATAATTGAAGGAAATTCGTAGGAATTAGATGCAATAGTGTTAGGATTTGTGAGATTGAATAAGATATGATGTGTGTTAGATGATATGAACGAATAATGTGTAAAATTGGACTGTGGAAGGTTGAATTGGATAGATCTCGTAGCAGAGAATGCCATTGCAGATCTGGAAATTCTGGTTTCTGGTCATACGCGTATGGCACTAGGCAATACGCGTATGAGATGGCCTGGTACGCGTATGGCACTAGGCAATACGCGTATGAACGAGGAAGATGATGTTTTGAACGTAGTTTTGGTCTCTGTTGGTACGCGTATGGGGATGTGGTACGCGTAGCATACGCGTATGAGATGGTGTTACGCGTATGGGCTTGGCCAGGAAATGGGCCATACGCGTATGGACATGGGGCATACGCGTATGGGCAGACTTGTGATTTTCCTGAGCTGTTGTTGTGCAGTTTTTAGCTGTTCAGCTGAGTAACGTAATTCAGCTGATGTATGATATATTAGGGATCATTCCCGTTGGTTTGAGTAGTATAGGTATTAGTAGAGTGTGCTAATACTGTGGTTGTTATTTGGCATGATATGATATGCTTATGTGATAAAATACTGATGATGTGTGTTGGTATGCATGATGCTGTGAATGTATCAGTTATGTGTGCATTTGTGAATAGACTGTTTTATGGCTTAGAGTGTGAGCATATGTCTATTCCTGAATTGTGGTTGATGATTTAGCATTGCTAGGTGATTAGCATGCACATTGTGGCCTTTAGGGTGGTAGCTAATTCCCATGGTGAGGAATTAGTGAGTTAGTCATTTTGGACTGTTGTTTGATGTTTGCATGCTAGGTGATTAGCGTGCATAGCATGGCCCATTTGGGGTGGTAGCTAATTCCCATGGTGAGGAATTAGTGAGTGAGTCACTAGGTCTCAAATGAGTGGGACTAGTGGGCTTGGTAGCCGTGCCTGGATTTGGACGGTGAGGTGAACTATATGTTCATAAAGAGTCGGTACCGCATGCATGGAGTCTCATTGCATTTGTATTGTATGGCGTATAATATGAATGGATGTATTCCAATATTATACGTGTGTTTGTGTTGATATTGAGTATGAGCATGAGTTGTACTTGTATTGAGTATGATATTTGAATTGAGGTGCCGTTACCGAATGTGCGATGTGATTAGGGTGATTAATGTGTTAAATTACTTGGCATTACATGTTAATTTATAATGCTTATTATATCGATTGAGGAACTCACCCTTACAACTATTTTTCAGGTAACGAGCAGTGATTGAGTAGAAGCTAGTCCTTGAAGTCTAGTGTAGTTCTTTAGTGGGTCATGCTCTGGTAGATGTAACATCGGGACGGGATGTTTTATTATGTTTTCATTTGATTGTTGACCAACTTTACATGTAGTGTATTACATGGTTTTGAATATTGTTAGTTTGTACCCGCTGCGTATTATGCGAATGTTTTATTTTGATTAAATAAATGAGCATGACAGGATATTATTGGGAAATGGTGTGAAATGATTGTGTGACACCCTTAAGGGCATAATTACTCTGATGTTATATTGCTATTTTAATTAAATATTTGGGGTATTTTAGAAGGGTGTTACAAGGCCCAATACCCAGGCCGAGTATACACCTAGGATTAGCGTGGTCTCACGTCTCTTCACATGTTGTACGACATGATGCGGAGATGTGACATACCACAGCCGGACGAGGTTCAGTTGAGAGAATCCTTCCGTTTGGAGTATTCCACTCAGGTTGGATTATCTCTTTTGAGCTGTTGACTTCGGTGACCGTTCTTTCCCGGATCCTTGGTTTAGATGATCTTATGAGATCTGCAACGGCACACCCGAAAGGGAAAACCCGTTGAGTATCTTGCCCGATTGTCGAGACCATTATCTGCCTTAGGATGACCTTATTAGACTTCACCTGTGAGGGGAGGGTTTGATTCCTACAAGTACAGGTTCCGTCAGTGATTCTGTGATGGTGACTTTGGTTCAGTCAAATTTATGGATATTTCTTTCTGAGACACCGGAATTCTGTCCGCGGTATTTATCAGCGGGTTCCGTTTATTTCGGATCCCCGGGTTGAATTTGAGGGTACTTGTTCAGAGGATTGTGTTGTCATCCGTTCAGTGGATTTCCTATGATGAGGGTGATATAACCTCCAGTTCCGTTTATTTCGGAACCTCATGAGTTGGATTTATGGTTACTCGGGCCCTCAAATGATTGAAATCAGTTCAGAGACTGGTCCAGTACAGTTGATCCTCAGATGGCTTGGAAGATGCACAGTGACTTGCCTTCATGCATTTGCATCATTCCCATTTCGCATTCATCTGCATCCAACCCATGTCTATCCATACTCATGGTCCACTTTTGATTGAGATCCTGGTTGAGAGAGATCCAGATGTCAGAATGTTGTTGTCAAATTATTATCCGTCTCGATGAAGCCAGAATCGAAGGACCGAATGTTCCTAGTACGGATAGACATTGCATGTGTGAGTCATATTAACTTGTTTTCTGTTTTGTAGGTGTCAGTATCTAACCAAGTGCACATAGCTCTTCCGCTCAGGTATCCTGCCAGATGCAACAAATCCAAGCTGATGGATCCACCCAACGCCGACATGCTCGAATTGAAAGAGATGATGATGGATTTGTTCAATGTCGTGCAAGGGCTCGCCTTGGGGCAGAAAGCAATGGCTGAGAGGTTGGAGAGGATTGAAAATTGGCTGATAACAAAGAAAACTCAGGGAAAGGCTTTGTCGTCTGGAGTAAAAAAGCCCTCTGGTAATGGTCAGCACAAGAAGGAGGTTGAATCAAGTGGTATGCATACCAGAAAGGAACATGGTAGAGATCGTTACCACCTGTATGCTGCTACATCAGCGATTCCTACTAGTAATCAATCTGTCCAACAGCAACAGCAGCCACCTCAACAGAAAGCACAGAAAGCTGGGTGCCAAGTGAAGAAGGGGACGACGAATCGTCAGTTTGATAAGCCATCCATGACTTATACCCTTCTGTTTAAGAGGTTGAGGGATCTTAGGTTAGTTCAGCCGAGGATATTGGTTCCTGTAGAACTACATCAGAGGCCTGCAAATTACGATGAGAACGCCAGGTGCGAGTTCCATTCTGGGGCACCCGGACATCATGTTGAGGGTTGTAGAGCTTTTAAGCATGCCGTTCAAGATTTGGTGGATTCTAAAGCCATCAATTTTGCACCGACACCGGATGTTGATGCTAACCCCGTGACAATGCATGGTCCTGTGGAGGTGAACGTGATGTCAAAGGACAAGAGAAAAACCGAGGTGATGAAGGGGGATCAGTTAAAAACTCCAATGTCTGTGATCCAGAGGCATTTGATGAAGAGTGGAGCTTTCCCTGGTTGTGATAATTGTTGTGCGGTTGTCGTTACAAATGGGTGTTTAATGATGAGGGAAATGATTCAAAGAATGATGGATGTGGAAATGGACGGTGTAACATGTGAAACACCAGGTCAAGCAGTTGAAGCCGTCAAGATGGAGAACGCCATTATTACTGAGAAAGAGAAGAAGCTGTCTATTTCTTCTTACAAACAGGCCATGGAAGTGGTGAAGAGCGGAGAAGCCCAAGGCTGGGGAAGAATGATAGACATTACGGTAAAAGCTGATAGGTTCGGGGTTGGTTATCAGGAAGGCCAAGACTCGTCTGGACAAAATAGAGGACATCGTCAACCGTTCACGTTCACTAGTGTTGGGATGCTAGACCAGGTCACGCCTGCGCAGTGGGTAAAGAGATTGACAGTGACTGCGAGCTGGACTCGTGGATAAAATCGTGCGTACCAGGGAACTGGAAGGCCTCAAAGATCATCACTGTCACTCATCATGAAGAGTAATATTTCTGTTTTTAATTCTGTTTGCATGAAAGTCATACGTTTTGCCCGAAACGTAATGGTCCATTGTAAGGGCCACCTCATGTGTTTCATTTTGCAACATTTTGCATCATTAATAAATGGATGTTTTTGTATAAAAAACGGTGTTCCCTGTTTTTCATTTATTTTTACAAAAAATAAAAATGGCAATGTTTATTTGCATTTTTCCTTCCTTTTGATTGGCTCCGTTCCGACTTTTGTATTCTCCGGATCTCATTGATAACCATTCTGTTACACCCTCATATGACTTCGACAATCCGATCTATCGTGCCGAAGAAGAAGGCGAAGAAGATTGTGAACTACCGAAGGATTTAGCCAGGATGTTAAAAAAAGAGGAGAAGGTGATTCAACCGCACGAGGAGCGAGTTGAGGTAGTTAATCTGGGCACCAAGGAGGTCTGAAAGGAAGTGAAAATTGGGGCCGCCTTGGAGGCGAATGTCAAGAGCAGAATGGTAGCACTGTCGAAAGAGTGTTGATATCTTCGCCTGGTCTTATCAAGATATGCCAGGGTGGGATACCGATATCATTGTGCACAAGCTACCATTGGGAGAAGATTGTCCTCCAGTGAAGCAGAAGCCGGTGCCGAAGAAGGATGTGAATGAGAGAATGTGTGTGGACTACCGAGATTTGAACGGAGCTAGCCCGGAGGATGGTTTCCCATTACATCACATCGATGTGTTGGTGGATAATACGGCTCAGTTCTCGGTGTTTTTCTTCATGGATGGCTTTTTTGGCTATGATCAAATCAAAATGTCACCAGATGATATGGAGAAAACAACGTCCATCACACCATGGGGCACTTGTTGCTATAGGTGATGCCATTCGGTCTCAAGAATGCCGGTGCTACCTACCAGAGAGTCTATGGTGACTTTACTTCATGATATGATTCATCATGAAATTGAATGCTATGTGGATGACATGATAGCAAAGTCCCAAACAGAAGAGGGGCATCTGGTAGGTCTGGCCAAGTTGTTTGACCGGTTGAGACAATTCAAACGGAGGTTGAAGTCAAATAAGTGCACTTTCGGGGTGCGGTCCGGTAAGTCGCTGGGGCTTATTGTAAATGAAAAAGGAATCGAGGTCGATCCTGCTAAAAAAAAAAGAAAAAAAAGAAAGAAAAAAGCAATACAAGAAATGCCTGAACCGAGAACAGAAAAAGGAGGTTCGTGGTTTCTTAGATAGGTTGAACTGCATTTCACGGTTCACATTTCATCTAGCAGCCACATGTGAATCCATATTCAAGTGATTGAGAAAAGATCAGACGGTCAGGTGAAATAATGATTGCCAAGGGGCATTTGAAAAAATAAAAGAATTTATAGGAACCTCTGATTCTGATGCCTCCTGAGGAGGGACAATCGTCAATTCTGTACTTGACAGCCCTCGAGGGGTCTATGAGGTGTGTAATGGGGCAGCATGACGAGTCTGGTCGAAAAGAGCATGCAATTTACCTTAGCAAAAAGTTTACCGACCGTGAAACAATATATTCACTGCTTGAGAAAACTTGTTATACTTTGGCATAGGTTGCTCGCCGACTAAGACAGTATATGCTGGTTCATACCACTTTATGGATTTCCAAGATGGATCCGATCAAGTATATTTTGGAGAAGCTATTTTTGAGAAGCCAGCATTGACCGGACGGGTTGCGAGAGGGCAAATGATTTGGACTGAATACGATATTCAGTACACCTTTCAGAAAGCAATAAAGGGGAGTGTATTGTCTGATTACCTCGCCCAGCAACCCATTGAGGATTATCAACCGATGAAGTTTGAGTTCCCTGATGAGGACATCGAGGTTCTCAAATCGAAAGATTGTGAGGAACCGATCCCGGAGGAGGGGCCCGACCCTAAATCCGAACGGATTCTGATGTTTGATGGGGTTGTTAACGTGGATGGTAACAGAGTTGGTGTTGCTTTGGTTACGCCAAAGGGGGTCCCACGTTTCTTTTGCTGCCCGACTGACATTTGAGTGCACCAACAGTGTGGCTGAACACGAAGCTAGTATCCTGGGTATTGAACCTCGGTGCGTACATCTACTGGGGCAAAGCCTTTCTCACTCGTGTATGGGATAGAAGTGGTATTACTTATTGAGGTCCAGATCCCATCATGGAGAGTCCCGATGGATGAAAGTTGGAAAAGGCTGAGTGAGTAAGGACTTGGTATGAAGAGTTGAGCCTAATTGAGAAAAAGGAGGCTGGCAACCGTTTGTCATGGGTAGTTGTGCCAACAGCGAACGAAACGTGCTTTTGACCGAAAGGCGCGACCTCGTGGGTATCGTGTGGGAGACGTGGTGTTGAAAAGGATCCTTCCTCCTCAGAACGGTCGTTGGGGCAAGTGGACACCCAATTATGAAGGTCCATTCGTGGTCAAGAAGGTTTTCTCTGGCGGAGCCTTGTTGTTGACGACCATGGATGGTGAGGATTCTCCATCCCCTGTGAATGCGGACGCAGTTAAAAGATACTTCGTGAAAATTGACCCGCTGGACGAAAAGAATAAAAGAGTCCAGGAAAAAAGGGGCATCCCGGCGAACGAAAAAAATGAATGAAAAGGTTCGAGCAAAAATTAGGAATAACAAGAAAAAACTATACACCCGGCAAGTCGAAAACCCCGCAAGGGCGGCTTGGGCAAAAATGGGTATCCCGGTGGACTGAAAACCCGAAAGTGCGGTCCAGGCAAAAGAGGGATTGAAACGAACAATTGCGTCCAGCATAATCGTTTGTACTTTGGTTAAGACACCTGGATAGTCCCCAGCAGAGATCGGTTGGAAGCGTCTTGTTCAGAAGGCAAAAAGTGCAGAGAGTCTTGAGGACAGATGGGGTGTAACCGAGTTGGAACTCGATGAGATCGTGGTTTCACATTGCCATTAGGATAGATTTTTCCTTTTGTGCGCAATTACCTCTTTTCAGGAATTGCTTCCTTTGTGTTGTTCAGTTACGAGCCACTTTTGGTTCAATCAATAAGTGCATGTTCAGTCAAATAATTTTGGTTTTTGTTTTCATTACCGCTTTGATTGCAGAAACATCCGTTTATTTTGATAAAGAATCTTTGCATTTTAAAACATAGAGGTCCCGTCTGATGCATGTTTATGATATTGAAGACGTGAAATCTTATTCGGAAGCCTGAGTTACCTAGGTGTTTAAATTTTGGCACGCCTGGGGCACGTTTTTATCTGACGATCTCTTTTGCAGGTGCTGTTAGATATTTCCACTCACTTGTAGGTTGTGATGTGAAGCATTTTGACAAGAGATCCCCGCAGAGTCCGATCAGGGGCAAGGGATTGAGGAACGGTGAAAAGACGGCGAAAGAATGACAACGATCCTAGAGGGTAATCAAGAAGACTCTTCAAAGTCTGAGGATTAGAGAGTTGGCCCGGATCTGAGGAGATCGATCGTCTCGAAGTAGAGAAAAGTCGAGAATACAAGGTGATGAATCAAAGAGACCGGATGAGCCTGGGAGCTCTCAAAAGTGGAAGGTCGACACTGTGGTGGAATGGTGAACACCAGTGTTCGACGAATCGACGGGTGTTCCGTGTTAAATAGGCCGTATCTCCCCAGCGGGTTCGAGGTCGTTATCTCCCTAACGGATTCGAGATCAGTGTTTCCTCGGCAACCAGGCCTGAGCTTGGTTATCTTCCCCAGCAGGGTTGAGAATGTAATCCCCAGCAGGGTCGAGAAGAGTATTTCCCCAGCAAGTCTGAGGACTGTTAGCATCCCCAGCGAGCCCAAAAGTTGCCATATCCCTAGCAGAGGTATCAATGGGTAGATTGTTCCTCAGCACCCAGGTCTGAAGTGCTGTAATCCCCAGCAGGGTTGAGTTTGCAATCCCCTCAGCCAGGTCTGGAGCTTGCTGTAGTTCCTAACAAGGTTGAGAGGGGCGTTTCCCCAGCGAAGTCCCCAAACGGATCGGGTTCAGTGAAGATCATCCCCTGTGAGGATTATCCTTTACCCAGCAGCAGTGTTATTCCCCAGCAGGGTGAAGATTGGAGTAATATTGAGTTCCTCAGCAGAGTTCCTCGAGCTCCCCAGTAGAGTCCCCGGAGGGGGATATGTTTTTATGCATTCATCATTTAGATAAGCATAGCATATTGCATCATTAATTGCGTAGCATTTCCATGGTTATGGAGCATTACGCTGAAAAAAAAACTCATGCATCAGCATTGCAAGCGTAAACTAAGTCGTGGTTACCATTCAAGAATTGGTTGGGTTGGTGAAGATGTTGCTCTGAGGAGTTTTAGCATCATGACGTTGGGTCATCTGGGTCGATTTCAGAATTGGTTTCCCCAGCACAGTTGAGAGGTGGGTGTGTTCCCAACAAGTGACTCCCTAGTTGAGTGGGTTTTTCTGCCGTTTCGAGAATGACAGATCAGCAAGCGTCCCCAGCAGTGCTATTCCCCACAGAGTTGGGAGATCGAATCAGGAAGCGTGTGCTCAGCAAAGTGATCATTTGCTTCCCAGCAGGAGTTTTCCTCCCCTCGCACTTTGCAGCTTGAATCAGTAATCCCCAGTAGAGGTGGATCGTTGTTCAACTTCTGTATGGCCCATTCGCAGCAGTTGCTCTTTACAGCGTTCAGAATCAGTAATCCCCAGAGAGGTTTATTTCCTCACCCGTCCGCGAAAGGAAAGCGTGACTCCCCAGCGTAGTCCCCGGCAAGTGTCCGGCCTTGTCTTGACATATGTAGATGTCATTCTTACGATGCCAGTAGGTGTCGTGTTGATCCCCGTGTGGGTCTCCTTTCTTTTGGTGTCAGTAGACATCATCTTTCGATGTCCGTAACATCGAGTCTCTTTCCCATTCGTCCGTTGGCGTCTGGTCGTGGTTTCTCTTTCCCATTCGTCTGTTGGCGTCTGGTCGTGGTTTCTCTTTCCCATTCGTCCGTTGGCGTCTGGTCGTGGTTTCCTTCTCCCATTCGTCCGTTGGCGTCTGGTCGTGGTTTCTTTTCCCATTCGTCCGTTGGCGTCTGGTCGTGGTTTCTCTTCGTTTCTCTTCCCATTCGTCTGTTGGCGTCTGGTCGTGGTTTCCTTCTCCCATTCGTCCGTTGGCGTCTGGTCGTGGTTTCTTTCTCCCATTCATCCGTTGATGTCTGGTCGAGTTCCTTCCCAGTCATCGGTAAATGTCTGGTCGTTCCTTTTTTGGTGTCGGTAAACATCATCTTTCGATGTCGGTAAACATCATCTTTCGATGTCGGTAAACATCGAGTTTCTTCCCAGTCATCGCTAAATGTCTGGTCGTCCCTTTTTTGGTGTCGGTAAACATCATCTTTCGATGTCGGTAAACATCGGGTTTTTTCCCATTCGTCCGTTGGTGTCTGGTCGTGGTTTCTTTCTCCCATTCATCCGTTGATGTCTGGTCGAGTTCTTTCCCAGTCATCGGTAAATGTCTGGTCGTTCCTTTTGTGGTGTCGGTAAACATCATCTTCCGATGTCGGTAAACGTCGAGTTTTTTCCCATTCGTCCGTTGACGTCTGGTTGTGTATCTTTTTTCCAGTCATCGGTAAATGTTTGGTCGTCCTTTTTGTTGGTGTCGGTAAACATCATCTTTCGATGTCGGTAAACATCGAGTTCCTTCCCAGTCATCGGTAAATGTCTGGTCGTACTTTCTTTTGGTGTCGGTAAACATCATCTTTCGATGTCGGTAAACATCGAGTTTTTTCCCATTCGTCCGCTGACGTCTGGTTGTGTATCTTTTTTTCCAGTCATCGTTAATGTCTGGTCATATATCCTTCCTTTGATAAATATCAAAATCCCCAGTAGAGTCGTCGGTAAACGTCTTGTCTGGTTCCAGTTGTAAACACCTCTTCCTCCCCAGTCGAAGCCGCCATTGGTAAATGGCCCCGCTTACCTTGATATCAGTGTATATCAAGTCGACTGTTCCACCAGCCGCCATCGGTAAATGGCCCCGCTTTCCTTGGTATCAGTGTATATCAAGTCGACTGTTCCACCAGCCGCCATCGGTAAATGGCCTCGCTTTCCTTGATATCAGTGTATATCAAGTCGACTGTTCCACCAGCCGCCATCGGTAAATGGCCCCGCTTCCCTTGATATCAGTGTATATCAAGTCGACTGTTTCTTTGGTTATCCCCCGCAGAGTGCAAATTCTACGGTTCTTTGGTATTCAATCCCTGTTTACCTTGAAGGTCTGACAGCCGTTGCTCTCATCAGTTCAGGTTCTCAGTTGATTGAATAGGGGCAGCTGTAGCACCTCAAATTTGCACCCCCCATTCATGCATTCATTTCATTTTTTAGGTCATTTATCATTACATCTTGCATTGCATCATTGCATTTCACATTGGCATCAAGAGATTCATCAGTGCAAAAGGGCAAGTATTTCCTTGAGATGAAGGCCCTATGGTTGTTCTAGAGAGCTTATATGAATCAAGGTTCATTTTGAAGCAACTTGACCAAGTGTTAGGGGCTCAAAGTCATTAGTGCATTGCCAGGTCATCTAGGGGCCATAAAAGTCAACTGAAAGTCAACTGAGGGCTAGGAGGTGGAGAAATGGTTTGAGACACTTCATTCATGTCCAAAAGAAGTTTATTCATCATGTCAAACATCTACCTTGAAGAATTTGAAGCCAGATCAAAAGTTTCCCAAAATGGAAAGTGACCTGTAATTTCAAGTTTCCAAAAATGGCAAGTTTTTGGACCACTTTCAACTTGACTTTCCAAGATCAAAGAAGTTTCAAATGAAATTTTGTCCAACATGAAAGTTGAATATATTTCTCTCCCATTTCCAAAAAGTCCAAGATCATGAGCATCTGATGAATGATTGAGGAGTTATGGTCAAATGATTGCAAAGTGTGCATGGAACTTCCAAGAGCCATAACTTTTGATCCAAAGCTCCAATTTGAGTGCCTCTTTTTGCATTATGCTCCTTATGACTCATATTTTCCAAATCCAACAGTGCATTGCATGAAATTTAATCATATAATCATTTGCCCATGCAAGTGCATTTTGGAGGGAAAATGCCAAATTTGAATTTGGTGCATCATACATGTTTAATTCCAATCCTATTATGTTCATAAGCTCATTTTAAGTGTAATTGGACCATGCATGCTACTGTTCACGTTCATATTTGCCATGCATAGGGTGAATTTTCCAATTGTGCATAACACCTCATTTTGCATTAAACTTTCATTAGCCATGCATAAGTATCATTAGCAAAGTGATTAAGGAAGCATATAAAAGCCTAATTGTAACAGAATTTTCATGCTAACACATTCTAGATCTAGATTTGAGTTTTCCCTCCAAATTTTCTCTCATCTCAAACTTCAAAATTCCTCACATAACATAGTAATTTTCTTGCATATTCTGGATTATGGAGTGTAATTGATGAAGGATCAAGCTCTGAATTGAAGATTTTCATCAAGATTCAAGCACATCAAGCTCAAGAACATGAAGATGGAAGTTGCAATTTAATCAAGATCCAAGCCATTTCAAGCTTCCATTCGTGTTTAAAGCTTCATTATGCAAGTGATAGAGGAGATTTGGACATTGCTCGGCCTTTGAAGCTACTGTTTTCATCCACTACTCTCCAAGAAGGTTGGAAATCGAACCTCCTAATTCTTCATTTTATTACCATAATGTTGTAGATCTTGGATTGCTGATTACACTGATATAAAATTCATTGAAAACGGATAAGAATTGCATGAGTTATGGTGATTTAAAGTTGTGTCATGAAAAATGTTTTGGCTCGATTTGCTTTGATCGTTGAGTTTATGTATGAATAGACGTAGATTCACGATCTACGCATCAAGGCGGTTCCAATGGTGTAAGCTACACAAAATTCTGCAAAAAAAAATATATGTGTACTGTAGCACCACCGTCTTCATGAAGAAGACGGTGGAAACAACCGCCCTTGGCCGCGTGCGTACTGTAGCTAGGGCTTCTCTGGTTCGTGCGCATGAAGACACTGTAGATGCACCTTTCGCTCGCCAGTTCCGTGTTCGATCCTCCCAACGTGTATTTCTTCATTTTTCATTTTTATTCTCCACTTAACCAAAACGGCGTCGTTTTGAATGCGCCTGGTACCTCGCTTCGATTCCTGCGTGTAGCACTTTGCCAATTCCCATTTCAATTATCATTTTCACATTTTTTTTCACATGATTCACACTTATTTCTTTTTTATTTCATGCAAATTGTAAAATCCATAACAAATTGAAAACTAATCCAAATAATTCCAAATTTTTTCCTAGATGATCATGTGAATGTCTATTATTTTGTGGTTGCGATTTCATGATTTTCTCATTTCTGGAATTTTAATTGTGTTGGCTTCTTTGGACATGTATGCAAATGTGACATGCTTCATTCATTCTATTATGAAATGCTCATACATTGGCCAGTTGATTTGAAATTTGGTATGCTGATTCCCAACATGTTGCATGATTTTTGAGGCTTGGTTGTGCATTTTTATCATTTTTCATCTCTGTTTTAGACACATGAATGTAGGGGGTGACAATGTGTGTCACACAATTTGATGTTATACTTGTCCATTTTCATTTCTAGGTCAATTGAGCTCCGTTGATTCTAATTTTTGGCATGATGATTGTGTCTGACATGTTATGTGCACATAAAAAATTTCATGATTGTTTGATTCATTTCTGTTTTAATATGGAATTTTGATTCTTCATGTCCAATTGTGATCACCTTGTGTACCTTTTGCCTTATCTTGTGCAATTGATGACTTTGCCATTTGATTTAGGTTTGGTCCTTTTTAGGACATGTTCTTACTTGAATAAATATGCTTCATGTTGAATATTGGTTGCTGTTTTGACTTTTTACTTTGCCTTTGACCCTAGCCTTGATGCTAGTGGTTTGTACTCATCTTTTGAGTTTTGCATTTCAGGTTCAAGCTTCTAGTCTTGATGGTTGATGTTGATCTCATGAATTGAGATGCAAAATTCTTTGTCCACTAACCTTTCTTGTGTTGTAGGTTCCTTGGTGATGAACTCACTTGAGTTGTTGACTGACATTGTGTATATTGGTTGTCTCACTGTTGACTGTCTATTTGGTTTGTCTGAATGTGAATATTGACTTGTTTGATTTTTTTACAGGTACTTTAGTAGCTTTAACTCATTGCTTGAGTTGCTTTGCTTTGCTTGTGGTTGGCATACCACCTAGGTAATCATCCTTTAACTGCATGTAGTCTGGAAGCCCTGTCGTTTCTTTTGGCAGGCATTTGGCTGAAGTCCTCCTTAAGAGGCAATGATTGTGCTTGTTTATATTTGTGCCATGTACTTCAAGTCCTCCTAAGTGAAGAGGCAATTGGCAGATAGAAGGGATTTGCAATCAATCCCCTGCTATTCAGTTGAGTCTTTCATCTTGCTCGCACTACGTGCTGATGCATTTGAATAAACACCCAAGATCCTTGTATATAGAGTCAGTCAAGTGGAGTAGAGTCCCACATTCTGGACTCCCACGTTTTCATTGATTGAAGCTCACCCAGGCCCGGGTTAAGAGCTATGAGGTCCAACCCTCATTACCTTTCATCTGCTCACCCTGACGGTCAATGTCAGTGGTTAAGAGCTCTCAGATACCCTTCCAGTTGGCTTGTTTGTCGAGGTTGATATGACCCCTTGACTAAAGCCGACTTGTTTGTCGAGGTTGATATGACCCCTTGACTAAAGCCTCACCTTTGATGTTTGAGCCCCCTTGTTGGTGTGTTTACTTCATGCTGTATGTGTTTGTGTGTGGTGTGATTGTATCCCCATAGGATTGCTAGACTTCGCATAGTCTCTCGTTTGCATGACAATTAAGGTAACACGGTTCCTTCGTCTAGGACTTCCTTTCTTGCGTGAGCTTTCCTAAAACACAAACAAACTTTATCCCCTCTTAAGGACACGTTTACTCCTTCTACTACAGGTGAGTAAGTCTCCCAAGGTCGAGCATCCGGTAGATTGCGCAGTGACGTTGTTCACCTAAAAAACACAAAACAAATAGAAATGGTTTAGCCGAACTACGGCAACTCTGATTCTCATGTTCAGATGAGATACGTAGGCACGAGATGCGATGTCTTGTCGAGTTTGACTGATAACTAACTTTAATCCTTGTCTCTCGCCCTCGTTGCAATCGAGACCTCCCCTTTCTCTTGCCCTAGTTGAAATCGAGACCCTTCGTCTTCCCGTGTGTGTTTGTTTGGAGTCTGATGTAAGTCCAGCGATTGGCATTCGGTTTCTTGTTGGCGGTTGTTTGTTTGGAGTCTGATGTAAGTCCAGCGATTGGCATCCGGTTTCCCGTATGTTTGTAGTATGTTAGGAGTCTGATGTAAGTCCAGCGATTGGCATTCGTCTTCCTGTTTGCGTTTCTTTGTTCGGAGTCGGATGTAAGTCCAGCAATTGGCAGTCAGTTTCCGTTGGTGTGTGTTTCGTTTGACGTCTCAGCGTCTCCTTTCAATGTTTTGTTTCGGCGTGCGTTAGCCGAGCTACGAGTGCTCTGATTCTTCCTCTGGTTAGAGAAGATACGTATGCATAGGATGCAATGTCCTAACGAGCACATTTCCCGTTTCCCCGAACTACATCGACTCTGATGTTTGTGTCTGATAAACTACGTAGGCCCAGGATGCGACATCCTGCCGAGTCAGCTCTCTTCGTTTTCTTTCATCTGTGTTTTGTTCCAGTGTGCAGTTTTTGAGCAGTTTTTATTAGCAACCTTCTTCTATACTTTCGAGCGTGGATCCCGTCGAGTACGACGGACGTGAGGGGGTCCTAATACCTTCCCCTTGCGTAACCGACTCCCGATCCTTGCAATCTCTGGTCGTAAGACCATTTCCTTTCCAGGTTTACTTCGAGCGTTTCCTTTCCCTCCTTTGGGATAAATAACGCACGGTGGCGGCTCTGTGTCTTTTCCCGCCGGTTGTTTTTCGTGTATGCGACATCTAGCTTTCTTCAGGGTGATGAGTGTTTTGGAACACAAACCAATTCACGATTTCGGTTGATTTATACTTTAACAACCTACAACCCGGTTATGGATAATCTTCCATGCGAGTATATTATCCACGTTTTGACGGCTATGGATAATATATCTCATGCACTCTTTGGTTGAATCATTTGTTTGTTTCCCCAACTGAGTAAGATTCGCATTCTTTAAGAATCAAATGTCCATCCTATAAACAAGTCTGCTTTTCCAACTTTCTTCAGGATGATGAGTGTTTTGGAACACACACCAATTCACGCCTTGGTCGGTCACCTGTTATATGCCTACAACCCGGTATCCTTGGTGTTCCTTCCTTTCTACTCCCTATTATGACCTCGGTCCCCTGTGGAGTCAGATTTCCCTGAGTTGAAATATACCTTTTTCAGGTCTTCCTCAGATGATTTGGTCGATTGATATCTCTCACCCGTACATAGGTCTTAGATATTCATTCTTCCCGAGTTTGTTACTCACTAACCGGTAACATCTCATCCTTTTGCTTCCCCTGGAGAGTCTTTATTAGATTTCCCCAACGGGGTTGTTGTAATTCGCTTTTTGCTGTATTGGCATAACTTTCCAGTACATACATTTTCCCGGCAGAGTTGTCTTGACAGCTCTTTCCCCAGTCTGAGTCCGGATTTTCATCCGAAGTATCCTTTGTGGATAGTCTTGTTATGTTGGCGTAGTTCCCAGCACACGCATCTTTGAGTCAGCTTGAGTCTTTCCATCGGATGTGTTTCCCTTTGGAAATCTTTTCCCCAGTGTCAGTCTTTTACTCCCCAGTAAATTCTCCAGTTTCAAGTCGTGTCCTGCTCATGCATTATTTTCTTTTATCCCCATAAGAGTCCCGTCAGAGTCTCTGTTCCACTAGGAAGTGCATCGTTCCTGTGGATTTGTCTTTTCTCTTGATTTTCTCTTCTTCTTTGTGGACCCGTATCCCCACAGAGTTTTGTTTGTTTTGCATTCGTACATTTGCATCATGAGGTCTCTCAGGGACCAAAATTTGTCTCATTGTTGTTATTTAAGCTCATTCTACCTCGTCAAGACAAAGATTTTAACCTTCACTTCTCCGGCTAGAATGATCTTAAATAGGGGCATCTGTAAGACCCCAATTTTGTGCCTAAGATCCCTCATGGCATCATACCATAGCATTACATAGTCTCAAGGATCTTTGAGCATCTTGCCTTCCTTCCCTATGGATGGGATCTTTCTGAGAGTGGTTCTAGATCCCCAAGCATTGCTTGCATTGTATATCATTGCTTTTCTTTTAATCACTAACCAAAAGTACCAAAAATATGTCATCTAACATTTGTTTTGCAGTCTAAGCAGCCACAAGTCAAGGCAATTCAAGGTTTTCCTTTTGTACAAGAGCAGATGGTATTTTCTTGGTATGAGGACCTCCTGACATTATATTAAACTTATGTGAGCTAGAGGTTCATCTTGAAGCAAATTCATCAAGTGGTTAAGGCCCAAGTTCTTCAGAACATTTTCAGGTCATCTAAGGACCAATGCAAGTCAACTGAAAGTCAATTGAAGGCTTTGAGTGTGGGAATTGAATTTCTTCATCTCATTCATGTTCAAACAAGGCTTATTCATCATGCTAAACCTCTACTTTGAAGATTTTGAAGTCAAATCAAAAGTTTCCCAAAATGGAAAGTGACCTGTAATTTCAAGTTTCCAAAAATGGCAAGTTTTTGGATCACATTCAACTTGACTTTCCAACATCAAAGAAGCTTCAAATGAATTTTTGTCCAACATGAAAGTTGAAGATCTCTCTCTCCCATTTCCAAAAAGTCCAAGATCATGAGCATCTGATGAATGGTTGAGGAGTTATGATCAAATGATTGCCAAGTGTGCATGGAAGTTCAAGATGCCATAACTTTTGATCCAAAGCTCCAAATTGAGTGCCTCTTTTTGCATATTGCTTCTCATGACCTATAATTTCCAAATCCATCACTACATTGCATGAAATTTATTCATATGATCATTTGCCCATGCATGTTCATTTCGGAGGGAAAATGCATAATTCAAATTTGGTGCATCATACATGATTAATACCATTGCCATTGTGTTCATGAATTGATTTTAAGTGAAATTACACATGCACATGGTACTGTTCAGGTTCATTCACCATGCATAGGGTGCATTTTACCATTTGTGCACTACACCTTATATCTTGCTAATTTTTCATTAACCATTGCTTAATTAATTATTCATAGTGATTAACATGTCATATAAAGCCTTAATCATAACAGAATTGTTCAGAACATCACATTCTAGATCTCAAATTTTCTTTCCCTCCAAATTTTTCTCCAAATTGAAACTTCAAAATTCTTCACATAGCATAGTAATTTTCTTGCATATTCTGGTTTATCATGTGTCATTGAGTAGGATTTGGCAATTTATTTGAAGAATTCGAGCCAGAATCAAGCACATCAAGCTCAAGAACATGAAGATGGAAGCTGAAATCTGAGATAGATCCAAGCCATCTCAAGCTTCAATTCATACATAAAGCTTCAAGTCATCAATATAGAAGGAGATCTGGACACTTTTGGAGCTCGAATCTACTGTTTTCTCATACTGCTCTTCAAGAAGGTGAAATTTCGAATCTCACGTTTCTTCAATCCATTGCCATGATTAGATAGATCTTTCCATGCTGATTATCCTGATGCTTTTAGAATTTGAATTGGTTGAATATTGCATGAGATACGATGACTTGAAGTTTTATAGATCAAACTGTTTTGCTTCGATCTGCTTGATACTTGATGAATTAGACTTAATTAATGCTGGATTCGTGTTGTACATGAGACAAGCTTTCGAACCATGTATATATTGCTGGATTCTGGAATTTTTTTTGGTTGTGTGCACTGTAGCTTCGCCGGTCTCAACGAGGAAGACGGTGGAAACCACCGTCAACCTCCGCGTGTGAATAGTGGCAGGCGCTTCTGATGCAAGCGTTAGGGTTTGCCCTATGTGCGCCACGCGTGCGTCCTCATGTCAAAATGATAGGCCATGCTTTCTTTGACTGTTTCCACATGTACATTGACTGTGACTAGGCGCCACTTCATTAGTGAAGCGCAGCGTTTTGTACAAAACGCACCACCATTCGATTCCCACCTTCAGCAAATTATGGATTTATTTGTTCTAGCGCTTGATTTTTGGTGTACACGATTCGATTCTCACTAGCAGCGTTTTTTTCAAATTAATCAATCATTTCCATTTCCCTCCAATTTATCATGCATATTTCTTTTAATATTTCAATATTTTCTTCAACTTCAAAAAATCATAACAAATAGAAAATGAATCCAAATCACTTCCAATTTTTTGCCAAATGTTCATCTTGATGTCTACTATTTTGTGGTTGTGATTTCATGATTTTATCATTTCTGGATTTTTAATGGTGGACTATTATTTGAACATGTATGCAAATGTGACATGTTGTACCAATTCTATTATGAAATGCTCATACATTGGCCAATTGACTTGAAATTTGGTATGCTGATTCCCAACATGTTACATGATTTTTGAGGCTTGGTTGTGCATTTTTATCATATTTCATCTCTGTTTTAGACACATGAATGTATGGTGTGACAATGTGTGTCACACAATTTGATGTTATGCTTGTTCATTTTCATTCCTAGGTCAATTGAGCTTTTCTGATTCCAATTTTTTTGCATGATGCTTGTATTTGACATGTTGTATGCACATAAAATTTTTCATGATTGTTTGATTCATTTCTGTTTCAATATGGAATTTTCATTCTTGATGACCAATTGTGTGCTTTGTAATTGCCTTTGCCATATCTTGCTCATGTGATGACTTTGCTTGATGCTTTAGACTTGGTAATTTTTAGGGCATGTTCTTGCTTGATTAAAGATGCTTCATGTTGAATATCCACTTCTGTTTTGACTTTTTGCTTTGCTTTTGACCCTAGTCTTTGCACTAGCGGTTTGTACTCACCTTTTAAGCTTTGCATTTCAGGTTCAAGCAATTAGTTCTAATGGATGATGTGATCTCCTTGCTTGAGATGCAATTTACTTTGGTTAACTAATTTTTATTGTGTTGTAGGTCCTTTGGTGGCTAACTCACTTGAGTGTTTGCCTCTTATGGCTTACATGTTGTGCATATTGGGAATGTCTGACTGTTGTTAATTGTTCGGTTGTCTGAATGTGAATATTGATTGTTTAGCTTTTCATACAGGTACATTAGCTGCTTTAGCTCATTATTTGAGCTTTGCTTTGCTTGTGGTTGGCATACCACTTAGGTAATTTCTCTAACTCCATGTAGTCTGGAAGCCCTGTCGTTTCTGTTTGGCAGGCATTTGACTGAAGTCCTCCTTAAGAGGCAATGACTGTGATTGTTTATATTTGTGCCAGGTACTTCAAGTCCTCCTAAGTGAAGAGGCAATTGGTAGATAGAAGGGATTTGCAATCAATCCCCTGCTAATCGTTTGAGTCGTTCATTATGCTCGCACTACGTACTGAGGCTTTTGAACCTAACCCAAGATCATTGTATATAGAGTCAGTCATGTGGAATAGAGTCCCTCTTTCTGGACTCCCACACCTTCTTTGATTCAAGCTCACCCTGGCCAGGGTTAAGAGCTATGAGGTCTAATCGTCATCTCCCATTTCATCTGCTCACCCTGACGGTCAATGTCAGTGGTTAAGAGTCTCAACACCCATAACAGTATTGGCTTGTTTGTCAAGGTTGATATGACCCTTTGACTAAAGCCCAACTTTGTCTAAGCCTCTTGATTGTGTATAGAGTGTGCTAATTGATTGATGTGATTGCTTGTGTTTGCTTTTGCATATTGTTTTGCATATCGCTTTTGCATTTGTCATGTTGCTTTGTGGAGTCAGATGTAAGACCATTGATTGGCTATCTGTTTCCTATTCTGTTTCCTTTTATGGAGTCAGGTGTAAGACCATTGATTGGCTATCTGTTTCCTGTTCCTTTTGGGGAGCTGGATATAAGACCATTTATTGGCACTCCATTTCATTTCCTATTCTGTTTCTTTTGTGGAGTTAGATGTAAGACCATTGATTGGCTATCTGTTTCCTATTCTGTTTCTTTTGTGGAGTCAGATGTAAGACCATTGATTGGCTATCTGTTTCCTATTCTGTTTTCTCTTGTGGAGTCAGATGTAAGACCATTGATTGGCTATTTGTTTCCCATGTTGCTTTGTGGAGTTGGACGTAAGACCATTTATTGGCACTCCGTTTCCCATCTCGTTTCGGAGTTGGATGTAAGACCATTTATTGGCAATCCATTTCCAGTTTTGTTGCTCCTTTGAGCTTGCTTATTTGCTTACTGCTTTGTGTTGCCTAATTCCAAAGGAACTTCCTTGGATCATTTCTATGATCTTGAGAAAGCGACTCCTATTTGTGGCTTGGTCCCTTAACCCTTTTGTGCTCAATCTTGAACCTTGTTTCCATCCTTAACCCAAACCAGAAAACTTTTGTGCAAACATTCTCACTTGTTTTCAAAACTAGAAACCTAGGCCTTAGGCCTTTGATTTTCAAACTTCATTTTCACAATACTTCTTCTGAATTGAACTTAATGACAACTTTGATCATCTTTATGAATAATTCTAATTGGTTAATTCCATTCACTCAATTGCTTTTGTGGCTCTTGTCCACTTCTTAATCAAGTTTTCATACATTAGCCATAGATCTGAATTATCTTAGCGGTTGATGTAAATCTCACCTCATCCTTAGTGATCGAATCGTAAGTCTTCCATACTGATAACAGGGTTAACCCCTCTAGTATGTCGAAGATATTCTCACATGGTGGATTGTTGGCTCAGGTCGAGTTTTCTCCCTTTGATAATGAAAGACCTTAAGGCTTTTGTTTAAAATCAATCCACTCACTTTTTGGAAATCTTTTAGCCGAACTACGGCATTTTGATCTTTATCTTTCATGAAAAGGTACGTAGGCAATGGGTTCATCCATCCAAACACAAAAATAACTAACTTGTACATTCTTTTCTCATCTCTTCAATCAATGTTTGCACAAAAATATTTCATAAATAAATAATAATACAACAGTTGTGAAAAGGGTTCCCTAGGAGTAACTAGGATGTTGTGGGTGCCTAACACCTTCCCACAACATAATTACCCCCTTACCCAGATCTCTGTATCCTTTTTATTAGTTTTCTTTGTAAAACTTCTTAGGCTTTTGTTCGCTTTCTAGCCATTCCTTTGGATAAATAGAAGTGCGGTGGCGACTCTATCTTTGTATGATTTACCTTGGATCTAGTTAATATTTCCAATGGTGACGAATACACCGCTACAATAGGCATAATCTGATAATCGGGAAAAGTGAAGCAACGGTAGAGAGGGTCATAGAACTGAACCAAAACACTCAAGAGTCCTTCAACCACATCAGCAGATAACACATGTAAAATCTTTCCATGACGTTGCTTGAAGTCCAAGGGATCTAATACAAAAGATGATAGCTTCCTTAGCTCTTTCAAATTAGGACATCTGAAATTGTCCTTCTTAATATTCCTTCGTCCATAATCCATGGTCTGAAAATATCTGCAAATAAGACCTCAGTTCCTTAAAATTTATTTTTATGTGATGAATGTTATGATGTGCATGTATGTATGAATGCAACAATCACAAATAAGGGATCACACACAAGGCAAGCACAAATAAAGGTCAAGGGATGGATTAAGTCATCATCAAGATCAACCATCCATTTTGGTGGATTATGGTTTTCACCATATCAACACCCAAGTTCCATTGATATTGACAAGACTTGATCAGATCAACCAAGAATCAAAGGGTTTGTTGTGAGTCACGAGCATGGAGTCAGGTTAAAAACCATCCCAAAGGAGTGTACTAAGGATAAAAATCTGTAGATCATGTTCTAAAAAGTTCCCAGAGTCTTAGTTCCATCTATCGAATATTATAGGTTAGGATGACTGACTCATCAACCCATAATATTCTCAAGAGAAACTCGTCTGAGTGTAGTATCGCGTAACAACTGTTATCAGGTCTACACCTGAACAGTCTCCGCACTACATCCTAAATAGGCCAAGTTGGGTTAAATGTTCTACGGCCCTTAGCTTCTCGGGCCCTCAAATTAGAGAAAGTAATGCCTAACCACAAATAACTCGTGTGACATTAGTAACTCCAAAAGGGTCTCCACTGAGTAGATGGGTCTCAAGCCAACTTGTTAAGGACTACTCCACACAAGTTGAACATGACTATACCATCCTCCTATCTTAATTGCACTCAAGTTTGGGTTAGAACTTATCTCACCACTCAGAGATCACCAAGCACAACAGACAGATTATATCACACAAACAAGTATACACACATCAAATATACAAATATATACACATAAAAAAGTAGGCTAAACCCACCGAGGACTACTCCCCAACAGAGTCGCCACTTAATTTCTGTAGAGGTAAATTCATGACCATTAAGCTATGAATAAACTTAACGTCAGTAAAACCAGAGTCGCCACCGTGCTTTTATTATTTTAAAAGAAAAAGGAAAAAGTACGAACAAAACTCAAAGATAAGAAGTTTTCAAATCAAAACTAATAAAATGCCATAGATTACAAGTAATGTGGTTGGTTACACAGAGGGAAGGTGTTAGCACCAAAAGTGTCCTAGGTGTAACACCCCTTTTTCTACCCCAAATTATTTATCATATAATCAGAGTAAATAAGCACGCATATAAAGAAAAGGGCATCACATTGATGTTTTCGAAACTTAAAACTTTCAAAAACCAACAATACACCTGGTCATTCAAAATAACACATTTCATCATGAATATTCAAGCAATATGTGTTCGCAGCGGAAAATAGAGAATACTCATGTAATTCATAATATGATCCATGTCCCATACCATGATCATCTCTCAATAATCACTTCAAATAAAATAAAACAATTAATGACGTAAAGCATATCAAAATAAGATATGAGTTCAATACCACTAATCTACCCAGTGTTACATGACCAAAGCATTGACTCATTACCTAATTTCAAACTAAATACGGAAACTCTCCAGCTATTCTTGAGCGAGCTACCGTCCACCTACTCCAGCAATACTACTCTGTAGTATCTGCACGATACCCATGAAAAGGTAACATTCAAACAGAAAGGGTGAGAATTCAAATCATTATGAAATAGCATAATAAGGCACAATGAATTAAAACACAATTTAAGAATTCATCACACTTGGTATAATCACGTCAATAATATTAACCAACAATCATCTCACATATTTCAAACGTACATCGCATCCACATCAATACATGCATTCAATGATCACATAACTATAGACGACTCCATGCAAGACAATGTGACTCCATGCATGTGGTACCTCAATGTGAACTCAAAGTTTCACCGCTTTTCGATTCAATATCTAGAATCCAAGCCACGCTTCCGATCCGGACAAGACCAAAGCCCTACGTCTGTTTCCAATGAAGGATCACCGCTTAATACTACGCCTAATCCCCATTAAGGATTAACGTCTGCTACGTCTGTTTCCAATGAAGGATCACCGCTTAAATACTACGCCTAATCCCACTTAAGGATTAACGTCTGCTACGTCTGTTTCCAATGAAGGATCACCGCTTAACCACTTCCACAATGAAGTCAATCATGCTATGAATGAATGCACACATACCAACACATATGCAATTAAGACCATCTACATACCGTCTTAACATCCCACATATCACCATGACTCACAATTGGTACATATACACATTCATCACAACACATCAATTACGATTACATATACACATCCATAACCATAAATCATTCACAATTCAATAATGGTATACATACACATTCATACAATATATTATTCACCAATATAGGCCAATCATCAAATATGTACACATAGATTTCATTCCAAAACATACACAACATTTAAATATCAATTTTTCACTTTTCAAACAGTGTTAACTGGTTAACGCCCTGGGTTAATCGGTTAACGTAAAACAGAATGCGCTTCTTGGTAATTTTTAACAGTGTTAACCGGTTAACGCCCTGGGTTAACCGGTTAACGCAAGACAGAATTCAATTTTCTCAATATTATAACAGTGTTAACCGGTTAACGCCCTGGGTTAACCGGTTAACGCAAAACAGAATGTTGTTCCTGCGCTAACACGAAACAGAATGCAGATTTCCCCGCATTTTTCATCGTTGGAGGACTTCCGGACCTCCGATTTCGATTCCGTAAAAAGCTACACGTTCAGAAAATTATGACTTATCCAATTATATATTCATTCACAGTTTTAGCATAATTTAATCATCACAATTTAAGAGTATTTATCAAGACCTAATAATTCCAAAACCATGCCAATTAAGGATTTCAACCTAAAACACGTTCCTACCCATTGACCCAATCACACTAACCCATAATGATAAGAATTTCCCCCCTTACCTTGTCAATTTGATGGAAACCTTGACTCCTCTCGCTTTTCCTCTCCTCTTTCCCTATTGCCTTTAGTGCTCAAGTGAATTCTAATTCTCACTTCCTTCACTCTTACTATTTATAATAGTATTCTAGTGGGCTTAAATCATCTAATTTAATCACTAGGTCCAATAATACCTAATATTTAAATACCTCTATTTAAATTTAAATAATTAACCACTCACTATGCAACCAAGTTAATTAATAATTCAATTATGTCTCATATCAACTAAATAATTAATTCCCACACTAATTAAGTTAATTAATCCATTATTATACTACCTCACAACCGCTTAATTACTTAACACTCCAAATAATTAAATATAATATAATAATATAATATAATATAATAATTAATTCCTAAAAATTGGGCTGTTACACTAGGTACTCCTAGGGAGCCCCTTTTTATGTTTATATGTGTTTTTGGTATAAAAGATGTTTGAGAAAAATAGAGTATGGTGATGAGAAAAGAATTCATTGATTATATTTTTGTGTTTGACAAGACCTTCGGACTTGTGCCTACGTACCAACATAAAAATGAGGGATCAAAACCTCGTAGTTCGTGGTATCAATTTCAAAATAAATGGGGTTCTTTAAATCAAAATTTAAGTTAAAATAGGCACAAAGGGCCCAAATTTTTGGGTGAGTGTTAGTTCTTTTTGTCTTTTGAAATTTTAAGTCAATATGGTTAAGTTCATTTACAAGTTTGATTCAAGAAAAGAGTTTAAAAATGCAATGGCATAAGACCAAAGTTTCTAATCTGAAATAAGGTCCAAGTTTAGAAATCACAAGCAAAGAAGGTTTTTGAAAAGGGGGAGAGATTTTGAAATTTAAGAAGTGGGAGAAGATGAAGAGGCTAACCTAAGCATAAAATTAAAAGTTAAGAGTTGAAAAGATCTGACCAATGGAAGGCAATCCAACAGACAAGAATGTCATATAGAAAAACCATTTTCTCTTTGGAATCTGAATTAAGAAAATATCCACAAGCAATTAGAAATATGAAGATCAATGCATCAAATAAAGATAGCCACAACCAAGCAAGCAATTCCATAGCTAGCGGTCTTCTTTGTCTTCTTATGTATCATATGAAATACTCCTCAATTAACTCAGAATAAAACATTAGGCACAAGAAAATGACAGTTGTATCAAAACCATGTAGTCGATGAATTCAAGTGGATCCCAATAATTGCATCAGATGAAAGCTCAAATCATAATAGTTGGTCTCAGAAATGTTGGCATTGGCCATGTCCTTTTGCATATGGAATGTTGCCTAATCCTAAGTCCAAAGTTCAGATCAAACCCAACAATCCACACAAACATTTTTTAGGGTTTTTGTTATTTATTAAGTATTTTAAGGTCCAAAGACCACAGACACAAATAAGATATACAAACAAATATATACAATTACAATATATGGCTCAAATGAGTAAAGTAAAAATGGCATAAACATAAACAAGTTAAATGATATGAAAATGGAAATGAATGGTAAGTGATATGAAATTAAATTGCATAAAGTAAATGACTTGAAGGTAAATCAAAGTTAATAGTAGTTAATGTTAGTTAAAGTTAACTAGATGTTAATGGAGTTTTGCTTTTCAACCGATTAAGTCATTCTTTGGAGAACACTCAACCATCTATTCACAAGCATGGATCCTTGAACTAAGACATCTTCCAAAGGAAAGAAAAAAAGCCAAGTTTCCACACAATACCATGAAAGATGGGAGACTTACAATCTCACTTACTACAATGTTATTCCTTTAGGGTCAAATTTAGCTTTATGTTAAGCAATCGTAATTGGACTTATGTAGAAGTCACAACTATCTGAGGTGGGGCAATAAAAATTTAGGTTCTAATGCATGTTAGAGATTTGGTATAATGAACCAAACTCCTAAAACATACCACACACTAAAAGAAAAATATCAAATGAGGGACCTATCTCATCCATACTTGTATTGGTTCATTTAACATAAGGTTTTTGATGAACCAATTCGTCTTAGGATCTTGAGATTTCATTGGTCATTTAAAGGGATGGGGAATAATGGGATTGAAGATGAAGAGGGAGGGGAGATGAGAGAAACACAGATTGGTCATGAGAGGAATTTTATCAAATTAAAATCATTAATTCATTTTGAAAGATGAAATGTACATTTCACCAATCCCCTAAATCCAATGGTTTTAACTCAACAAAAGTCAAATCAACCTTGACCAAGGCCCAAACAAATAGTCAAACATCATAAGTCAATAAAAATAGCTCAACATAATTTTTACACAATTAATCAATTAAAAATTAAATTAAAAATGCATTTAAATTCAATTTATTTAACCAAAACCTAAAACCTCTTCAAAACACCAAATAAATGGTCAAGAGATTTATTCTAGGTCAATGAAGGTCAAAGGACCTTAGACAAAAAAAATCATGATTTTTGAAAAGTCAGAAGTATTTTTAAATAATTAAAAATATGCACAAAAATAATTAATTCTTAAAAAATATCAAAACTAAACCAAAAAAATAATTTTAATTCGAAAAATGAAAGAGGAAAATATTTAAAGATTTTTGGTGAAAGTCTCATATTTTTTGGATTAAAAATGAAATTAATATGAATTAGTCAAAATAAATGGATTAAATGAAAAATATGAAACTATGAAAAAACAAGGGTCATCAGATCTCCCTCATTAATTGAGGTGGCAGATCTGATGGCCATGCGCATCATGTTCATGGTGTTCTAAAGTTAGCGCGTGTGTACATGTGGTAATCAGTTTGAATGGACAAGATTAAAACGTTGGACAAGGATCAAATGGCTCAGGTCAAGCCAACACATCACCAGAGCCCTAGCTCTGGTTATCTTCTCCAGTGAGACCCATCAGACTGGTCCAATTAAAACTTCATGAAAAATGAAAAGTGAATACACTAATTTGAAGGAAAAATGCTCAGGAGCACGAATCTGGCCTCAATTTTCTCCAATTCCAATTATATGAAAAGATACATGAATTTGAATTTTGAGGATCATGAAGTGAGTTGCTTCGATTTGACCTCAGAGCAACCCAATCTTGTTGCCTACATTGGTAGGACTTCAGCCAACTAAAAATCACAAAGAATAATGAAGATTTAAGAGAGAATTGAAGAGATGAGGTTTCTGAAAAATCACCTTCGAGTTGCTTCAAATTCACTTGATCTTGATCTGGATTTGCTTGCTTCCTCTTCCTCTTGCTTGCAGAAACCAATTGAGATGAAAAGGGGAATGAATTTTTGGAGTTTGAACTTCCAAATAGAAGATGAAGTTCAAGCTCGATTTCAAAAGAAACCTTCAAAAATTATATGGAATGGAGGGTTTGGCTTGGTATGGCAAAGTTTGGGCAAGGTATTGATGGAGTTCTGATCACAATGCACTTCTATTTACAGCCTTGGCAATTGATTTTCACACACTTCCACTTGAATGTTCAAAAATAGCAAGTTCCTTCATGAGCTAGCATGGGCGTGTGCAAAGCCTAAATAATCATTTACAAAGGTCAAAAATCGTACATAGGTCATGCTGAAAGTGTTGCATTAAGCCATGCAATGTTGAATTGACTTGGATCATGAAATTCTTCCAAATGATACCACACATTACACCCATGTGCAAGTCCTTCAATATTAATCCAAATGAGATTATTTTGGATTTCTTGGAAAGGTGAGATCAAGGGGAACAACTTTCATGTTGAACACTTTTCTATTTGAAGCTTGGATCATGATGAATTTTGAGGTGGGGGTTTGGAAAATCAAACATATTTGAAAATTTTCTAAGTACCAAGTCAAATGTTCACTTCTTCCACCTTGAATAACATTTTCTATGGACTTCAAATGGAAAAGGTCCCTTCATCAAAGTTGTATCTATCTCAAAACTCTTAAATATGGTAACCAATTTGACCTCATTTGGATTCGGCATGAAGGAGTTATGCATTTTAGAAGTTGTGGAAAATCACTTGTTTAATGGTAGTGGCCCAAAATGACCTATAATGTTTCCTCTTGGCACATGAATTTTCAAGTTGAATTTGAACTTCATCCAAACTTAAACATTTAATTATACATCTTGAATTTGATCATGGAATTTGAATGGCGTTCATATCTTAAAAATTGAGCAAGTTATGGTCTTGGGAAGTTGATCTCCTAGCTAGGGTTCAGACAAAATGACCTATAATCTTTCACCATAAAAAATGACCTTACAACCAAAATTAGCTCTTTACTTCAACATTAAAGTTGTTCATAATGTCATTTTGAGTAACTTTTATCTTGGAAGCATTTTCATATGAAAAAAATTGTAGGAGATAGGGTCTAAGGAACCCTAGTTTTGACTAGTTGACTTTCTCTAGTCAACCACCATGAACCATCTTGCTAGCTTGACATTATCTTGATTTTTGGGACTCATGGAGGATCATATATGTGTAAGATGATGTAATATGAAGTATCCCTTTAAATATTTGATCAATTGTTGAAGGAACTTGTCGAAGAAGTCACACAAGATACCAAGATGAATTAGGGTTTCCAAGGCAAACAAACTTCGAACTCTTGATGTATTCTTGATAAAAATGGTATGTGAAGACCATAGGGATCCATATATGATGTCTAGAACCAATGTGAACCATTTCTTGATTGATCTCCTTGTATTAAGGGTCTCAAACCCTAGATATGAACTTGATGGAGCATAGGTGAGCACAAACACTACCTACAAAAGCAACAAACTATAGATGGACATATTTTTTGTATTTTTGGTTAGTAAATAATGAAAGACAAAGTATGATACAATCAAAATGTGCTTGGTGATCTCTCCCAATGCAAACCCAATAAATGAGGGGTTAGGAGGATGCCAAAGTGTGATCCCAATGCCAATGCATATGATGAGATAACATGAGGGATATTAGGGTCAAAATTGGGGTCTTACAGGGTGCTAATACATTCCCCTCGCGTAATCGACTCCCTTACCCTATCTCTTGGTCGTGAGACCATCAGATTCCCTTTTTCAGGTTTATTCAGTGTTTCCTTTGCTGCTTAGGATTAATTATATTGGTGGCGGCTCTGTTGTTTATTTTCTTCTACGCCTTTTTCAACATTTGTACTGTGGATTTTGAAAATCCCGGGAGCGACATACACAACCCGGTCGCTTTCATAATTTTGTCTGAACACTTTGTTTTATTTTCGCATTTGAACTTGAAAATCCCCCCCCCCCCCCCCATTTACTAGTTTTCTACGTATTCCACACTTTTTGTCTTGTTAAAAAATAGTCCATGTGGATTCGATATTTTATTACTACGCTACTATCGTTACACTTACTAAGAAAATATCAAGTTTTCGGCGTCGTTGATGTGGTACCGACCTACTCACCAATTGGATGTCAGAGTTATGTTACTGAACAATCCCATCACCAATATTTGAACATCAAAAATATATTACTGATTTAGTCCCATCACCAATCCATATCTCGGATATACATGATGCATGAAAATGCCACAACAATGTAATATGAAAATCATCACCAATAATTCTTATTCGAACCCCTTTATTCACCATAATTCAACATCGTATGATAACATCACCAATATACATATAAACATATTAATACGCAACAATACATCACCAACAAATGATTTCACCATGAAACCTCTCCCCAACTCACCAAACAATAGTAAATAGTTACCCCCATCAGAAACAACTCAAAAAATAAAGTCCACCGATCAGAACCGGTCAACTGCAAGGTCTGACGGTTAACCCGTCACCAGGATGACAGTCGTCGCCCTTCTCTCTCTCTCTCTCTCTCTCTCTCTCTCTCTCTCTCTCTCTCACACACACACACACACACAATCATCATTTTGCTGATGCCTGGGCCAAAATCCCGTCTCGAGTACCATGCGATCACCCCGTCACCATGCTGACGTACGTCAGCTCTCCCAGCTGCATGATGGATAACCCATCATGCTGTTAAGGCCTGTCACTGTTGTGTAGAACTGCGTTTATTGCTTTTGGAGCTTTCCCAAAGCTTCGATTTCAACCCCGAATCACCCAAATTGATCATCCATATCATATTAAACAAAAACCTCATCAAATCAGAACCAAACATCATGTTCATGATACCAATTCATACTAAAATGAAAAACAACATTCAAATATATATCATCATATCATGTATAATTTCTTGCACAAAATAGAATATGAATTTCATATATTTCAGAACAATCATAACAGAACTCACACGTCCTTTTCCCAAAAACACATAAGCATCAACAATGGTGGAAAAGATGAGAAAACCTAGAGGATGGTGATGATCCCTCTCTACTCTTCATGCAATTGACACCAATATTAGAGTAATCCGCTTTACCTTAATTGTCAGCAGTAATTCAAAATTTGGTGATGCATTCTCCTTCCTATAACTCTCTTTTAGGTTTTCCTTGTCTCTTTTTCCCTTTTCCAATTTTTTTACGTATCTGACCAAAATTATCCACTCCCATCACTTAACTATTTATTTAACCTAATAATTTAAATTATTTTATTTTATTCACAATTTTCCCTCAATTATTCGTAACTCATCCATTAACCCACCAATTTCAGAAAAAAATACTATTTTCCACCCCATATCTCAATATTTCATATTTTTCTATTATTTTAATTAAATAAAAATCTCATAAATCTCAATAAACCCAACAAATACCAAACAAATCACATAAAGCTCTCTTTATCATCAAAAAAATTAAGATAAAGACATTTAAAATTTAATTAAATAATTACTCAAAAATTCGGGAGTTACAAATATCGTAGTGAAAGTTCAACACGATGCACAATGTGAGGATAGTTACTTAAAGTGGTACCTTACTGTATCACACCATAGCATCATCCCACCTGTTGATTATGCAAATGATGTTGTGTCTTTCGATGCTAGGGGACATGCCAATGATGTGTTGTCGTCTCCACCTGGTGTTGATTACCAATAACACCTGTAGATGATCATTGTTATTATCCATAACCTCATGGGTTTGGTAAACCCAGATGGTGAAGTTTTTACCGGATTATCGCAGGCAGTACACATAACCTTCAAATCTTCATTGGTCTTCAATTCAAATAGGTCGTAGTTCACCTTTCCATCAGTATCAGTCAGTATGCACAAGACTCGATCTTACTCACCTTTATATTCTCGGTGTCAAGCAATATATCATTCAACTTGAATCTCAAGACGGCGAGAGATGCAGTGCCCTCCAGAAGTTGAAACTCAATAGGAGGTTTCACCCCGTTGAAATAAATTCTGCCTTAATAAAAAAACTAATGAATAAACATTGTAAGATGCTTTTCTTAACAACACATGACCCCTATTTATACAATTTTGAATTTATTCTGGACCACAAAAAACGGTCGGTACAATCTCAACCGTACAAAACTGTCAGTAAAATTGTAATCATTGGAAATTTGCACTACTAGAAATTTCGTATGAACAAAATTTCCAATATTACATAATATTTCTTAAAATACGTATAATGTTTCAAAAATACCTGGAATTTTAAAAAATCTAATATAAATTTAAATCGGCAATTTTGAATAAACTACCTACGATGATATTAGAAATTCTGAGTGCACTAAAAAAAAAATTTATGAATATATTTTATCCGGGCAATTTTGGAATTAATGAAAAACTGGGGTCTGAAAGGTTAAAACCTCGTACTCATTTTCCGGGACGCGCCGTTTTAACAAACACTTTGCAAGCACACTCAGTTGGCACTTGACAATGGCGTCGACACCGTTTTCAGCTATCCTTCAAAAGTCTCGTAACTTAACGTCAACTTTTCTACTCTGTAGACCCTACTGTTCCACAGTCACAAACCGTAAAAACCTCTTCTCCAGAATAAGCCCACTCGGTGACCCTTCCATCAGCATTTCCTCCATTCTCGAAAACTGGCTCCAAGAAGGTAACCCTCTCGATTACCAACAGCTTCATCGCATCATCAGAACCCTCCGCTCTAGCAAACGCTTCAATCAAGCACTCCAGGTCCTATTTCTTTACCTCATAATTAGTTTTTTTTTACTAGTTGATTCATGCTTCAATTTAAGAGAGTCTATTTAGGTCGACTTATTTGAGCTTATCTACTGTCATAAACACATGTGAAATGTTTAGGAGAAGATATGAAAACAGCTTATGACATGTTCAATTTGACTTTATTTTATCTTGTGTATAGAAAATAGAAATAGCTTATGAAATTCATAAGCGCTTATATGATAAACATGTATGCTATAAGATACAGATTAAGCTGTTTAACAAAAACATGGCCTTAATGTCTCCCAAGTTAAGGGACTCACTTTACTTTTTTGTTTTGAGGAACTAAATTAGACACCACATTTTTTCTCTAACAACCAAAATTGGTCATGACTAAATAAAATAAAATAAGTCTTTACTTTAGGGTTTTTGTTTGGTTTGAGGGGAATGGATGAGATGGGAAGGAAGGAAATGAAGTGATTATTTTAAATTTTAGTTTTTTTCAACTTTTCGGAGAGATGAGAGGAAAAGGGAGGGGGGCAAAATCTTTGGTGAGCCAATTTTAGCTCACCTCCAAAAGTGGAGGCTTTGAAGGGAAGAGAATATTGTTTTAGATTTAGGCCTAAATGTCCCTTTCTTTTAATGTGATTTTAAATATTTCAAGGTAACAAGGGTGAACACTGTAATTTTACACTTATCATCCATTAAAATCTCCCCTCAACAAATCACGAAATACATTTTAAGTTCCCTGCCCACTCTCCAATTCTCTCTCTCTTCCATTAAAATTCCTTCTCCGTTGAACCATGTATACCCTATATAATTTGGTTGAATTCCTATTTTTTGTGTCTTTCTTAAAGTCGTTTGGTTTGTCCAGGTTCTGAGGTAATCACTGACATATCTTTAATGTTGATAAGTTCAGGTTTCTGAATGGATGAGTAGCAAAGGGCTATGCCCGATTTCAGCAACTGACCATGCCGTGCAACTAAATCTTATTGGCAAAGTTCGTGGACTGGATAGTGCGGAGAACTATTTTCAGAATTTAAATGATGAAGATAAAACTGAAAAGGCTTATGGTGCTCTTTTGAACTGTTATGCAAGAGAAGGATTAGTTGATAAGTCACTCTCTCTGATGCAGAAAATAAAGGATATGGGTTTTGTTTCTGTTCTCAATTACAATAATATTATGTGTCTTTACTTGCAAACTGAGCAATATGAGAAAGTCCCTGGTGTTTTGGCATTGATGAAAAAGGACGGTGTTTCTCCCGACACTTTCAGTTATAGGCTTGGCATAAACTCTTACGGTGCTCGATCAGATCTTATGAGTATGGAGAAACTGTTGGAAGAAATGGAACAGCAAAGCCACGTTGGATCAGATTGGATCACATACTCTATGGTGGCTAACTATTACATCAAAGCAGATCTGAAAGAGAAAGCTTTGATCTACTTGAAGAAATGCGAGGAAAAAGCAGACAAACGCGACACAATTGCATACAATTATCTGATTTCACAGTATGCAAGTCTTGGAAACAAAAATGCAATGATGAGATTATGGAAACTTCAGAAAGAGAATTGTAAAAAGCAACTTAACAGGGAATATATAACCATGCTGGGTTCTTTGGTGAAGCTGGGTGACCTTGATGAAACTGAAAAATTACTTGGAGAGTGGGAGTTATCTGGTAATTTTTATGATTTCAGGGTTCCAAACATCCTCTTGATTGGTTATTCCAAGAATGGGTTGATTGAAAAAGCGGAAACAATGCTGCAAAGCATGGTTGAGAAAGGGAAGAATCCTATTCCTAACAGTTGGGCTATCATTGCTGCTGGATTAGTTGACAAGGGGAACATGGAGAAGGCGTTTCAGTACATGAAAGAAGCTGTGGCCGTACAACCCAAAAATAAAGGTTGGAGACCAAAAAGGGATGTTATTTCAAGCATATTGAGTTGGGCTACCAGTAACAGAGAGATAGATGAAGTAGAAGATTTTGTGAATTCAGTGAAGAATGTGACTTCAATGGATAGGGATATGTATCTGTTCTTGATCAAGATGTATGTTAGATGTGGGAGAGAGGTTGATAAGATTTTAGAGAGTATGGCAGTTGATAATATAGAGCTTGATGATGAGTTTAGGGAAATTCTTAACTCAAGATAGCAATAATATTGATTTCTTTTTCTCTCCAGTTTTATTTCTGACTATCATGTTTAATCGGTGTTGATGATGAATGTAGTACATGGCCTGAATTATACTAGATTGGCATTTTGTGTTAGATCTATTTAAATCTGCATTTATCACTATAAGCTAGTGCTGCTATGCATACAAGGTTATAGTTGTATCTACTTTTTTGTAAAATGGTGAATTAGGTAACAATGTGTGATAGAGAATCAGGACATGGCATATCATAGACCACCTATAACAATGGTTCATCAGCATACATAAGAATTTATTCATTTTAGTTGTGTATGTTCTTTCAAACATACTACTACCTAAGTTTTTAAATATAGACAAATTATGTTTGAACGCCTAAAACTTTGTTTGCATCATATAAAATAAAGAAAAAGAAAGTAGTTTAATAGACACGATATCTTGACAATGTGATAGAAAGAAGGGGATAAAGAAAAATAAATGAGGGGTTGAATGAATGTAAAATATTATAAATATTTAAATTTATACGGACTAGTTTGGTTTTTAAAACCACTTTAAAAAACCAGCTTATTTTTTTAAAATTGGTTTATGTTTGGATCAGTTTGGTTAATAATCGGTTTTAAATGGATTTTGATTTTAATCAAAATTATTTAATTTAATTTAAATTTTATTTTCTTTAAATTAATATTAATTTTTAAATTTAAAAACATAAACAAATTTTATAAGATTTTAAAATATTTTTTCTTTTAAAATTTAAAAAACATACAAAAAAACAATTTTTTTAGAAAAAAAATAGAAAATAATAAAATTATTTTCTGAAAATGAAAATAAAATTGACGATAAAAAAACTCTTAAAAAAAGTTATTTCAAAAAATAAAACTAACTGAAAAATATTTATTTTAAAAAAATGGAAATCAGAAATAAAAAAAAATTGAAAATAAAAAATAATTTTTATTCTAAAATAATAAAAAATTATTTTTTTCTGAAAATAAAAGTTTTTTTTATTCTAAAAATTTGAAAAAATAACCTTTTTAAAAATTAAAATAATTAGCAAAAAAAATTATTTAAAAAAAATCTAAATTTTTTTACTGAGAAAAGTACAAAATATTTTTGCTAAAAAATATATATATTTTTATTTAGAAGAAAATAATAATTTTATTTGAAAAAAAATTATATCAAATATAATTTTTTCTTTTCTGAATATAATATTTTTCGTAAAAAAAAATTCTGAATTTTATTTTTAAAAGAATTTCTTTATGAAATTTTAAAATATTTAAAATATAAAATTAATTATAATGTGATAAAAAATGAAAAGAGACAAATATAAAAATTTAAGTAAAATTTGGATAACTAATAACTGAATCAAATTTTTATAATTGATAACGGTTTATATTTGGATAACAAAATAGATACTCAAATTTTTATTTTAATATTCGTTTTGATTCTTTAAAAGTGGAATAATTTGGATATCAATTTGGTTATGAATAATCGATTTTTTTCCACACGGTAATATTAGTTCTTAGGAATTAATGTTTCTTTAATGTCTATTCCATGGTATTGTATTTTTATTTACTTATTTGTTAGGGGAAAATGATGTATGTAAACTAGTTACGAGCATTTAAAATAAAATATATATTCAATTTTAAAATACAATAAAGGAAATAGTATAAAAAGAGAATAAATTTTATAGGTGTTACATGAAAGGATGAAAATACTTTTTGGGTCTATGGTTAAAGTGCAATGGATTATTCATAGAATAGTGTTTTATGTCTAATGTGCAACGTGAATATTTGAATCATGTAAAATGTAAAGAGAAAAATGATGGGAAATCGTTAAATCTACATAAATATTATAGATAGAATCTATAGTAGATGCGTGGAATATTATACTCATTTTTTAGAGAAGAGTCACGTCTTGATTATGTCATGCAATTTAAAAGTTGAGCATGAAATATTTAGATTTTTTTCAAATATATTAAAACTTTTTGAAATATATTAAAACTAATAATATTAGATTAGGTGAAAATAGTTTATGTATAGACTGTTTATGTTAGATATCTCAGCAACACTCAACAAGTAGTGTTGAATCTAGCCATGATATATTGAAAAAGTGGTTAGAAGATCGTAAACATGATTTTTGTAAGGGTTAGAAACCAATGAATATAATTGTTCTGCAACACAATGAGATATAAAAATCATTTTATCAAAGTATCATAAGATAAATTTAAGTACAAAAATTTGTATTCACGGTTGAGTGGTAATGTATCTCATACGAGATTAAATTTTATTTATCACGAAGTTGTGAGCATATAAAACTAGTTCATATAGCTCTAAGTATGGTTATATATTTAAAAAAATATAAGGTCTTCCATGTGTTTGGGTAATGTCCAAGAAGATGAAGCTCAATAGAGTTATATGTATGAATGAGGTAAACACACGTTGAAAAAAACTTTGGTTTGATGATGATGGTGTGATAAACATGACAAGATGGGAAGTGATCTAAGAATGATTTATGAAAGTTGATTATAAGATGAAGTTACACATGAAAGAACCAATGTGCAAGATAGCCTATCTAATTTTTTATTTATAAAAAACCATATGTGGAATCGGTAAAAATTAAGGGTGTGCTCCAAAGAAGGTCAAATCGATTACAAGTGATAATTCTACCAAGAGATCGTCGTCATTCTTTGAGTATGTTGACTCACTTTATTTGGATTCTCCTCTTTTACAGTAAAAAAAATCCTACTAAGGATGCTTGCGTCAACAAATCATCACATACTCCACCTTTATCAAAAACAAAATACATTGAGGAGATACATTTTTTATGTAAAAATACATTGACAAGATTGTAGATGTTTAATGTGATGATAACTGTGAATTTCACATTGTTTTAAACTTAATAGGGAAGGGGAGGATAATCATACATTTGTCTATCATAGTCTTATTAAAGAGTTAATTTCTCATAAGGAAGATTACATGAGATTATACGAGAATAAAAAATGATCTGATGATATTCTAGAAGCTCTGATTCTTGATAAAATTGGTTTTTCAACACCAAATAAAAAGTTGATATATATTCCCTAAAATTGGTCATCTTGTAACAAGTGAATGCGACAAAGTTTTTGTTGAGTTTACAAGGCATGGTTTCTCTGAAACTCTTCCCTCTATAGGGTGGGACACCAAAATATCATTATGATTGGATTATATGTATTGGATGAATTTAAAAAATAATGCATTTTGTACGAGTTTACTTAAAGTTTGGATGTCCTCTACCACAAACATCTATAGAATACAGAGAACATGCAAAAGACTAAGCAACTCAGTGAAAATTTCTTTTTTTGGTTTGGATGGATGAGTTTGACCAATTGAATGATATTGAAAAGGAATCAAATTGAAAAAGTCTTATGTTGAATTTCCCATAAATTTAGGTGGTGTCACTGATTTTGATGTGTTTTAGTTTGTATATTCAATTATTTGCAAAGAGTGATGCATTTATAAAAATTAGGATATTTTTCTATTAAATACATTTTAGGGTGTGTTCGGATAGTAATATCTAGACAAACCCTGACTCAATTCATACATTAAGGAATAATCAACATGTTTTATACGCATGGCGTGTTTGAATATTAAAATCTTGACGAACCTCTAAAACTATCATAAATCAAATCAAACCAGTTCAAATAACCTTTTATACACATAAATCTAATTATCATACACAAAATTCATTTTATCATTCATATAAACATGAAAACATAAGTACATTACTTAAACACAAATATCACAGTAACTCAATATTTCCACTAATTAATATATATTCATATGAACAATGTCTTAAATTACAAATCAAAATGTCTACAAATATCACAGTAACTCATTATATATATTTTTATTTACAGGGTATTATTAAAAACTTAAAATAAAAATTTGGTTTAAAAAGTTATTTAGAAAATATTATTTTAGGTATTTTATCTTTTAGTATAACTTTTTTTATATCATAATTTTAAAAAATCACTTAAATTTGAAACTATTTTGAATAGTTTTTCATAAAAAATATTTTTAAGATATATTTTCTATTAAAAAATATCTTTTTGACTATGTTTCAATTTGGCTAAATTAGCATTTTGGTCCCCCTGTTTTACTCAACTCGCGAAATTAGCCCCTCTATTTTGTTTTTAAACAGTTTTGGTCCCTCATCCCCAATTTTCATCCAAAAAACATTGAGCTGTCACTTTTTTTTAATATGTGGCATTTTTTTCATTTTTATTTTTCCAAGTCATTTTTATAATTAAAAGTAATTGTTCAATGATTTTTATATTATAAAAAGGTGGATCATTTAAAGGAAAATGGAACATCGTCTTCTTCATTATATTGTTTAGGGTTCTCTTTTCCAGTTTTAGCTTCCACTGCAATTTCTTATTCTTAATTTAATTTCTCCATTGCATCTTCTTCTTTGTAATTCAATTTCACCATTACATATTCTTCTTAACTCATTTTATGGCATCTGAATCATTTAGCATCTCAAGCAATCTCTATCATTCTAGGAGAAGAAGGATGTAATATTATTGTATGTTGGACTCACCACTTGTCACTGCCTGGACATCTCAGAATGAATGTCGCAGGTTCTATGGTTGTGGGTTATACGAGGTTTTGCAAAATCCATAATTTTTTTTACTTTTGGTATACATCTTCTCATATTCTCAATCACTGATCTATGAAAAATTATTCATTGTTCTTTGTGTTACTCATTTACAAGGAAGGATATGATGTGCATTTTTGAAGTATGGGAGTCTGAAGAAGCTTCTCATGTAAAAGGTTCTGAAGACAACTCATATGATGAGGAAATGGCCTTTACCATTAAAAGGTTTCAGTATCTGGCAAAGAAGAATAAGAGATTCTCTGGAAGAAGCACTGGTTTGAGAGGATCTAGCTCCAGAGAAAAGAAGGATGATCAGAAGGGATACTTCAACTGCAAGAAGCCTGGTCACTTCATTGTTAAATGTCCAAAACTACAAAAGGACAACTCAAAGAAGCGAAAATTTCAGAAGGATAGCTTAATAAACAACTTCAAGAAGAGTCTCATGGCAACATGGTATGAACTTGACAATGAAGAGGGCTCTGAAAAGGATTAGGAGCAAACTAGCCTTGCTTTGATGGCTTTTACATCTTCTAAAGCATAATATGACTCAAATTCTGGATCAGAGTCTGAGGAAGAGGATGAGGTTTTTTCTAAACTATCTCATTCTGATTTAGTTACTTTCTTTCAAGATCTCATGGAAAGGTGTCAAGAGAAGGCTCAACACGTGAAAATATTGAAAAAGCAATATGATCTCTTGAAGCAATATGAAACCCTAGAGAAAGATCATATTGCTCTAGTAAAAGTAGTGTCTAATAAACCCCTTGATGAGCATGAAATGGATCTTCAAGATTTTATTATAATTGGATTCTATAGAACTAAACTTGCATCCACGATCTATGGTGTAAGTACGAGCAAAGGGGAAGGTTTTGGTTACTCACAAAAAACTTTTAATCCAAGGTTTGAAACCTTGAGTAAACCAAAAAATCCTTCTTCTTCAAGATCTTCTCAAAAGGGCTTGACTCTTATTTTGTACCTGCTGCCAAGAATGCAAAGGTTCTGAACTAGTCAGAACCTAAAACTATTGAGTCAAAGGTTTTGAAGAAACCAGAACCTAAGACTTTAAAGTCAAAGGTTCTGAAGAAGCAAGAACCTAAGACATCAGGAGTTAAGGTTCTAAAAGATTCAAAACCTAAGGCCAAGGTCCATTCAAGACAACCAACTTTTAAATCAAAAGTCTTGAATGATCCTAAGCCTAATCGTATGAAAGAAAAGGTACAAAGTAAGAAGAAACCTGTGAGAACTAACCTTAAAGGACCCATAATACTATGGGTACCTAAATCTCAATTTTTTTTGCTACATATATGCTTCAAGGGAGAAGCAAAGCAAATGTCATGGTACTTGGGCAGTGGCTACTCACGACATATTGTCGTACCCCAATTTTGTCCGGATATTTTAAAACTTTCCTAAATTCGATTTTATTTTCAGTTTGCATCACCTGCATAATATATCATGCATTTCATCATGAATAACACCTAAAATGTTGTCCAGGATAAATTCTCAAATATACAGACAGATTGATTGAATCATTTCACAAATACATGTAAAATCAGCAGGTAAAAAAGTTTTAAAATCAAGCTTGCCGATGTGAGTATTATTGATCTATGGGTTGCATAGTATAATATGGTATGCTCGTTTTATTTTTCGACGACTATTTTCAGTTGCATTTTTTATCAGCCTGAGCCCTTTTACTGGTCAAAATTTATTTCAAAACCTGATTAAAATTTGTATGTCTCCGAGAGGTTTATTTCACACTGATTATTTTAGTGCATTTATCTTAACTTTTCGAACATTTTCGCACCCAATTTCTGTTCATTTTATTCTTGTTCTTTTAGTTAGTGTTAAAGAAAATAAATATATTTAAATAAAATTTCAATTTATTGTTCTTATTAAAATTTATTTTGAAATAGGATTTCAATTTAGTTTAATATTTGTTGTCATTTTAAAAGATACAAGGGGTGTTATTGGAATCTTTGGATTTATTAAAAACCCACTGCACTTTGCAAACCTCAAACCACTCCAAACGCAACCCTCCAGAGACATCCACACCACCACCATGAATCATATTACTCCAAGGAACAACGATTTTGCTCTCTTGCATTGTAGCTCCGAACCGTACAAACATGACAAAATTGTTTCGTTTTCCTCGTCATGAACAACAATAACAGCGCCAACGTCACGCACACACGTTCTTGGGTTTCGTCTTAGCCATAATAGAGTCATAAGATATCAGTGATACCACATCCGCAACAAAATTCTAAACAAACGAATCGGTGCTATTGCATAATCGCGTTTCCGTCTACAGTTGGTGTTCATTTTTATCATGATTCTTTTTATGAACAATGCGTTATTTCCGGTGTGATTTGCGCTTTGAGTTCGTGTATGCTATTTTAGGTTTATATCCAATTCCTGATTCAAATTCATTGTGATATTATGGTACTTTCCGGTTGACTTATCATGTAATGGTTATTTAGATTGAGATGTTAATCGAGGAAGAAGCCTGAGTTTAAGTTTTTTTGAAAACTCTGTTTGATTTGAAAACATGTGAGGGATGAGAAAGAAAGACATTCATGTTTTCCTGGTGTGAGTTTGGTTTGGGAGAATTGAAAAGTCAAACCTATGCTTATATTTTTATTGTTAGTACTGGTTACCTATTTATTTTTATATATTTTATATATTATCATTATTAAAAAGTGAATTAAGATTAACAAATTGGGCTTTTCTCATAGCACTTTGAGCCCATTATGTATTTTTGCACCTCCCATTTGTAAATAAATTTGTGTTGTAGAATTCTATTTCATTCTATCTTTTAATCGAATCTTTGAACTGTGGATTCGACACTTATATGTCGTTATGCCACCAAGATTTCAATACATCGATAGAACATTTCACAGTGTTATGATCTTGCGAATGACATTAATCATGTTGTCATTTTGCGCAAACTAGTTCTGGAGCACATTGTGACCGATTCAATTCAATCTATTAAATCGGCATTATCACCCATTTCTTTCTCTTTTGATTAAATTAATTAATTAATTAAAATTTTGCTTAACTAGTTTAATTTTGATTAATTAATTTTAATTAACTGGATTATTTGATTTAATTAAATAATTTCAATAATTAATCTTAATTAACTTAATTAATCAATTTAACTGACCTTTAATCAATTAACTTTATTAATTAAAAATTGCCCGATTTAGTTCACTATCATCTTCCACTATCATTTCATAATACAAGACCAATTTCATTCAATTTCATCATCGATTCCAAACCACTTTAAACCACTAAAATCAGACAATTCTCGATTCAATGTCGAGCCCATTTTCAAATACCTTTGTAAGTCGATAGCTTTTAGCATCACCATCAACCTCACATAACTTACTCTTGGGATTTCTAACAATGAGACCTATTCGATTACTAATTAATCAATTACATGATTAATTCACTAAATATAATTCAATTTCTCCGCAAACACTCATTCAAACCTCGATCCAACATCGAGTATTTTGATTCAAATTAATTCAAAATACCTAAATCATGATTAACCACCACTTCATTTGGAAATGAAAATGGGGATGGTCTTAAGCCTTCAACTCCTCTCCTCAATTCTTTGAATACGAGTTCTCTTACTCAGTTAGTCAAACAATTGTCATTTCCCTAAAAAACTTTCTAAACCAATTAAGTCAAACCTATTTTCATAATAACGTAGAGCCTTCGATTCCTCTCCTCGAATGCTTGGATATGAGTTCCCTTATCCAACCGTTCAAGTATTTGTCATTTATCCAAACATATCAACCATACACAAACGTATTTTCATAACAGCTTAGATGAAAAAGAAAGTGGTATAGAGCCTTCTATTCCCTTTCCCGAGTACTTGGATATGAGTTCTCTTACTCGACCATTCGAGTATTTATCATCAATTTAAAATACCTTAACTATTATCAAACCCTTTTATAATTCATGATGAAAAGAGAGATGATCTAGAGCCTTCGATTCCTCTCCTAGACTATTTGGACACGAGTTTCCTTACTCGACTATCCAAGTAATCGTCATCCACCAAAATATCTCAACATATCAAATTTATCTTTTTCTCGCTCCCATGCGATCGAAATGAATCAAACCAAACATACAACTGAATTTTTAAAGAAAAAGAAATTTAAAATAATAAAATAAAAATAATTAAAATCAGAAAAAACACGGAGCGTTGGATCACACCTCATTAATTGACGTGGTGGATCCAACACTCCAAAGGTTGGGATACGTGGTGGAATATGCTGCAAGCCAAACACAAGATCCAATTTAAATCCAACCAATCAAAACATTCCAATTTGCCAACGTGTATGCTCCAAACTCATACCACCTGAGGAAAACTCCGACCATCTTCTTCGGTGAGCTCTCACCGGAGTTTTATTGTTTGGTAAATTCAAGACACGGGACCACCAACACTGCGATCCTCTTCTCATCCCGAATTCAACCTTGTACTCCAAACTCATTTATGTGAACTGAGAAAAGGGGATTTCAGAGAAGTTTCAGAAACAAACAAGCCATGAAAAACAAAATTAAATGATGAACACGATCAATCAACAACAGATAAGTTAGGGGAAAGCATCAGAGAGTGAAGGACTACATTGTGGTAACTTGTTTTAGTTCAAATGAGCTCAGAACTACCTTGTCCAAATGATGATCAGAAGTTGATGAAGCATGATCTAGTTAGAGAATTTCAGAAGGTCTCAGAGCTTCGGAATTGTTGCAAAAGTTTCCGAGGATGCCAATGGAGCTAATGGAATCAAGAAATTGGATTGAAACAACCTGAAACTCAAAACACGATAGTTGAATTTTCTGGAAATATTTCAAGTTGCAACAGGGATTTCTTGGCTCTCCAAAGCTTGCAAATGAAGGAAATAGCTTCCTCTATTTATAGGGAATGTTTTTGGATCCAAGTACGTGTGGAATGATGTTGAATTCATGCAAAACGAATTTGATCCAAGTGTGTAAAAAGTGTGACTTGAAACTCATCAAAACTCAGTCAAATGATGTGTTTTAAGTTCCAACTCACCGTGTTCCACTCAATGGTAATTTTGGAGACTTGTTAAAACATGTTTAGGATCAAAACACTTGCTAATTTGGCTTGGAATTGAGATTAGTCATGATCAAATTTCGGGCAATGGTAATTTTTTCAGTTCCAAGTCACCATGTTCCACTCAATGGAGAATCCTGGTCAAGAGGATTTTTGATCCCATTCTTTTTGCAATATGTTAACATAATGGCCAAGATTACAATGTGCCAAGAAAGTTTTCATTTGGATGTTTGAGCACAAAGTTATGGCATGTTGAAGTTGGCATGAAAGACTAATTATGTAACTTAAGAAAAATTTGAGTGCTTCATGGCTGAAAATGACCTATAATGTCCCAATAAATTCCATGGTCTTCCAAGAATATTTTGACCTTGGTCCTTGAATAAAACTTGTATATGGCATTGCAAATGTAATTGTGTAAAAAGAATAAGCTCCATATGTTGAAAATTGAAGAAGTTATGATCCTCGAAAGTTGGGAAAAAGTCATTTGAAAATAGGTCAAATTTCACTAAGTCCACAAATGATCTATAATGTCTCCAAATGTTTGATGATCCTCCAAGCATAATTTGCTCTTGTAATGTAAAGATAAGTTGTAGAGGATGCTGATAAAAGTCATATGAAAAAATGGGCATTCAAAAATGTTGAGAAATGAAGGAGTTGTGATTCTTGGAACCTTGACTTCATATTGTTGACTTTTAGGTCAAACCACTTGGAACAAGGTTGTGTATTTGGACTTTTCTTGCATTCCAAAGAACATGAATGGTCATATGAACTCAAAATAAGGTGTCCTTGATTTCCTATTGATTAAATTGCTCAATGCTTAAAGTTTCTTATTGAAGAAGGCATGGAAATAAACACATGAACCTTTTGACTTTCCTTGAGAAGTAAGCCACAAAACTTTGAGATGCTCTTGATTTGAGGAGCCCTATCCTGAACAATAAACTTAAGGAAAACAAGACATATTTTTGATATTTTTATTAGTGGTTAGGTGAGAAATTAATCATATAAACACAAAGGTAAAACAAAACAAAGAGGTGCTTAGTGATCCCTGCAAGAAGCAAACCCAAAGATGGATAGGGGAAGGGCCAAAATATGATATTGTTTGTATGCAAAGATGCAAATGACATGTCGGATCTTAGAGTTAAAAATTAGGGTATGAAAAATGTTCTTAATTAAGTTTCTTAAATTTGGAGATATGAAGGTTGAAATCTTTGTCTCGACAAGATTGAAGAGACTTAAATATCAAAGACCCAATTTTTGACCCTAAGATACCGCAAGATGTTTATGATATGATACGTAAACAAGGATATCTATGGGGAATATAGCACCACGAGAGACAAAGAACTGCTAGAGAAAAGAGTAGACTTAAATTCTACGGGGGAATGACAGATGCCAAAGGGGTACCTAGCTGGGGACAGACAAAGTTCCGTAGGGGGATTAGAAAGAGCTCGAAAATAACCAATGCATGGTTAGAAAACAAACTAAAAATCCCAATGGGAAAGACTTATCAAAGAAAGACTTCTCCGGGAAAAGCAAACATTAAAAGGGGAAAAACCCTGACTCCAATAGGAGAGGAATATTACCTAACTATCAGTTGAGTGATAGCTTAACAAAGGTAATAAGCCAAAACAAAATGATTACCAACTACCAGCCAAGTGGTAACTTAACAAAGGTAACCAATCAAAGGTAAAAGGAATATTACCTACTATCAACCGAGTGATAACTTAACAAAAGTAATAAGCTCAAAGGGATAATTACCAACTACCAACCAAGTGATAGCTTAACAAAGGTAACCAATCAAAGGTAAAAGGAATATTACCTACTATCATTTGAGTGATAACTTAACAAAGGTAATAAGCTCAAAAGGATGATTATCAACTACCAGCCAAGTGATGGCTTAACAAAGGTAACCAATCATAGGTAAAAGGAATATCACATACTATCAGCCGACTAATAGCTTAACAAAGGTAATAAGCTCAAAAGGATGATTACCAATTACCAGCCAAATGATAGCTTAACAAAGGTAACCAATCAAAGGGGGAACAAAGTTCATACCAGGAATGAACTGGAGAGAAACAGTCAAAGAGGACTCAATCCAATGAGGAAATGAACTCAATTGAGGATTCATCCCATCAAGATAATGAACTGGAGGGGAAAACTAAAACAAAATTTTCCACGAGGATCAGACTCAATGGGGAATTAGAAAGGATAAACTCTTTCTACTTAAGGTCAACACTCTATTGGTGAGAGGACACACACACTCTGTGGGGAGAAAAGTTCTAGAGAATGGTGAGGAATTATTACAAAAAATGCAAAATGCGCAAATAAACATCATGATGTTATACATATACGTATGATTATGTTGACAAAACAAACACAAAGGTGTGGGACTAATAACACAATACAACCAGATACTTAGCTAATCTCAACAAGATGGAGATGTAAGCAGAGATTCGTTAGGGATTACACCACTATTGCAATCTGATGTTGGGAAGACTGTTATAAAAGAAAATCCAGCCTAAGGAAGTCACTGAATTCCATTCTTCAGGATCTTATCATCCTTGAGTTTTCCATTAACATTCCTCTTTTGTATGCACAAGTCGAGGAAAATACATATATTTTTTTGTAAATTTTCAAAAATATTTTATTTTTAAATATATTTTTGTTTCAAAAATGATCATCAAAAATAAATTAAATTTCATAAACTGAAACAAAACAAGAATAACAAACAAATGGGCAAAAGACTCAAATTTTATTGATAGAATGGTAGTCCGTAAACGGCGCGACTCCATGGATTATAAAAAAGATGGAAAATGGTAAATACATGGAAATGGCTACATTGAGATACAATGATCGATATTCTCCCTAACAACTTTGAATTCCACTATGTTCTGAACTTCTGTCGAGGATGACGAAAAGGAAAAATGTGATAGGCACTGTTGCTTCAAACAATCAAGTCTGGCCTGATGCAGTTACTTGCCATATTCCCTAACTTTTTCCTAGATTTCCCTTTCAGGGTCAACCTACCGGGATGATTATTTTCTATTTTATGTCTCTAACTTTTAATTAGACCGCCCTTCCTGGTTCTCAATCCACCGAGACACTCATTTTCCCCTAAGTCGCCCTTTCGAGTTTTCAACTTAGCGAACTATTCTTTTATTTTTTCTAGGTGAAGTATTTCTTGACTGCATCGGCATTCACAGGACAAGGGATCTCCTCACTATCCATAGTTGTAAGAATTAAGGCACCACTAGAGAAATCTCTATTAACAACATACAAGCCTTCATAATTAGGAGTCCACTTGCCCCTAGAATCAGTGTTGAAAGCCAAGATCTTCTTGAGCACAATGTCACCTTCTCTAAATACACGGGGCTGAAACTTCTTGTCAAATTCTTTCTTCATTCTCTTTTGATATAAGTGACCATGACATAAAGTTGTCATTCTTTTCTCTTCAATCAAATTCAACTGATCATATCTACCATTCAGCCTCAGACAAACTGGCTTCCATAAGGACTCGCATTGATGTGATCTCAACCTCTATAGGGAGTACTACTTCCATGTCATACAGAAGAGATAAAGGGGTTATCCCTGTTGAAGTGCGGACAAATGTACAATACCCATGCAAAGCAAATGGGAGCATCCCATGCCAATCTTTATATGTCAAAACCATCTTCTTAATGATCTTCTTAATGTTCTTATTTGCGGCTTCAACAACCCCATTCATCTTGGGTCTGTAAGGAGAAGAGTTATGATGTTCAATCTTGAAGTCATCACAAAGTTCTTTCATCATCTTGTTATTTAAGTTCGACCCATTATCGGTTCTAATCTTACTTAGAAAACCATATCAGCAAATAATCTGATTCTTGATAAATCGGACCACAACCTACTTGGTCACACTAGCATAAGACACTGCTTCAACCCATTTGGTGAAGTAATCAATAGCTACAAGGATGAAGCGATGTCCATTCGAAGCTTTGGGCTCAATCATACCAATCATACCAATCATATCAATTCCCCACACAGAGAAAGGCCATGAGGATGAAATAACATTGAGAAGCGTCGGTGGCACATGAATCTTATCAGCATAAATTTGAGACTTATGGCACTTCTTCACATATTTACAGCAATCAGATTCCATTGTCAGCCAACAGTAACCCGCCCTTAACATATTTTTAGCCATTGCATGTCCATTGGCGTGAGTACCAAATGATCCTTCATGAACTTCTTGCATTAACATATTTTCTTTGTGTCTATCCACACATCTGAGCAAGACCATGTCAAAGTTTCTCTTCTACAACACATCTTCATTGAGAAAGAAATTGCCTGCCAGTCTTCTCAAAGTCTTCTTATCTTTGTTGGATGCCCTGAGCAGGTACTTTTGATGTTGGAGGAAACACTTAATATCATAATACCAAGGCTTATCATCTGTAACTTCTTCTGCTGCAAACACAAGAGCAGGTCTATCAAGGTGCATAATTGTGATACTGGACACGTCATTCCAATGATTCAATTTATACATAGAAGACAGAGTAGCCAGAGCGTCCGCCATCTGATTCTCTTCGCGAGGTATATGATGAAACTCTATTTTATTGGAGAAAGTTGACAACCTCCTTGCATAATCTTTGTAAGTAATCAAGCCAGGATGAAGAGTCTCCCATTATCCTTTAATTTGATTGACCATCAAGGCCGAATCTCCCTATACATCAAGGATTTTAATTCTCAAATCAATGGCCTATTCAAGACCCATGATACAAGCTTCATATTCTTCCATATTATTCGTACAATCAAACATCAATCTTGCAGTGAAAGGGATATGAGAACCCTTACGAATAATAACGATTGCCTCAATTCCATTACCATAAGCATTAACGACTCCATCAAACACTAAACCCTACCAAGATCCGGGCTCTGGTCCTTCTTCAAGCAACAGTTCATCACAATCTTTAGCTTTTAAGTACATGACATCTTCATCAGGGAAGTCAAACCTGATGGGTTGATAATCATCGATCGGCTGGTGAGCCAAATGATCTGCAAGAATAATTCCTTTAATCTCTTTTTGAGTATGATACTCAATATCATATTCAGACAATAGCATCTGCCAACGAGCTATCCTTCTAGTTAAAGCAGGATTTTCAAAGGTCTACTTGATATGATCCATTTTGGATATCAACCAAGTGGTATGATTGATCATATACGGGCGTAAACGCTTGGCATCCCAGGCTAAACCATAACAAGTCTTTTAAAGCATGGAATACCGAGACTCACAGTCTGTAGACTTCTTACTCAGATAGTAGATGGCATGCTCCTTTTTACCAGTTTCATCTTGCTGTCCAAGCATACAACCCACAGACTCTTCTAACACATTCAAATACATAATCAAAGGTCTTACTTCCACTAGAGGAGACAAGATAGGAGGTTTAAGCAAATACTCCTTGATGTTGTCAAAAGCTTTTTGGTAATCCTCTATCCAAACACAACCTTGATATTTGCGTAGAAGCTTGAAGATTGGCCCACACGTGGCAGTCATGTGAGATATAAATCTGGATATATAATTCAGACGCCCGAGGAACCCTCTGACTTGCTTTTTGACTTTGGTACAAGCACAACTTGAATAACTTTGACTTTATCAGGATCTAATTCAATACATTTCTGGCTGACAATGAAACCCAACAACTTTCCTGAACGAACACCAAAAGTACATTTATTAGGATTCAACCAGAGTTTAAAATTTCTCAACCGCTGAAACAACTTCAACAAATACTCAACATGATCTTCTTCAGTCTTTGACTTAGCAATCATATCATCAACATATACTTCTATCTCTTTGTGCATCATATCATAGAAAAGAGTAGTCATAACTCTATGATATGTTGCACCAACATTCTTTAAATCGAAAGGCATCACTCTGTAGGAGAATCTTCCCCAAGGTGTGATAAATGTTGTCTTTTCCTTTTCTTTGGGTGCCATCTTGATCTGATTATAATCGGAGAATCCATCCATAAAGGAGAAGACATTGAACTTAGCTGTGTTATCTACAAACATGTCAATGTGTGGTAGAGGAAAATCATATTTTGGACTAGCTTTGTTCAAGTCTCTATAATTGACACACATCCGAAATCTACCATCTTTATTTGGAATGGGCACAATGTTAGCCACCCATAGAGGATACTAAACAGTAACTCCAACATTATAGCGGTAAATTCATGACCATCAAGCTATGGATAAGCTTAACGTCAATAAAACCAGAGTAGCCACTGCACTTTTATTGTTTCTAAAGGAAAAGGGAAAAGTACGAACAAAACCCAAAGATAAGAAGTTTTCAAATCAAAACTAATAAAATTCCAGAGATTACAGGTATGGGGGTTGGTTACACAGAGGGGATATGTTAGCATCCAAAGTATCCTAGGTACTCCTAGGGAGCCCTTTTTATATGTGCATATGTTTTCGGTATAAAAGATGTTTGATAAAAATAAAGTGTGGGGGTGAGAAAAGAATTTATTGATTATATTTTTGTGTTTGACAAGACCTTCAGTCTGATGCCTACGTACCAACATAAAGATGAGGGATCAAAACCCTGTAGTTCATGGTAAAAATTTCAAAGAAGTTGGTGAACTGATTTTAACAAAAGTTTAAATAAAAAGGCACAAAAGGCCAAAGGTTTGAATGAGGTTGTTAGTTATTTTTGTCTTTTTAAATTTAAGTCAATATGGTTAAGTTTATTTACAAGTTTGATTTAACAAAATAAGTTTAAAAATTCAATGGCATAAGGCCAAAGTTTTTAAGCATTAAAACATGTCTAAGTTTGAAATTACAAGACAATGAAGGTTTTTGAAAGAGGGAGAGATTTTGAAATTAAAGAAAGTGGGAGGAGATGAAGAGACTACCCTAAGAAAAAATTAAAAGTTAAGAGTTGAAAAAATCTAACCAATGGGATGCAATCCAATAGACAAGAATGTCATATAGAAACCCATTTCCTTTGAACTTTAATCAAGCAATAAGCAATATCCAGACATCATGAAGATCAAGACAACAAATAAAGATAGCCCTATCCAAGCAAGCACTCCAATAGCTAGCAGTCTTCAAATGTCTTCCAATGTATCAAATGAAATATTTCTTGATCAACTCAGAACAAAACATCAGACATAGACAATAATAATAAAATAAGCAATTAAGCATAGAGACAAAGTAGCAGATGAATCAAGGGCACTCAAAGGTCTTACATGAGATAAATGTATAATCAAAGATATCCCAGTCTCAGATGTTGGCATTGGCCAAGTCCTCTAGCATAGGGAATGTTGCCTAGTTCTAAGTTTAGAAACTCAGATTAAATCCAACAGTCCAACATGATATTTTTTAGGGTTTTTGTTGTTATTAGGTGTTTTATGGTCCTAAGACCACAAACAATACAAAAGACAAACAAACAATATATACAATCACAAGATATGGCTCAAATGAGCAAAGTGAAAAGGACTTGAAACATAAACAAGTTGCATGAAATGTAAATGACAATGAATGATAAAGGTACTAAAATTTAAAGTGCATAAAGTAAATGACTTGAAAGTAAAGCAATATTATTAAGAGTTGGTCAATGGTTATTTATGTTAGTAGTGAATTTTAATTGATTAAGTCATTCTTTGGATAACACTCAACCATTCATTCACATGTATGAATCCTTAAACCAAGACATTTTCCATGAGAAGGGCTCCAACTTGGATAATTCAACAAGTATGCCACTAGCTCTCATGAAAGGAAAAAGGTCAAGTTTCCACACAATATCATGAAGAATGGTAGACTTACAATCTCATTTACTAGAATGCTTTGCCTTCTTGATCAAATTTAGATCTATGTTAAGCAATCATAATTGGACTTATGTAAAAGTCACAACTATCTGAGGCTGGGCAATAAAAATATAGGTGTTAATGCATGTTAGATATTTGGTACAAATAACCAAACTCCTAAAATATACCACACACTAAAAGAAATGGGAGGGACCTATCTCAGTCAGACTTGTACTGATTCATCTGACACTAGGTCATTGATGAATCAATTAACATTTATACATAAAGAGATTTCATTTGTCAATGGGGGGAATGGGGAAGAATATGGATGAAGATGAAGATGGAAGGGGAAATAGAAACACAAATTGATCGAGAAGAATTTCATCTGATCAATACCATCCATTCATTTTGGGAGATGAAATGTACATTTCATCAATCCCCTAAATCCAATGGTTTTGATCAAACAAAAGTCAAATCGACCATGACCAAGACCCAAACAGAAAATCAAACATCACAAGACCATAAAAATGGCTAAACATAATTTTTAAACATTTAATCAATTAAAAATCACATTAAAAATGAATTAAAATGCATTTTAATTTGGACAAAACCTCAAATCCCTTCAAAACACCAAATAAATGGCCAAGGGATTTATCCTAGGTCAAACAAGGTCAAAGGACCTTAGACAAAAAATTTCACAATTTTTAGAAAGTAAGTATTTTAAAATAATTAAAACTATGCACAAAACATTTAATTCATGAAAAATACCAAAATTAATCCAAAAAATAATTTTAATTCAAAATATGGAAGAGAAAAATATTTGAAGATTTTTGGTGAAAGTCCCATATTTTTTGTATTAAAAATGGATTTATTATGAATTAAACAAATAAGGCTAATAAATGAAAATTTAGAAAATAAAATATAATTAAAAAAAATAAGGACCATCAAATCTCCCTCATTAATTGAGGTGACAGATCTAATGGCCAAGCACGTGCGTTCCATCAAAGACCTGAGTCAATGCGCCACACAAATGATAAGCAGAACCAAGGGCCAAGATTAAAACATTTTAAAGAGATTAGATGGTTTAGAAGGCGCAAACGCACCATCGGAGCTAGGGCTCCGGTCATCTTCTTCGATGGATCTCACCGGACTGGTCCACCACAAACCACCATAAAAATGAAAAGTAAGGACATGGTTTTAAAGGAAAAATGCTCAAGAGCTCGAATCTGACCTCCATTTCTTCCAATTCCAAGTATATTGAAAAATACATGGATTTGAAATTTAAGGTTCATTATCTGAGTTGCTTTGATTTGACCTCAAAGTAACTAAATCTTGTTGCCTACATTGGTAGGACTTCAATCAACCAAAAATCAAAGAGAATGATGAAGAATTGAGAGAGAATCGAAGGCTCAAAGTTTCTGAAAAATCACCTTCGGGTAGCTTGCATCTGGCTTGATCTTGCTTCCAGTTTGCCTTGACTCGACTCTAGAAGCTTGTAGGAAGTGAAATGGATCAAATAGAGGCTTGGATTCTTGGAGTTTCAATCTTAAAATAGAAGGAGATATGAAACTCAATTTAAAGTGAAATCTTCAAGTTTATCCTTTAATGGAGGTTAGGGAGGCAATGGTTTAAAGCTTGGGCAAGCAGGGATCCTCATTCTAATCACAATGGCCATACATTTGTAGGGTAGCAAGTTGGTTTTCACACACTTTGAAATTTTGCCAAATTTAGCAACTTTGGTGCATGGATGCATGGGATTGATTTGGGCCCAATTCATGATGTGATATTGCTCCAATTCATGCACAATGAGTACTGAAACATTAACATGTAAGCATGCAATAGGAAATGGTTATTTGAATTCAAATCTTGCCAAAACAAACCTATGAAAGGAACCATGTGCAAGTCCCTCAATCTTTGTCCAAATGAAATGATCTTGGACTTTTTGGAAAGGCGACATCAAGGGGAACAACTTTGATGTTGAACAGTTTTCCATTTGGATCTTGGATCATGATTCATTTTGAGGTGGAAGTTTCAGAAATCAAACATATTTGAAAATTTTCAAAGTACCAAGTCAAATGACCACTTCTTCCACCTTGAATAACTTTTGCTATGAGCTCCAAATGAAAATGGTTTCTGCACCAAAGTTGTATCTCTTTCATCGCTATTAAATTTGGTCACAAATTTGACATAATTTGGATTTGGCATGAGGGAGTTACGAATTTTTGAAGTTGCGGAAAATTGCTTGTTCAATGATGATGGCCCAAAATGACCTATAATGTTTCCTCTTGGCACATGCCTTTGAAAGTTGAATTTGAAGTTTCTCAAAGAATAAAAGTTGGAGAAGACATATTTAAATTGATAATGAAACTTATATGGCCTTCATCTCATAAAAATTGAGCAATTTATGGTCCTTGGAAGTTGACCTCCTAACTAGGGCACATACAAAATGACATATAATCTTTCACCATAAAAAATGACTTTCCAAGCAAAACTAGCTCTTGATGCCAACATGAAAGTTGTTTGGAATGTCATAAAGAGTAACGTTTCTCTGCGAATAATTTCCATATGACAAAAATTGTAGGATATAGGGTCTAGGGAACCCCAGTTTTGATCGGTTGACTTTCTCTGGTCAACTTCCTTGAACCAACTTGCAAACTTGAAGTTCTCTTGATATTTGGGACTCATGGAGGATCATATATGTATAAGATGATGTAAAATGAATTATACCTTTAAATATTTGATCAATTGTTGAAGATACTTGCTGAGGAAGTCACATAAGATACCTAGATGAATTAGGGCTTCCAAGGCAAACAAGCTTCAAACTCTTGATGAATTCTTGATCAAAATGATAAATGAAGAACATGGAGATCCATATATGATGTTTAGAACCAATTTGAACCATTACTTGATTAATCTCTTGTCATGAGGGTCTCAAACCCTAGTTGTGAGCTTGATGAGGCATAGGTGGATGCACACACTACCTACAAAAGAAACAAAGCTATTCATAGACATATTTTTAGAATTTTGGTTAGTAAACAAGAGAAAATAAAGTATGATACAATCACATGTGCTTGGTGATCTCTCCCAATGAAAATCCAATGAATGATGGGTAAGGAGGATGACAAGGTGTGATCCCAAAGCCAATGCAAATGATGAGATAACATGAGGGATCTTAGGGTCAAAATTAGGGTCTTATAGCTGCCCCTATTTAAGGATATTCTAGTTGAGGATGGGGAAGGTTAAAATCTTCGTATCTACTCATTAGAATGGACTTAAATAACAACATCAAGAAACAAATTTTGGTCCCTAAGAGACCTCATGATGCATATGATATGAATGTTAAAATAGTCTTGATGGGGAACATATTACCACAAAGGAAAAGAATCTGGGAGAGACTGAAAATCCACAGGAGCATAATGCCTTCCATAAGGAAAACTCACCTAGGAGACAAAGACTCTGGGGGGATAAAAGTTGTGCATAGGCCAGTCTACGACTTTAAAAACTACTGGGAGACGCGAGGGGATATCCATGAAAATAAATCAATGGAAAGACTCGGTATGGGGAAAAGGTTAGGGAAATCAGCAGGGGATGAGAGTAGATCAGAACGAAGCTGAAATACTCAAACCATAGGAAATTCGATTCCATAAAGAAATGTGAACCGAAACTCATCTGGGGAAGAAAAAGCTTCAACACAGGAGTAAAAGAGATATATTATATATTACCGGTTACTGGGTAGGAAGATAACATACTCGGACAGAGGGACATCCGTTACCGGTTAGGGTAAACATATCAAGGATGACTCGCTGAGGAAAAATAGGCGTATCATTATCGGTTACTGGGTAAAAATGACCTACTGGGGAGAAAAGATCAAATATGATTTTCAACTACCTGTTACTGGAAGAAGACCAAAGAGAGAGTATCCATCACTGGTTAAAGTGAACATATCAAGGATAAACTCAAAGGAAGAATATCCGTCACCGATTAGGATGAACATATCAAGGATAGACCACCCAGGGAAAGAAAATCAATTGGATTTATAACTAGCAGTTACTGGGTAGAAGACCAAAGAGAGAGTATCCATCACTAGTGAAAGTGAACATATCAAGGATAAACTCAAAGGAAGAATATCTGTCACCGGTTAGGATGAACATATCAAGGATAAACCACCTAGGGAATGAGGAAGAATATCCGTAACCGGTTAGGGTACACATCTCAAGGATAAACTGTTGGGGAAAAATAGGAATTATATCTACTAGTTACTGGGTAGAATACTAAAGAGAGAATAATCGTCACCGGTTAGGATGAACATATCAAGGATAGACTCAGCAGGGGAAAATAGGAATTACAACTACCGGTTGTAGGGCAGAAGACCATAAAATATAGAAAATACATCATTAGTTAAAGTGAACATATCAAGGATAAACTCTGAGGGGAATAATATGATTTATATCTACAGTTACTGGGTAGAAGACCCCAAAGAAGAGAAAATCCGTCACTGGTTAAAGTGAACATATAAAGGATAGACTCTTTGGGGAATAAAAGTAGGGATTACAACTACCTTTTTACTGTGTAGAAAACCAAAAAGGAAGAATATCTGTCACTAGTTAGGATGAACATATCAAGGATAGACTCTCCAGGGAAACGTGAAAACGAATCCGCTAGGGAAAAAAAGGAAGTAGATTACTTTTTACCGGGTATTGGGTAAACATAACATACTCAATATCAAGAAGAATATTACCAGTTACTGGGTAAGAACTAGAAAGAAATGGTCAATCACAGACTCAACCCAATGAGGATATAGCTCAAGGGGAGTGGTTCCATTCAGATAATAAACTGGGGAGGAAACTGAAATAATCATCATCCACGAGGAAATAACTCAGTGAGGAATGAGAAAGGATAAACTCTTTCTGCTTAAGGGGATGACACTCTACAATTGAAGGAGGACATACACATCAAATCTGTATGGGGAAATAATATGACCCAAAACAGGGGATCAGAAGAAAAATAAATGCGGTAAAATGCACAATGAAATATCTGATGATGTGTTTTATGCATGAATATGTTTGTACGTGATAATGATTATGCTGACAAAACAACAGAAAGGATACAAATAATGAAGATTTGAATCATCACTAAAACACTCGATTAATATCAACAAGATGGAAACACCAATTGGAGAATCTGCTAGGGATGAAAATAAACCATCTAGCTCCGAATAAATCAAATTTGGCTGGGGAAGACATGAAGAAAATTCTTCCAATTAATCATGGCAAAATCCGCGGGGGGAAAGAGTACTGCTGAAGGATAAACAACCAAACATACTGAGGATAGAGAGGGATCTGCTGAGGATCCAAACAAGTCAACACTGCGGGAAATTTTAAGTCAACACCATATAAAATGGGAGACAACCTTGCAGGGGACATAATATATACTGCTCAGAACTATGCACTATCGGGAATGAGAGAAACTTCCATCAGAAGACGAACTTTGTCGGGGAATACGAGAGATAAAACTCTAAAATAGGGAATTAAGAAAATTGTTGGGGATACCGTGACTTGTTGGAATAAGCCAAACACCACCAAAGTCCTCAATAATCATCATATTCTTCTTGGAGATTGCGAAATAAACCAATTCTAAGGCAAATATAACCGGATCTGACTCATACAGGGGAGAAACTGCCGCGGTTAAGCAACACAAGCAAATGCAAATGGGGATCCGGAGGCCAAATAAAGGTTCAGAGATATCCATAGTCCATTCATCAAGTCACAAACTAGGGGATGAAAAACATGAACACCTCAGCTGGGGAAGATAAATTACAAAGGGGACCAATCATCAACTCAACCGGAGATAATAGTTCGCCTGAGGAGTGTAGCGATAAATTCATGACCATTAAGCTATGGATAAACTTAATGTTAATAAAACCAGAGTTGCCACCACACTTTTATTGTTTCCAAGGGAAAAGGGAAAAGTAAGAACAAAACCCAAAGATAAGAAGTTTTCAAATCAAAGCTAATAAAATGCCAGAGATTACGGGTAAGGGGGTTGGTTACACAGAGGGAAGGTGTTAGCACCCAAAGTGTCCTAGGTACTCCTAGGGAGCCCTTTTTTGTGTGTACATGTGTTTTGATATAAAATGATGTTTACAATAAATAAAGTGTGGGGATGAGAAAAAAATTCATTAATTATATTTTTGTGTTTGACAAGACCTTCGGACTTGTGCCTACGTACCAACATAAAATGAGGGATCAAAACCTCGTAGTTTGTGGTATCAATTTCTAAGTGAGTGAATTGATTTTTAATAAAAAAATTAAGTTTGAAATAGGCACAAAAGGCCTAAAAGAGTTTGAATGAGTGTTAGTTCTTGTTATCTTTTTAAATTTTAAGTCAAATATAGTTAAGTTCATTTACAAGTTTGATTAAGAAAAAAGGAAGTTTAAAAATGCAATGGCATAAGGCCAAATTTTCTAATTTGCAATAAAGAGTCTAAGTTTAAAAATCACAAGCAAAGAAGATTTTGAAAGAGGGGAGAGATTTGAAATTGAAGAAGTGGGAGGAGATGAAGAGACTAATCCTAAGCAAAAATTAAAAGTTAAGAGTTGAAAAGATCTGACCAATGGGATGCAATCCAATAGATAAGAATGTCATATAGAAACCCAACTTTCTCTTGGACTTTAGAATCAAGCAATATCAATACACACAATAGCAAGATGAATAGCAAGGCATCAAATAAATATAGCCACATCCAAGCTAGCAACTTCATAGTCTTCTTCACAATCAGATGACATACTCCTTGAATGGCTTAGATATATGTATTATACACAGGTTCAAAGTAACATTTGCATCAAGACCATGTAGCAGATGAACTCAAAAAATATCTCAATACTTGCATCAGATGAAAGCCCAATTCAGAAGCACTTACTTTCAGAAAACTTGGGATTGACCAAGTCCTTTTGCATAGGGAATGTTGCCTAATTCTAAGTCCAAGTCTCAGCTAAAATCCAGCAATCCACCCAAACATTTTTAAAGATTTTTTGTTGTTATTATGTACATTAAGATCAAAAGACCACAAACACAAACAAAATACACAAACAAGTATATACAATCACAATATATGGCTCAAGTGAGCAAAGTGAAAATGGAGTTAAAATAAACAAGTTAAATGGTATGAATAATGGCAAATGATAAATGACTTGAATTTAAAGTGCATAAAGTAAATGACTTGAAATTAAAAGTTAGTCAAATGTTAGTTGATTAGAAGTTAGTATTGTTTTGCTTTTCAATTGTTGAAGTCATTCTTTTGAGAACACTCAACCCTCTATTCACAAGCATGAATCCTTGAACCAAGACATCTTCCAAAGGAAGGAAAAAAGGCCAAGTTTCCAAAAAATACCATGAAAGGGGGGAGACTTACAATCTCACTTACTAAAATGCTATACTTTTGGGTCAAAGTTTAGCGCTATGTTAAACAATCTTAATTGGACTTATGTAGAAGTCACAACTATCTGAGGTTGGGTGATAGAAGTTTTGGTGTTAATGCATGTTAGAGATATGGTATAATGAACCATACTCCTAAAACATACCACACTTAAAATAAAATGGCAAAATGGTGGACCTAATCTCATCCATACTTGTATTGGTTTATCAACCAATTATCCTTCGGATATAGAGATATCATAGGTCAATAGAATGAATGGGATAGAAGGGGATTGAAGATGAAGAGGGAGGGGAAATGAGACAAACACAAATTGGTCATGGGAGGACTTTTATCAAATTAAAATCATTCATTCATTTTGAGAGATGAAATATACATTTCATCAATCCCCTTAATCCAATGATTTTAATCCAACAAAGTCAAATCAACCTTGAATAAGGCCCAACAACAATATTCAAACTCAACAAGTCAATGGAAATAGCTCAACACAATTTATTCACAATTAAACAAATAAAAATCAATTAAAAATGCATTAAATTAAATTATGGTTGATCAAAAACCTAAAACCTCTTCAAAACACCAATATATGGCCAAGGGATTTGTCATAGGTCAAACAAGGTCAAAGGACCTTGGAGAAAAAAATCCATTATTCTTGGAAACTTAAAAGTATTTTTAAACAATTAAAAATATGCAAAAAAAAAATTAAATCATGAAATTTTTTAAATATTGATCCAAAAAATAATTTTAATTCAGAAAATGAAAGAGAAAAATATTTGAAATTTTTTGGTGAAAGTCCCATATTTTTTGGATCAATATTAAAATTAATATGAATTAATGAAAATAAGGTAATTAAAATGAAAATTATAAAATACAAAAAAACGTGGACTATCTAATTTCCTTCATTAATTAAGGTGGTAGATCAGATGGATCAGAGCACGCTTTCCCCCATACACCAAGTGAAATGTCCCACACGCGTGGTAATCACTTTGGAGGCTCAGGATTAAAACAATTTGAATGGATCATGTGGTTCAGAAGGATGCCAACACATCGCCGGAGCCAGAGCCCCGGTCTTCTTCTCCGGTGGACCTCACCGGATTGGTCCACCCTCAACCATCACCAAAATGAAAAAGGAGGACATGAATTTAAATAAAAAATGCTCAGGAGCTTGAATCTGGCCTCAATTTTGTCTAACTCCAAGTATATAGAAAGATATAGGGAGTTGAATTTTGAGGATCATGATTTGAGTTGCTTCGATTTGACCTCTAAGTAACTTAATCTTGTTGCCTACATTGGCATGAGTTCAGACAATCAAAAATCAATAAGAATAATGGAAAATTGAGTGAGAATCTAAGAGATGAAAAATTCTGAAAATTACCTTCAACGTAGCTTCAGATTGGCATGATCTTGCTCTTAATTATGCTTGGCCTTGCTTCAGATGCTTGATGGAGTGTAAATGGATCAAAGAGAAGGAAGGACTCTTGGAGTTTCAATCTTAAAAACAGTGAGAGATTCAAACTCGTTTTTTAAAGAAAATCTTCAAGCTTATCCTTTGAATGTGAGGGTTTAGGGTTGCTGATTCAAAGCTTGTGTACCAGGATCCTTAATTCTGAGCAAGAGGACTTCTATTTATAGCCAAGGAGATTGATAATTGCGCACTTCCATTTTTGGCCAAAGTTGGAAATCTCACTTGCATGCTTGCTTGGGCGTGTGATAGGCCCATCAACTGATGGACTTAGGTCCAAAATTGTGTGTAAGCAATGCTAAAATCATGTGGAAAGGCCATGCAATCGTGTATGAAAAGTGGAACTTCAAATCTTCCAAATGGTCGTTCAATTTTAAGCCATGCGCAAGTCATTCATACTTTGTACAAATGAGATGAATTTGGAATTTTTGGAAATGTTAGATCAAGAGGAACAACTTTCATGTTCAACAGTTTTTCATTTTAAGCTTGGATCATGATGAATTTTGAGGTGGAAGTTTGGAAAATTAAACATATCAAAAATTTTCTAAGTACCAAGCCATATGTTCACTTCTTCCACCTTGAGTAACTTTTTCTATGGACTTCAAATGAGAAAAGTTCCTTCACAAAAGTTATATCTCTCTCAAATTTATTCAAATTGGTCACAAATTTGACCTCATTTGGATTTAAAATGAAGGAGTTATGCATTTTAGAAGTTGAGGAAAATGACTTGTTTAATGGTATTGGCCCAAAATGACCTATAATGTTTCTCTTTATCACATGCATTTTCAAGTTGAATTTGCAGTTCCTCCAAAAATCAAAGTTGAAGTAGACATCTTGAATTTGATCATGTAACTTTAATGGCTTTCATGTCATAATAATTGAGCAAGTTTTGGTCTTGGGAAGTTGACTTCCAAATTAGGGTTTAGACAAAATGACCTATAATCTTTCACCATAAAAAATGACTTTCCAAGAAAAAATAGCTCTTGACCTCAACATGAAAAGTTGTTTGGAATTTCATTTAGAGTAAAGTTTCTCTTGGAATCATTTTTATATGACAAAAGCTGAAGGTGATAGGGTCTAGGGAACCCCAATTTTGACCAGTTGAATTCCTCTGGTCAACCACCATGAACCAACTTGCTAGATTGATATTCTCTTGACTTTTGGGACTAATGGAGGATCATATATGTGTAGGATGATGTATTATGAAGTATACCTTAAAATATTTGATCACATGTTGAAGAAACTTATTAAGGAAGTCACACAAGATACCTAGATGAATTAGGGTTTCCAAGGAAAATAAGCTTCAAACTCTTAATGATTTCTTGATCAAAATGATATGTGAAGACCATGGGGATCCATATATGATGTCTAGAGTCATTGTTTACCATTCCTTGATTGGTCTCCTTGCATTTAGGTTCTTAAACCCTAGATATGAGCTTGATAGAGGATAGGTGAGCATGTGCACTACCTACAAAAGACTTAAGTTATACAATGACATATTTTTGGTATTTTGGTTAGTAAATAAAGAAAAAATGAAGTATGATACAATCAAATATGCTTGGTGATCTCTCCCATTGCAAACCCAATGAATATGGGGTAAGAAGGATACCAAGGTGTGAACCCAATGCTAATGCATATGATGAGAATAACATGAGGGATCTTAGGGTCAAAATTGGGGTCTTACAGCTGCCCCTATTTAAGGACATTCTAGCTGAGGAGATGAAGGTTAAATTATTCGCATCGACTCAGTAGAATGGGCTTAAATAACAATATATAGAAACAAATTTTGGTCCCTAAGAGACCTCACGATGCATATGATATGAATCTTAAACTAATATATATGGGGAAAATATTGCCACAAAGTAAAAGAATCCGGAGAGACCGAAAGTCCGCAGGAGTATAATGCATTCCGTAAGGAAAACTCACTGGGGAGACAAAGATTCTGGGGGGAAAAAGGTTATGCGTAGGCCAGGCCACGACTTTAAAAACTACTGAGGGACTCGAGGGATTCCATGAAATAAATCAATGGAAAGACTCAGCCGGGGAATAAAAGGAACATCTGCAGGGGAAACGGGTAGATCAGAACAAAGCTGAAATACTCGAACCAAATAGGAAATGGAAATTTCACTGAGGAAATACGTGCTCAAACTCAACTGGGGAAGAAAATGATCTTCAACACAGGAGGAACAAAAGTATATTATCCACTACCGGTTACTGGGTAAGGGGATAACAAAATCTGACAGGGAGGACATCCATTACCGGTTAGGGTAAACATATCAAGGATGAATCACTGCGGGCAACAAGAGGTGTATTCATTACCAGTTACTGGGTAAGAATAACCTGCTGGGGAAAAGCCAAATAGGATTTGCAACTGCCGGCTACTGGGCATACGACCGCAAAGAAAGAGAATATCCGCCACTGATTAAAGTGAACATATCAAGGATAGACTCAACTGGAGACATTAGGAAGGATATTCGTTACCAGTTAAGATGAACATATCAAGGATAAACTACCTGAAAAAATAGGAATTATATCTATCGGCAACTGGATAAAAAACCAGAAAGATGTCGCAACCTACCTGCGAAAAAAACAACCCGCGAAAAAGGAAAGACAGAAGAGTCGCCAACGTGCGTTATTTATCCCAAAGGAGGGAAAGGAAACGCTCGAAGTAAACCTGGAAAGGGGAAAGGAAAAGACAAGGTCTCGTAACCAAATCTTGGGTTCGGGAGTCGATTATGCGAAGGGAAGGTATTAGCACCCCTACGCATCCGTAGTACTCTACGGGATCCACTCTTGTAGTTCTTGTCTAAAGGGTGTGGGTTATCTAATGTACTATTTACTATAAAAAAAAGGGTCAAAAGGAAATGACTCGCAAGGATGTCACATCCACTGCATACGTATCTCATCTGAATATGAGAATCAGAGTCTTCGTAGCTCGGCTACCTAGGGGTTAACGGGAAGTGTGTGCTCACTAAGACGTTGCGTCTTATGCCTACGTATCTCATCTGGAATGAGAATCAGAGCAAGCCGTAGTTCGGCTAACTATGGGTTAAGTTTTGGGATGAACGACGTTACTACGCAATCTAACGGATGCTCGACCTTTGGAGACTTACTCGCCTGTAGTAGAAGGAGTAAACGTGTTCTTAGGAGAAGAAAAATCAACGAGTTTGTTTGTGTTTTAGGGATGCTCATGCAAAAAGGGTAATGAGGATAAGACCCCGTAGTTCTTAATGCTGGACAGGGTGAGCTCATGACAAAAAATGGGGGTTCAGAAAGGTGGAACCCTCTCCACTGACTTACCGGACAAAAGATCTGGGGTTTTTGTTCTGAAGCATCGACACGTAGTGTGATCTTAAAGAACGACCTACTGAATAACGGGGGATTGACTATTGATCCCTTTTATCCGTCAATTGCCTCTTCATGGAGGTCTTTAGGCAAAAAGTAGTAAAATGCAGGAAAGATAAAGGGGGTTAAGAGATCTACCACACGGATAAAGATCCAAAGCAACAGTAAATAAAGAGATAAGAAACCCAGAGATCTCTCAAGCTAGCACCATCAAAGAAAGCGAGTCAGTACAGGTAATCGGGATAAACCTCCAGGTGGTATCCCACAAATAAAGTGGAACACCAGGCAAGCCATCTCTGCAAGAGTCATATGAGCCCTCACAAAACAAAACTCAACAAACAGGTTAGAGAAACAAGATAGGGTAATCAAGAGTTGCCCCCAAATCAAAATGTAACCACATGAATCATGCCATTAAAATTCATAAAAAGCTCACAAAAAGCAACCAAGGGTAGGAGGCCTAAACCTCTTGTCAAACACATGCATCAAAAGGGTATCAAATTCACCCATAATACCTCATACATTCAGAGCATTCAAATTAAAAGCATAAAGTAATGGGAATAAGGCAAACCTGACTGGAGAGATCGAATGAAATTGAATTGCCCGGTTGGGTTTGCAAAGCAATCTGAGGGTTTATATGAGATGTAATTGGTTCTTTGCAGATGAGTTCCCTTCAGTCTCTGGAGGTTGCTCTGAACTCTGTTAGCTCTTCTCTCACTATCTTTTTCCCAGCCAGGGTAATAGGAATAGAATGGCCTTTTGTTTCACTGAAACTCTGAATTTATAACCTGATTTTTGTGGACCTGTGGGCTCAAATGAGAGAGGTCCAAGTCCAAAATTTTTCTGTTATATTTTATTTATTTATTTACTTATTATTATTATTATTATTATTTTTCGTTTTTTTTCGTTTTTTTATTGTATTGTATTTTTTTTTCAAAACACGTGGGCTTCGCCTAGCGAGCATGACAGTTCAAGAAATTCCTCTGAGCGTAGGTGATTCTGGTGGCTTTTCTTGGGACTCGCTAGGTGACCCATTCTGCTCGCCTAGCGAGCATGACAACTCATGAACAAACTTTTGCTCCTTCAAGATTAACGTTTTGACTGACGAATAGACCCCTGCTGGAAGTAACTCAAGTCCTTCCCTTGTGTTGACTGATCATCTAAATAGAACCCACAAAGTGTTCTGGATGATGTTCAAGCTTCTTGGAGCTAATCCGGATTGACATGATGAATACAATGTATCTAATTCTGATTGATAATGATGAAATGCAATGTGAAATGTTAAATGACCTAAAAATGAATGCATGAATGAGGAGGGAAAATTTTGGGGTGTTACAGTTGCCCCTATTCAGTCATCAGCTAACCCGAACAGGATGAAAGCGAACAACTTATCAGACAAACAGGGGGAGCTGTGATTGAATACCGAAGACAACCCGAAAATTTGCACTCTGAGAACACCACAAAAATGCTGAAATACACCACGCTGTTTATTTCTCTTCCGATCCTCTGGCTTAATCTAAATCAGTCTTCTGACTTAACCTGGAGTTTCGATCCTCTGGCTGAATCTATACTCAATTTAGTCCTATGGTTGGATATTAATTTTGGTCCTCGGGCTGGATACGGTTTTAATCTTCTGGCTAGATCTTCTTCGATCTTCTGGATAGATCTTCTTCGATCTTCTAGCTAGATCTTCTTCGATCTTCTGGCTAGATCTTCTTTGTTTCGATTCTCTGGCCGAATCTATTCTCTTCGATTCTCTGGCTGAATCGACTTCGATCTTCTGGCTAGATCTACTTTGTTTCGATTCTCTGGCTGAATCTATTCTCTTTGATTCTCTGGCTGAATCTATTTTCGGTCTTCGGGCTAGACCTGACTTCGATCTTCTGGCTAGATCTACTTCGATCTTCTGGCTAGATCTACTTCGATCTTCTGGCTAGTTCTACTTTGTTTCGATTCTCTAGCTGAATCTATTCTCTTTGATTCTCTGGATAAATCTATTTCCGGTCTTCGGGCTAGACCTGACTTCGATCTTCTGGCTAGATCTACTTCGTTTTGATGATAAATTCCCATCATCAGGATCTCGCATCTGAGGCATGTGCTGGTTGACCCTCTTTCGAAATCTACACCCAATCTTCATGTTGGATATGCAGCTTTGAGAATATTCCACTTTTTGGGCTTCGTACATATTCTTCAGGCTAGAACATGTTGTAACGACTCTTCAATTAGACTTTTGTTTTCTAAATTGCGATCCGCGGGCTGGATCCTCTTGTAGGTTGATTTTCTATTGAGCTGTCAATCTACTCCTCTAGCTAGTTTGCTGGGGAAATAACGCTTGTAGGCGATTCTCTGGCTGAATCTTCAAATTGAACCTCAGGCTGGCTCATTGGAAAACGATTCTCAGGCTGAATCTTCGAAATGACCCTCATGCTGGATCACACCCACTTGATCCTCTGGCTGAATCTCATGACTTTGGTTGTAAAGTAATTCTTCAATCTGCTTTGAAGAAACCGTTTATCAGCTTATGTGTATGCTTGATATGCATGCAAATGCAAATGTTATGCATGGTGTAAAAAGAAATCTGCTTGGGGAAGCAAGCTCCGGTAGGGAACGGATCGCTGTATCAATCCTTGAATGCGCTGTGGGGAACGATCCGTCTGCCGGGACCGGGGAGCCACCGAAAATAAATCGGCTTTTTTCTGGAAAGTTGACCTTGCTGGGGAAGTATCAACTATGGAAACTTTGTTTGGCGAGGCTCTGTAAGGAGAGTCTGTGGGGAAAACACTTCCTGGGGAAATTTCGTAGGAATCGACCTTTGCTGGGGATATGAACTTGCTAATCGTCCTCAGGCGGAGGATCAAAACAAATCTTTTAAAAATAAATCTGTTGGGGAATGAGATGAACACTGGGGACACCACCCTCTTGTTTGTTGGGTATGCAACTACTCCGCTGTTGCTGGGGATACAAGGTGCAACTCTACTGGGGGCACATGCTCTGATGAGGAGAGACTTTGTCAACCGCTTGGGGATGAGGATTCATGACTTGGCATCCGGTTCCTGTGACCTGCAAACACACACGTATGTCCCTGGGGAATTGCTCGGTTTGAATTCAACGTCCGGGATTAAGCACATTCAAAGCAATTTTAAGTGTTTTCCTGTGCAAATCATCTGCAAAAGCCACCATTATATTCATATGCAATATGTTTCATCAAGAATTCATACATCTTTTGCAAACAAACTGATAAATGAAAAATAAAACGGCTCTTTAACTGAATTATTCGATTTTTATTGGTTGAAAAATTTGTGCCAGGAATAGGCGAGTACATCAGGAAGCTGATCCCTGAAAAGAGGCGATCGCTATAAATTGAACAAAAGAAAACTATCCTAATGGCAATGTGGATATGGGGTCCCACTGAGTTTCGACTTTGCTATGGCTCGTATGACCTCAAGACGCTCTGCTCATCTTGCCTTCTGAAGTGGATAATTAGTCGATCTTTTAACCTTCGAAGATTACCGGATTGAATGAAACGGTGATATAACACGGATGAACTTAGACTGCAGTCATTCGCTTATTCCCTCTTTTGCGTGGACCACCCTTTTGGGTTTTCAATCCACCGCGATACCCTTTTTTTCCTAAGCCGCCCTTTCGGGTTTTCGACTCACCGGGTGTACTCTTTTATTTGATATTTTTATATCCCTAATTTTTGCCCGAACCTCTTTATTCTTTTTTTTTGGTTCGTCGGGATGCCCTCTTTTGCCTGGACTATTCTTTTTATCGTCCAGCGGGTCTATTTTATGCGAAGTATTTTTTAACTGCGTCTGAGTTGACAGGGGATGGGAAGTCTTCGCCATCCATTAGTATCAAAGCTCCGCCAGAGAAAACCCTTTTAACCACGTATGGACCCTCATAGTTCGGTGTCCATTTGCCCCTGCGATCTGTGTTGGGAGGAAGAATTCTTTTGAGTACCAATTCGCCGACTTGATACTCCCGAGGGCGTACTTTCTGATCAAACACTCTCTTTATTCGTCTCTGATATAGTTGGCCATGGCATATAGCTGCTAGTCTCTTTTCCTCAACTAGGCTCAGCTGATTGTATCGGCTTCATTGTTGGTGCAGGGAAAAGTTATTCTGGCACAAAATGGCATATGAACCCCCTCTGGCGTGATCAACACTGCACCAACTCCGCGACCATTAACGTTGACCGCCCCATCAAACATCATAATCCATTTGGATTCAGGGTCAGGCCCCTCCTCCGGGAGTGGTTCCTCGCAATCTTTCGATTTGAGAAACATGATGTCCTCATCAGGAAAGTCGAACCTCATAGGTTGGTAATCATCAATCGGTTGCTCTGCAAGATAGTTTGACAAGACACTTCCTTTGATGGCTTTTTGTGACGTGTATTGGATGTCATACTCTGTCAGTATCATTTGCCACCTAGTAACCTTTCCGGTAAGCCCCGGCTTTTCAAAAATATACTTGACTGAACCCATCTTTGATATCAATAGAGTCGTGTGAGTCAACATATACTGTCTTAGTCGGCGAGCAGCCCATGCCAAAGCGCAACAAGTTTTCTCGAGCAGTGAGTATCTTTGTTCACAATCGGTAAACTTTTTGCTAAGGTAGTATATTGCGTGCTCTTTTTGACCTGACTCGTCATGCTAACCGAGCACATAACCCATTGACCTTTCTAACACAGTCAAGTACATGATCAACGGTCTTCCCTCTACTAGAGGCATTAGAATCGGAGGCTCCTACAAATACTCTTTTATTCTTTCAAAGGCTTTCTGAAAATCATCATTCCAACTGACCTCTTGCTCTTTTCTCAGCATTTTGAACAATGGCTCGCATGTGGCTGTAAGATTAGATATGAACCTTGAAATGTAGTTCAATCTGCCCAGGAAGCCACGAACCTCTCTTTCTGCCGTCTTCGGTACCAATGTTGATGGTCTCAATCACCTCCTGATAAGGTGTAATAGCTCGGTTCTCCTGTTTCAATAACCTGGCTAACTCCTCAGGCAATTCACAATCTTCCTCAACCCCTTCTTCGGCTTGATAGATAGGATTGTTGAGGTCATACTTGGCCATAGCAGTGTCGTTAGCAGTGAGATCCGGGTGATCGTCTATGCATGATGGAGGATCATGCTTTACCTTAGAACGAGATTATTTGGAAAGAAGAAAAAACGAAAAAGAAACATTGCCATTTTTTGTAAAAGTAAAAATAATTGAAAGAAAGAGAACACAAAATTGTTTGCAAAAGCTGTCCTTTATTGATGATGAAAATAATTGCGAAATGTAAGTAAATGGATGGCCCTACAGATGAGTCATTACACCTTGGGCAAAGTCTAAGACTTTTTTATGCATGTAAAAAGGAAAACAATAAAAATTACTCTTTCAGTAGAGTAACCCGAACGACTTTTTCAGACGACCAATTGTTGAGCTTTTCTCCCGGGACACACGGTCGAATCCAGCTATCTAAGTCACAGTCGCTGTCAGCCTTGTCTTCATCTGCAACATTGACGACGTGGGGAGAAACCAAATCCCCGCTGGAGAAAGTACCGGCTTCATTCTTCTGAGATTCCGGAGTATACCCCAATCCAAACTTATCTTCTTTGATGACTGGCTCCACAAATTTGCCCCAGCCTTGGGCATTACCAGCTTTAACCACTTCAACAACTTGCTTGTATGAAAAGATAGAAGTCCCGACCTTCTCGGACTTAGGTGAAAAGACAGCTTCGGGCGCGACCTCACTGATGTTTATGGCTTCGAAGCCCTAACACAGCATCTCATGCATCTCACCATCCATCTCCACATGCTTAAATGTAGACAGGTGGCTAACAAAAATATCCTCTTCACCACAGACAGTGACGACCTGACCTTCTAGTCCATATTTGAGCTTCTGGTGGAGAGTAGAAGTAACAGCACCGGCAGCATGAATCCAGGGCCGACCTAGCAGACAGCTATAGGCAGGCTGGATATCCATCACATGAAAGGTGCTCTTGAACACCTGCGGTCCAATCTTAACTGGCAACTCAATTTTTCCAAAGACAGCTCTCTTAGAGCCATCAAAAGCCCTCACAACTAAATTACTTGGCCTCAGGATGATGCCATCGCAATCCAACTTCATTAAGGCTTTCTTTGGAAGAACATTCAGAGAAGATCCTGTATCAACCAAAACATGGGAAAGCATCACCCCTTTGCATTCCATTGTGATATGCAAGGCTTTATTGTGATTCCTGCCCTCAGATGTCAAGTCGTAGTCGGTGAAACCTAGCCCATGGCTAGTGTTTACATTTGAAACTACCGACTCCAGTTGGTTAACAGTTATCTCTGGTGTAACATAGGCCATATTCAGTACTTTCAACAAGGCTGCTCTGTGAGCCTCAGAGCACATCAATAATGAGAGAATGAAGATCTTTGAGGGTGTCTGATTTAGCTGGTTGACTACCTTGTAGTCACTTTTCTTGATAATCCTCATAAACTCGTCCACTTCCTTCTCGAATGCGGTCTTAGGAGGAGCTTCCTCGGTAGTAACCTCTTCGGTGGCTACCTGTTTTCCTTTAGCCTTGGCAGCTGCCTCAGCTTCAGTATTCGTGCGCAATGTTGATGGTGCAAATAGGCGTCCACTGCGGGTGAAGCCACCAACTCCTCCAACATTGTCTACAGCGGAGCTACCAATGTCAAAGTCTTCTTCATTAACTTTTTGCCCCTGGAAATAGATATCAACCCCATAGTACCACGGGATAGCACTGTCTTTCTCATACGGAACAGGTCCTGGTACCGTGATGGTGACCGGACTAACCAAAGCCGGTTGAGGGCTGTCAGAGTAAACTGTAACCGATGTTGGACTTTCGACGTTCACCGTTGCTGGTTCTGTACTTTCTGGGAGATATACTGTTATCGGAGCGGGTCTCTCGGGAACATATATTTCTTCAGGAGTGAAATAAATCGTCACTGTCGACACATCATTCTTCACTCGACGAGTCTGGTCGAACTGAAGACAACCTTCATCTATCAGTTGCTGGGTACCCCTTCTCAAACTATCACATCCGTTCTCGGCAGCTTGACAATGTCTGCACTCTTCCCCACAGCCCGGGAAAATCCGTCCTTTCAAAAGTCGGTCTTTAACCACCGCTAGCGAAGTCTTCACTTTAGTCACATCAGAAACCAAATTCAAAGTTTCCCCACCATCAACAGCGTTAATCCTCTGCCCGCCGTGGGCTGGCATCGGGTTTTGGATAACATTAGGCACCGGAGAAAAATTGATAGCCTGGGCATCTCTCAAATCTTGTACCTTTAGCTGGAGAGCCCTGCAATTACCTGTAGTATGGCCAGGTGCGTTGGAGTGAAAAGCACATCTAGCGTTGACATCATAACCTCTAGGCAAATTATTGGGATCGGTTGGTGGGGCCAGAGTTCTTAACGTAACCAGATTCAGGTCAATCAACCTGGGGAGTAATACAGAATAAGGCATTGGGATTGGCTCAATGACCCGATCCGTCTGCCTTGGACGTTGTTGATAGTGTCTCTGTTGACCCGGATTACCTCCTTGTTGTTGATTGTTGTACCTGGGTTGCTGTTGAGGATGATACTGCGGTTGCTGTTGCGGTTGAGGAGCAGGTGTAGGAATAGTGACTGCGGCCACTTGATCTTGATAATAATTAGGGCGCCCTCTGCCCCTGCCTCTGCCGGCATACACAGCGCTTGTCTCGCCTTCTCTTCTTCGCTGACCGTTACCAGCAAACGGTTTCTTGGGAGCACTATTGTCTTGAATTCGGCCCATCTTCAACAGACTCTCGATTCTTTCTCCAGCAACTACTATCTCTGCAAAGCTGATTGACGGGCAAGCAGCCAATCTCTCAATATAATTGCCTTGAAGAGTGTTCATTAACATGTCCACCATTTCCCTTTCAGACATAGGGGGTTGGACGGACGCATCAATTTGTCTCCAACGCTGAGCATATTCTCTAAAGGTCTCCTTGGCATTCTGAGACATTCCTTGCAACAAGGTCCGATTTGGAGCCATGTCCAAGTTTTATTAATATTACTTGACAAAAGCCTCTGCCAAGTCTTTCCAGCTCTTGATGGTAGTACGAGACAAATGAGAATACCATTCACGAGAAGCTCCAGTTAGACTGTCTTCAAAATAGTACATCCACAACTTTTCATCTTCCGTGTGAGCTCCCAACCTTCCCAGATAAGATTGGAGATGAGTGCATGGGCAAGAAGTCCCATTGTATTTCTGAAAAGTAGGGGGTTTGAACTTGTGAGGAATCCTTACTCCCTGAACCAGACCAAGATTTGTGACATCAAAGCCTAAGGAATTTTGAGACTCCAAAGATTTGAGCTTCTCAGCAAGCTCATCCATACGGCAAGTGGTCTCATGAGCTTCATCGTGCAAAGAGAATTGATCATACTGATAATCCTCAGTAACGGGGCACCCGTTAATCCTAATTCCTTGATTCACATTGTACCTTCCGCCAATACCATTTCCAACATTCCCCGGGTTGCCAACATTACTTGGGTTTCCATCAACATTTGCGTTACCCGTGTTACCAGTGTTCACAGGGTTATCAACGTTCCCAGGGTTACCAGGGTTCCCCTCAGCATTTGGTATCTCTACCTCTGGATCGGGCCTCGGTTGCTCAACCAATTCCCTCAGCTTTTCCTGGCCTTCTGCCATACCAGTCATTAATGTCATGAACTGATCCATCCTTTCACGCATATCAGCCAGCTCTTTCTATACTTGGTCCATCGCTAGTTGCGGACGATTTTCCTTTGTCAGGTACCTGTGGACTCGCTTGGGACCAATAATGCCTGAAACAGGGAACAAACTTTAGACACTACAGTGACACCTGCAAAACAGACAAGGGTTAATATGCATGGTATGCGATGCGCTGCTTATTCAATTTTAAGACGCCCCCCCTTTGAAAGGGAATACCCTGCAAATGAATAAGCATGAGATGTTGGATGCAAATATGCAGATGATGTTATGCAATGCAAAGGCATGTCAATCAGGATTGCAGTATCTGCTTGAACATCTGTCGGGTTGCACTGTCTGAAGAGAAACCCACTGAGGAATATAATACAAAATCACAACTCTGTTCCAGAAAACTGGGTTGGTTGGAGGTTAAAGTTTCCTGAATTTAGTCCGCCCCTCACTGGTAGGTTCTAAGAACAGAAGTTTGTCAACTTTGGCCCTTCAGTCGAGAATAATACGTTTACCACTGAAGGTTTGGCATTATTACAGGATAAAAGACCTCCACTGACTCCCCTCAACAGGACATCCTAATAGCAAGTTCCCAGTCTCGGGGTCCTCGGATTGCTCAGCGAGAACGCGCCCACCAGAGCTAACATAATCACGTCTCGGAGGAGAGGCCTCGACTGAGTTCTCGGGAAATGGTCACCAGAGTCGACGATTTCTAGAGGAACATCATGCCGTTACGGAACACCCGTAGGACAGAACATATCCAAAAGAAACCTCGTCTGGGTGTGGGTTTTCATGAACGACTTAACATAGCAACATGCCACACAAGCCTCATGACTATCCACTCTAAAACCTGTGTGTACACTCAAGCCTGGGTAATGGGCTTATCTTTCATAGAACATCCCATCCCAAAAACAGAACCAGCAGATATAGCAATCATATGTACACAATGCAATAAGATAAGGCAGGTAAATAAATAACTGTACAAAAGCATGAACACCCAATAAACAAACAACCTACAAAAGCTAGGAGGGACTCGCTTAGGGAAACTGGGTCCCCAGCAGAGTCGCCAGCTGTCGCAACCTACCTGCGAAAAAAACAACCGGTGAAAAAGGAAAGACAGAAGATTCGCCACCGTGCGTTATTTATCCCAAAGGAGGGAAAGGAAACGCTCGAAGTAAACCTGGAAAAGGGAAAGGAAAAGACAAGGTCTCGCAACCAAATCTTGGGTTCGGTAGTCGATTATGCGAAGGGAAGGTATTAGCACCCCTACGCGTCCGTAGTACTCTACGGGATCCACTCTTTTAGTTCTTGTATAAAGGGTGTGGGTTATCTAATGTACTATTTACTATAAAAAAAGGGTCAAAAGGAAATGACTCGCACGGATGTCGCATCCGCTGGATACGTATCTCATCTGAATATGAGAATCAGAGTCTTCGTAGCTCGGCTACCTAGGGGTTAAGGGGAAGTGTGTGCTCGCTAAGACGTCGCGTCTTATGCCTACGTATCTCATCTGGAATGAGAATCAGAGCAAGCCGTAGTTTGGCTAACTACGGGTTAAGTTTTGGGATGAACGACGTTACTACGCAATCTACCGGATGCTTGACCTTTGGAGACTTACTCGCCTGTAGTAAAAGGAGTAAACGTGTTCTTAGGAGAAGAAAAATCAATGAGTTTGTTTGTGTTTTAGGGATGCTCATGCAAAAAGGGTAATGAGGATAAGACCTCATAGTTCTTAACCCTGGACAGGGTGAGCTCATGACAAAAAGTGGGGGTTCAGAAAGGTGGAACCCTCTCCACCGACTGACCGGACAAAAGATATGGGGTTTTTGTTCTGAAGCATCGACACGTAGTATGATCTTAAAGAACGACGCACTGAATAACGGGGGATTGACTATTGATCCCTTTTATCCGTCAATTGCCTCTTCATGGAGGTCTTTAGGCAAAAAGTAGTAAAATGCGGGAAAGATAAAGGGGGTTAAGAGATCTACCACACGGATAAAGATCCAAAGCAACAACAAATAAAGAGATAAGAAACCCAGAGATCTCTCAAGCTAGCACCATCAAAGAAAGCGAGTCAGTACAGGTAATCGGGATAAACCTCCAGGTGGTATCCCACAAATAAAGTGGAACACCAGGCAAGCCATCTCTGCAAGAGTCATATGAGCCCTCACAAAACAAAACTCAACAAACAGGTTAGAGAAACAAGATAGGGTAATCAAGAGTTGCCCCCAAATCAAAATGTAACCACATGAATCATGCCATTAAATTTCACAAAAAGCTCACAAAAAGCAACCAAGGGTAGGAGGCCTAAACCTCTTGTCAAATACATGCATCAAAAGGGTATCAAATTTACCCATAATACCTCATACATTCAGAGCATTCAAATTAAACGCATAAAGTAATGGGAATAAGGCAAACCTGACTTGAGAGATCGAATGAAATTGAATTGCCCGGTTGGGTTTGCAAAGCAATCTGAGGGTTTATATGAGATGGAATGGGTTCTTTGCAGATGATTTCTCTTCAGTCTCTAGAGGTTGCTCTGAACTCTGTTAGCTCTTCTCTCACTATCTTTTTCCCAGTCAGGGTAATAGAAATAGAATGGCCTTTTGTTTCACTGAAACTCTGAATTTATAACCTAATTTTTGTGGACCTGTGGGCTCAAATGAGAGAGGCCCAAGTCCAAAAATTTTCTGTTATATTTTATTTATTTATTTATTTACTTATTAATTTTTTTATTGTATTGTATTTTTTTTTCAAAACACGTGGGCTTCTCCTAGCGAGCATGACAGTTCAAGAAATTCCTCTGAGCGTAGGTGATTCTGGTGGCTTTTCTTGGGACTCGCTAGGCGACCCATTCTGCTCGCCTAGCGAGCATGACAGCTCATGAAAAAACTTTTGCTCCTTCAAGATTAACGTTTTGACTGACGAATAGACCCCTGTTGGAAGTAACTCAAGTCCTTCCCTTGTGTTGACTGATCATCTAAATAGAACCCACAAAGTGTCCTGGATGATGTTCAAGCTTCTTGGAGCTAATCCCGATTGACATGATGAAATGCAATGTATCTAATTCTGATTGATAATGATGAAATGCAATGTGAAATGTTAAATGACCTAAAAATGAATGCATGAATGAGGAGGGCAAATTTTGGGGTGTTACAAAAGAGAATATCTGTCATCAATTAAGATGAACATATCAAGGATAAACTCCGAAGGGAGAAATATGGATTACATCTATCATTTACTGGATAGAATACCCAAAAGAGAATATTCGTCACCAGTTAGGATGAACATATCAAGGATAGAATCTGCAAAGGGGAAGCAGGATTTACAACTACTGGTTACTGGGCAGAAGACCGCAAAGAAGAGGAAATCCGTCATTGGTTAGGATGAACTTATCAAGGATTAACTTTCTGGGGAAAGAAATAGGGATTACAACTACCTTTTTACTGGGTAGAATACCAAAAAGATAATATCCTTCATCGGTTAGGATGAACATATCAAGGATAGACTTCCTGGGAAACGTGAAAAACGAATCCGCTGGGGAGAAAAGGGTTGCTTTTGTCGGACACTGGGGAAGAAGTGAAATACTTGCAATTTTGAGAAGAATATTACCAGTTACTGGGTAATAAATTCTCAGGGGACCAAAAGCATCTATCTAGGTAAGATATAGAAAAAAACTATCAAACAAATACTCAACCCAATGAGGATATAACTCAAGGGGAGTGATTCCATCCAGACTATCAACTGGGGAGGAAACTGAAATAATGATCATCCACAAGGAAGTAACTCAGTGGGGAATGATAAAGGTTAAACTCTTTCTGCTTATGGGGCGGACACTCTATAATTGAAAGAGAATAAACATACCAAATCTGCGTGGGGGGGGGGGGGGGGGGAAAGAACATCATCGTAGTAGAGGATCAGGGAAACAATGAAACACAAAGTGCATTATGATGCAATAATGAAATTTATGAATGTATATATGATGATTATGTTGACAGGACAATCACAAAGGATACAAAAGTCACTGGTCTGCATCACCAATACAATACTCAGCCAATCCTCACAGGAGGGAAACATCTGCTGGAGAGAAAAAGGTGCAAAGGGATGCATAAGAATTATCCACCTCAAAGGCTTAAACCTGGCTGTGGAAAGGGAAGAGGTTTGCCGAAAATCTGCACCATCAACTCTGCAGGGAATTTTAGGTCAACACCATATCAAATGGGAGACAACCTTGTAGAGGATCAAAAATACTGCTCAAGAGTCGGGGCTAACATAGGTTAGGGATAACTCCGATGGCGACTTGCGGGGAAACAAAATTTGCTGAATCTATGCAACCTGCTGCAATAATGCGCCTACAACCCGAGGGAGGCAAATGCGAACTCAGCTGAGGGAACCATCAAAACTCGGCTTGAAGCTAAAAATTTGTTGGGGAAGAAACAAAGATCACACCAACTTCTTGGGGAAAACCAACAATGCTTCGCATTTTAGGGCTTACCTGTCCTTGGACCGCTGTGGTCATCCTTTAATGAAATTGATTGCTCTTTAAAAAGTAATTGCTTTTATTATTTAAGAAAACATGATTTTTTATATTTTTTTTAAAACTTTAATTTCAAAATGATCACAATAAAATTTAATTCCATTTAGCTGAATAAATAAGAGTAGAAACAATTGGATAAAAAGCTCAACTTTATTTAATAGGATGGTAGTCTGTAAATGAAAAGACTCCATAAATCTTTACAAAAGTTTGAGAAGTGGTAATTTACATGGTAAAGGGCTATATTGAATACAATGATCACTAATCCTTCTACCGCCTTCAATATCCACTGTGCTCTTGGCTTTGGCTGAAGATGAATCAAAACCGAACATTGTGCTCAAGAAAGTCTTCAAGACTGGAGATCAACAACTTGCAGTTACTTTCCATAATCCCTAATTTTTGCATAGATTTCCCCAAGGTGGGGTACTCAATTTATCGCGATAATTTTTCTGTTTTATGTCTCTAACTTTTGCCTGGATCGCCCTTTCGGGTTTTCAATCCACCGAGACGCTCATTTTTTCCTAAGTCGCCTTTTTGGGTTTCAACTTAGCGAGCTATTATTTTCTTTTTAGGCGAAGTATTTCTTGACTGCATCGACATTCATAAGACGCGTGAACTCTTCACCATCCATAGTTGTAAGAATTAAAGCACCGCCTGAAAATGCTCTCTTAACAACATATGGACTTTCTCTAAACAAACGAGGCTTGACCTTCTTATCAAAAGCTTTCTTCATTCTCTGCTGATATAACTGACCATGACACATGGCAGTTAGTCTCTTCTCTTCGATTAAATTCAACTGGTGAAACCTGGTCTGACACCATTCAGCTTCAGTCAACTTGGCTTCCATCAGCACACACAAGGATGGTATCTCAACCTCTACTGGGAGAACATCTTCCATACCATACACAAGTGAGAAAGGGGTTGCCCTTGTTGAAGTACGAATGGATGTGTGGTACCCATGCAAAGCAAATGGGAGCATCTCATGCCAATCTCTGTACGTCACAACCATTTTCTAAATGATCTTCTTGATGTTTTTGTTTGCAGCTTCAACAACCCCATTCATCTTAGGTCTGTAGGGAGAAGAATTTTGATGTGCAATCCTGAAGTCTTTGCAAAGCGCTTCCACCATATTATTGTTCAAGTTTGACCCATTATCAGTAATGATCTTACTTGGCACACCATAACGACATATAATCTGATTCTTGATAAACCTTACAACAACTTGCTTGGTTACATTCACATACGATGCCGCTTCAACCCACTTTGTGAAGTAGTCAATAGCCACTAGAATGAAACAATGTCCGCTCAAAGCTTTGGGCTCAATCATGCCAATCATATCAATTCCCCACATGGAGAAGTGCCATGGAGAGGAAATGACAGTCAATAGTGTCGGAGGAACATGAATCTTATTTGCATATATTTGACACTTGTGGAATTTTTTCACAAATTTGCAATAGTCAGATTCCATTTTCAGCCAATAGTAACGTGCTCGTAACATCTTCTTTGCCATAGAAAGTCCATTGGAATGAGTACCAAAGGAACCTTCATGGACTTCAGTCATTAAAAATTCTGCTTCATGTCAATCCACGCATCTGAGCAGAACCATATCAAAGTTTCTCTTGTAAAGCACATCATCATTCCGGTAGAAGTTGCCAGTTAACCTCCTTAAAGTCTTCTTATCTTTCAAAGATGCCCCAGGCGAGGAAATCTGACTTTGGAGAACATAATTGATATCAAAATACCACGGCTTTTCATCTTTGACTTCCTCAACAGCAAACACATGAGCTGGCCTATCAAGATGCATCATAGTCAAATTGGGAACTTCATTCCAGAATTTTACCATAATCATTGAAGCCAACATTGCAAGAGCATCTGCCATCCGATTTTCATCTCGAGGGATATGATGAAACTCAACCTTTGAAAAGAAAGTTGAAATCCTCCTCGCATAATCTCTATATGGTATCAAACCGGGTTGATTTGGCTCCCATTCACCTTGATTTGATTCACGATCAAAGTTGAATCTCCATAGATATCTAAATACTTGATTCTGAGATCAATGGCTTCTTCAAGCCCCATAATGCAGGCTTCATACTCAGCCATATTATTTGTACACTTGAAAGTCAACCTGGCTGTAAACGGAAAATGTGTGCCTTGAGGAGTAATAATGACTGCCCCAATGCCATTACCATACTGATTAACAGCTCCATCAAATATCATGCCCCAACGAGATCCAGGTTCTTTCCCTTCTTCAAGCAATAGTTCATCACAATCTTTCATTTTCAAGTACAAGATCTCTTCATCAGGAAATCGTACTGCACTAACTGGTATTCTTCAATTGATTGGTGAGCTAAATGGTCAGCCAAAACACTACCTTTGATAGCTTTCTGAGATCAGTATTCAATATCATACTCTGATAACAAGATTTGCCAACGAGAAATTCTCCCAGTTAAAGCAGGCTTCTCAAAAATATACTTGATTGGATCCATTTTGGATATCATCCAAGTTGTATGATTCAACATATATTAACACAGACGCTTAGCAGCCCAAGCTAATGCGCAACAACTCTTTTCTAGCATAGAATACCGAGCCTCACAGTCGGTGAATTTCTTACTGAGGTAGTAAATATCATATTCTTTCTTTCCATTTTCATCTTGATGACCAAGAACACAACCCATACTCTCATCAAGCACAGTCAAATACATGATCAATGGTTTTGCTTCAACAGGTGGAGACAGAATCAGAGGCTCAAGCAGATACTCTTTGATACTGTCAAAAGCTTTCTGCCAATCCTCGGTCCAATCACAAGACTGATATTTCGGAAGACGCTTGAATATAGGCGCACACGTGGCAGTCATATGCGAAATAAATCTTGAGATATAATTCAAGCGGCCGAGAAACCCTCTGACTTGCTTCTCAGTTTTGGGCGAGGGCATCTCTTGTATTGCTTTAACCTTGGCAGGATCAACTTCAATAGCCTTCTCGCTGACAATAAAGCCCAACAACTTACCAAAGCGAACACCAAATGTACACTTATTGGGATTCAAACGGAGGTTGTACTTCCTCAAAAACTGGAATAGCTTCAACAAATGCTCAACATGTTCTTGTTCATCACTAGATTTAGCAATCATATCATCAACATAGACTTCGATCTCTTTATGCATCATATCATGAAAAAGAGTGGTCATCACTCTCTGGTAAGTTGTACCAGTATTCTTTTAACCGAAAGGCATCACTATATAACATAATGTTCCCAAGGGTGTAATGAATATGGTCTTCTCCATATCTTCGGGTGCCATTTTAATCTGATTATATCCGAAAAATTCGTCCATAAACGAAAAGACTTTGAATTTAGCTATATTATCTACCAACATATCAATGTGTGGCAGAGGAAAATCATCTTTCAAACTAGCTTTGTTCAAATCTCTATAATTAACACACATACAGACTTTTCCATCCTTCTTAGGGACATGCACAATGTTGGCTACCCATTGCGGATACTCAACATCAACAAGGAAACCCGCGTCAATTTGCTTATGCACTTCTCCTTTAATCTTCACTACCATATCAGGATGAGTCCTCCTCAACTTCTGCTTGACTAGCGGGCATTCTAGCTTTAACGACAATCTATGCTCCACAATCTCAGAATCCAAACCAGACATGTCTTGATAGGACCAAACAAACACATCTGAATACTCTTGAAGAAGATTAATCAACCCCTTCTTAACCTCTGGACACAATTGCAACCCAATCTTGACTTCCTTCACATCATCTTCGGAACCCAAGTTGACTAACTCAATCTGCTCTTCGAATGGCTGAATGGCTTTTTCCTCGTGCTCAAGTAGATAAGACAATTCATCAGACACTTCTTCATCACTTTCTTCCTCAACCTCAAACACAGGGAATTCAAAGTTTGAAGAAGGAGTAGGATCATTGTATTCAATGGGTTTAGAAACTAACTTGCATAATGATTTGATATTTTGATTTTAGAGAAGTGAACTGTGACCAAATATTATGCATATGGACAATCATTATTTACTTATGTTTTTTGTGATTACCACTTTTCAGAAAAGCAAACAGTAAAAGTAAAACATCATAGATGTGGATGAATAGAATTGCATTTTATTAATGATCAAGTTGAAAGATGCCAAACAATCTTCACTTCTCCCTTAGGCATAGGAGACGGATTTAAAAAAATAATAAAGCAATTACTTAGAATGATGAACAATAACAGGAACATCGACATCGATCCAATTGTTGCAAGCTTTTCCATGCGTCACAAAATTGGTGCAGTCTTCATCTTCATCATCCTCAATCACTGTAGCTAAGTGTTGTTCATTACCATGGATGAACCCTCCGCTATAGAAACTAGGTTGCACATCTTCAACTTTGACAACAAACATCCCTTGTTGGAAACCAAAACCGACTTTGTTCTTATTCTCGACGACCTCTACCATCCGTCCCTACTGATCAGAACTACCATCTTCAACAATCTTCTGAGCGTCTTTAAAAGAGGACATAGGTGCCCCAACTTTTTTTTCTTCAGCAATAGACAGAGCTTGGAACAGAGTTCCAATCTCATCCTCAGCTTCAACATATGAGAAAGACGACATGTGGCTTACCAACAAAGCTTTCTCTCCACCCACAATAACGAGCTTTCCATTCTTCACAAATTTGAACTTCTGATGCAGAGTTGACATAACAGCTCCTGCCTCGTGTATCCATGGCCTTCCTAACAAGCAACTATAGGCCGGATGGATATGCATTACTTGGAAAGTAATTTGAAAATTACTCGGACCAATCTTCACTGGAAGGTCCACCTCACCAATAACAGTCTTGCGAGAACCATTAAAAGCTTTGATGATCACTCCCCTGTATCTCATCGGAGCTCCTTGATACGACAATCTGGACAGAGTTGACTTCGGGAGTACATTCAATGAAGAACCGGTATCAACCAACATATTGGACAACACATCCTCTTTGCAGGTCATTGAAATATGTAGTTCTAGGTTGTGATTTCTGCCTTCCTCGGGAAGTTCTTCATCACAAAAGCTCAGATTATTGCAAGAAGTGATATTAGCAACAATATGGTCAAACTGGTCCACTGTTACATCATGTTCCACATAAGCTTGCTCCAATACCTTTTGCAATGCTTCTCTATGCGCTTCAGAATTCATAAGCAAAGACAACACTGGAATCTTGGAAGGAGTTTAGAGCAACTGCTCCACCATATTGAATTCACTCTTCTTAATCAAACGGAGCACCTCATCATCATCGTTAGGCTTTAACTTGCTGGATTCACCAGACTGACATGCAGGAGCATTAACCGTACTTGCTACAGGCACTTCAACCTTCGGGAAAACAGGCCAAACACACGACCGCTACGGGTCACCTTCGCTATATCGGAAATATTCACAATCGAATTAGTCGTAGGAAACGGGACCTCTTGACCATTCTCCACCATTGTTGCATTATACTGATAGGGAACAACTTTATCGGATGCATATGGGACTGGGTCCGCTAACCGTATCACTAACGGTGATACCGATTTGTCGACGCTGTTACTACTGCTGCTATCGAACTGAATTACCCCCGCTCAGGGGTCTGAAACACTGACACTATCACATTGACATCATCTATATCTCTTGATTGTTGAATCTAAATCAGATTCTCGTCCATCAACCTCTGGATATCCGTCTTGACAACCGAACACCCACGGGGGTTAACACTGCAGATTGCACAACTGTCATGGTCGTGTTCACAATCACTAATCGTGCACAGGGTCTTGTGCATCTCAACCAAGGATCGACGGATACGTCGCACATCAAACACGCGGAACCTTCCTGGACAACCATCTACCATATTAACAGAGGGATTACCATGAGCTGGCAATGGGTTAGCTTTAATTTTCGGCGCATGATCCTCAAAGGACACCATCCCACTCTTCACTAGATTTTGGACCTCATATTTCAGCGGGTAGCAATTCTCAATATCATGACCAGGAGCCCCTTAATGAAAGGCACAACAGATTTCTGGCTTGTACCACCATGTAAGTGGTTCTGGGATTTGCGGCGGATTTCTTGGTTGGAAAATGTTCTTGAGAACCAAAGATGGATATAATTCAGCATACGACATAGGAATCAGGTCGAAAGAGACATTTTTCCTCTCAAAGTTATGTTGTTGATTATTGTTGTTGTTGTTTTTGTAGTTGTTCGTTCTTTATTATGGTTGTTGTTGACGTTGTTGTTGAACTGTTACTGATTGATTGTTGGAAAACACTGGAATAACAGATGATACTTGATGATGGTGTTGACGTTGTTGCAGACTTCTTCTGGCACGAGGCCTCCTGTGCCCCCCAATTGATACTGCATTGGCTCCGCCTTCCTTCTTCTTAGCGAAACTGTTACCATACCTCTTACTCGAAGATATCTCTTCCTTAGACAATCGTCCCTCACCGACACATTCCTCTAATCTCATCCCCATATTTACCATTTCGGTAAAGTCACTGAGGGCACTAGAAATCATTCACTCATAGTAAAACAAGCTCAAGGCCTTAAAGAAAATCTTGGTCATTTCTTTCTCTTCCAACAGAGGTTTAATCTGAGCAGCTAGCTCTCTCCATCTCTGGGCGTACTCTTTAAATGCCTCTTTGTACTTCTGAGACATCGACCTTAACTGATCTCTATCTGGCTCCATATCCACATTATATTTATACTGCTTCACAAAAGCCTCACCCAAATCATTGAACATGCGGGCACTCACACTATCCAAACCCATGTACCACCTCAGAGCGGCACCAGTCATACTGTCTTGGAAATAGTGAATCAGTAACTGATCATTATCAGTGTGCATCGACATTTCCCTGGCATACATGACAAGATGACAAAGTGGGCAGGAGTTTCCCTTATACTTTTCAAAGTCAGGGACTTTGAACTTCATCGGAATCTTGATGTTGGGAACCAAGCAAAGTTCCGCAACATTCTTACCAAACAGATCTTCCCCTCAAGGTTTTCAACTCCTTTCACAGCTCAAGGAATTGGTCTTTCATCTCATCCATCTTCTCATAAACATCAGGGCCCTCAGACGGCTGAAAATGGTAAATGGTGTCTTCAACATGAGGCAGAGTGTGAACAACTGGAGGCGGCACAAACATGACCGGGCTAGATGCCAGCATGGAAGAAAAAGTATGCGCAAACCCTTCAGGCACGAAGTTCGGCGGCATTCCCCAAGGGAATCCGACACATTAGCAGGCGCAAATTGAGTGACGAGCACGATTGAAGTCACAACCTCTGAAATGACAGTCCTTTGAGATGGAGGAGTTGCGGGCGTTGGAGAAGACTGACTCCGAGCAGCTAGAACGAACTCCATCATGGCAGTCAAACGGGCAATCTCGTCCTTTAGCTATCGGTTCTCTTTTTCCAAGTGTTCCATGATTTTTAGATGTTTGGCGTGAGTATTGTATCGATGAGTCAGCTTGGCTGAAGCACAGAAGAATAACCAATAAGACATCTGGCGGAAGAAAAACCTGTTAGGAAAATGATGCATGAAATGCAATGTTTTGATTGTTTTTATTTTCAAGGAACATACCATTTTATTTGCAAATGTATAATAATAACAATTGTAACAATTTGATTGACCATAAAAATCTCTTTTTATTCATATAATTTGGAAGGATTACACTAAGTACATTTTCAGAAACCAAAATACAAATACAAGAGAAAAGGAAACTATTCATCCTAAGGATCCCCTAACAACGGTGTCAGATGATCTAGCTGCAGACGCGTACTTCCTTCGGATGCATCGAATCTCGGACTCAAAAGAAGTCTTCATCTGAGCCTTCTCAAAGACAAGCTGATCAACTATCTTCTTCCAAGCACCAGAAGGCTGAGGCATACTAGAGGAAGATGGACCATATGGCTCTCTCTTCCTCTTCACTACTCGATCTTCGAGAAGCTCAGTAAGTGCATCTTTGTTCTTAGACTCAAGCTGCAACTCTTCATGCTTTCTACTCAAAGCATGGAACCACTCTTCCCACATATCTTTCTCTTGCTTCATCTTGGTGAGTGTGTCTTCCAACTCCTCTACATCTTGGTTAGGGAGAGTTTATTGGCTCAACCACAACCATAAACATAGGTTTCTCACAAGCATAAGGCATCTTCAACTCCAAAGCTCTATTCTTCACCCAAGTAGTGTAAGCTTCCAAAGCTACACAGTTGCATGGACCAAGCTCGGATCTTCCTTTCCTATGCACATTATGCCAAGCATACACCATCTTCTGCTTCAAAAGTTGGAGATCTTTACCCTCTTGATAGAAAAGACCTTCTAACCGAGTGTTATTAGGCTTGTCTCTCAAGGGGAACCCAAGTTGACGACGAGCCAAAATAGGGTTATAGTTAATACCTTCTTGTGTACCAATAAGGGGTACATTAGAGAATTCACCACAACTATCAATAATATCCAAGTTACTCAATTAAGAATCATACCAAACTATATCATGATTAGTGATAGACATAAGTCTCTGATACCACCTTAGACATTGTTTGTTCTCCACAAAAGTAGGCGTCTGAGGCAAGTGCGAAATAAACCACTTGTACTGAAGAGGAACACCGTATACAATTGTCCCACCACCTTTAGAATTCCTCAAATGCAAAGAGAAGTACATATCACCTAACAGAGTAGGCACATGATTCCCAATCAAGAAGATTCTAATGGTCTTAACATCAACAAAACCGTCAATGTTAGGGAACAAAGCTAAACCATAGATGAGCAACACAAAGAGAGCTTCAAAAGCATCCACACTACCAGATTGAGCAAAGGCAGTAGATTTCTCTATGAGGAACTCAGAAGTCAACCCAAATATTCCTCCTTTCTTCATCCAATGAGCCTCAATCTCAGACTTCTTCAGATGAAGAGCTTCAGCTATGATATGAGATTTGGGAGTCTCCTCCAATCCACTAAACGGAACTTTATTAGAAACAGGTATTTCCAAGAGATGTGCATACTCCTATAACATAGGCACAAGTTGATAATCGGGAAAAGTGAAACAACGGTAGAGAGGATCATAGAACTGAACCAAAACACTCAAGAGTCCTTCGACCATATCAGCAGATAACACAGATAGAAGCTTCCCATGACTTTGTTTGAAGTCCAAGGGATCTAATACAAAAGATGATAGCTTCCTTAGGTCTTTCAAATCGGGACATCTGAAACTGTACTTCTTAGTGTTCCTTCGTCCATAATCCATGGTCTGAAAATATTTGCAAATAAAACCTCAGTTCCTTGAAGCTATTTTTGGTGTGATGAATGTTATGATGCGCATGAATGCAACAATAAAAAATAAGGGATCACACACAAGGCAAACAAAGGTCAATGGATGACTCAAGTCTTTGTCAAGATCAATCATCCATTTTGGTGGATTATGGTTTTCACCTTATCAACACCCAAGTTTCATCGATGTTGACAAGACTTGATTGGATCAACCAAGAATCAAGGTTTTGTTGTGAGTCACGAGCATGGATTCGGGTTAAGAACCATCCCAAAGGAGTGTACTAAGGATAAAAACCTGTAGATCATGTTCTAAAAAGTTCCCAGAGTCTTAATTTCATCTATCGGATATTATAGGTTAGGATGACTAACTCATCTATCGGATATTGTAGTATCGCGTACCAATTGCTATCAAGTCTACACTTGAACAGTCTCTACACTACGTCCTAAATAGGCCAAGTTGGGTTAAATGTTCTATGGTCCTCAGCTTCTCGGACCCCAAATCAGAGAAAGTAATGCCTAACCATAAATAATTTGTGTGACATCAATAGCTCCAAAAGGGTCTCCACTGAGTAGATGGGTCTCAAGCCAACTTGTTAAGGACTACTCCACACAAGTCGAACATGACTATACCGTCTTTCTATCTTAATTGCACTCAAGTTCGGGTTAGAACTTATCTCACCACTCAGATATCACCAAGCACAACAAGAAGATTATATCACACAAAACATCAAATATACAAATTATATACACATAAAAAAGTAGGCTAAACCGACTGAGGACTACTCCCCTGCAGAGTCGCCACTTAATTTATGTAGCGGTAAATTCATGACCATTAAGCTATGGATAAACTTAACGTCAATAAAACCAGAGTTGCCACCGTGCTTTTATTGTTTCCAAGGGAAAAGGTAAAAGTAAGAACAAAACCCAAAGATAAGAAGTTTTCAAATATAAACTAATAAAATGCCATAGATTACGGGTAAGGGGGTTGGTTACACATAGGGAAGGTGTTAGCACCCAAAGTGTCCTAGGTACTCCGAGGGAGCCCTTTTTTGTGTGTACATGTGTTTTGGTATAAAATGATGTTTGCAATAAATACAGTGTGGGGATTAGAAAAGAATTCATTAATTATATTTTTGTGTTTGACAAGACCTTCCGACTTGTGCCTACGTACCAACATAAAATGAGGGATCAAAACCTCGTAGTTTGTGGTATCAATTTCAAAGTGAGTGAATTGCTTTTAATAAAAATTTAAGTTTGAAAAAGGCATAAAATGCCTAAAAGAGTTTGAATGAGCGACAGTTCTTTTTGTATTTTGAAATTTTAAGTCAAGTATAGTTAAGTTCATTTACAAGTTTGATTAAGAAAAAAAGAAGTTTAAAAATGCAATGGCATAAGGCCAAATTTTCTAATTTGCAATAAAGAGTCTAAGTTTAAAAATCACAAACAAAGAAGATTTTGAAAGAGGGGAAAAATTTGAAATGTAAGAAGTGGGAGGAGATGAAGCGACTAACCCTAAGCAAAAATTAAAAGTTAAGAGTTGAAAAGATCTGACCAATGGGATGTAATCCAAGAGACAAGAATGTCATATAGAAACCCAATTTTCCCTTGTACTTCAGAATCAAGCAATATCAATACACACAATAGCAAGATAAAGAATAAGGCATCAAATAAAGATAGCCACATCCAAGCTAGCAACTTCATAGTCTTCTTCATAATCAGATGACATACTCCTTGAATGGCTCAGAAGTAGGTATTAGACACAGGTTCAACGTAACATTTGCATCAAGACCATGTAGCAGATGAACTCAAAAGGGATCTCAATACTTGCATCAGACGAAATCCCAATTCACAATCACTTGATTTCAGAAAAGTTGGCATTGGCCAAGTCCTTTTGCATAGGGAATGTTGCCTAATTATAAGTCCAAGTCTTAGCTCAAATCCAACAGTCCTCCCAAACATTTTTTAAGAGTTTTTGTTGTTATTATGCACATTAAGGTCAAAAGACCATAGACACAAACAAAATACACAAACAAGTATATACAATCACAATATATGGCTCAAGTGAGCAAAGTGGAAACGACATTAAAATAAACAAGTTAAATGGTATGAATAGTAGTAAATGATAAATGACTTGAATTTAAAGTGCATAAAGTAAATGACTTGAAATTAAAAGTTAGTCAAATTTTAGTTGATTAGAAGTTAGTATTGTTTTGCTTTTCATTTGTTGAAGTCATTCTTTGGAGAACACTCAACCCTCTATTCACAAGCATGGATCCTTGTACCAAGACGTCTTCCAAAGGAAGGAAAAAAACCAAGTTTCCACATAATACCATGAAAGGGGGGAGACTTACTATCTCACTTACTAGAATGCTATTCTTTTGGGTCAAAGTTTAGCGCTATAATAAGCAATCGTAATTGGACTTATGTTGAAGTCACAACTATCTGAGGTCGGACAATAGATATTTCAGTGTTAATGCATGTTAGAGATATGGTATAATGAACCATACTCCTAAAACATACAACACTTAAAAGAAAATAGAAAAAGGGTGGACCTAATCTCATCCATACTTGTATTTGTTTATCAACCAATTAGCCTTAGGATATAGAGATATCATAGGTCAATGGAATGAATGGGATAGAAGGGGATTGAAGATGAAGAGGGAGGGGAAATGAGACAAACACAAATTGGTCATGGGAGGAATTTTATCAAATTAAAATCATTCATTCATTTTGGGAGATGAAATGTACATTTTATCAATCCCCTAAATCCAATAATTTTAATCCAACAAAGTCAAATAAACCTTGACCAAGGCCCAACAACAATAGTCAAACTCAACAAGTCAATGGAAATAGCTCAACACAATTTATTCACAATTAAACAATTAAAAATGCATTAAATTAAATTATGGTTGATCAAAAACCTAAAACCTCTTCAAAACACCAAATAAATGGCCAAGAGATTTGTCATAGGTCAAACAAGGTCAAAGGATCTTGGAGAAAAAATTTCCTTATTTTTGGAAACTTAGAAGTATTTTTAATATTGATCTGAAAAATAATTTTAATTCAGAAAATAAAAGAGAAAAATATTTGAATTTTTTTGGTGAAAGTCCCATATTTGTTGGATCAATATTAAAATTAATATGAATTAATGAAAATAAGGCAATTAAAATGAAAAACAGAAATTACAAAAAAATGTGGACCATCTGATCTCCCTCATTAATGGAGGTGGCAGATCAGATGGATCACAGCGCGCTTTCCACCATACACCAAGTCAAATGTCCCACATGTGTGGTAATCACTTTGGACGCTCATGATTAAAACAATTTGATCGGATCATGTGGTTCAGAAGGATGCCAACACATCACCGGAGCCAAAGCTCCGGTCTTCTTCTCCGATGGACCTCACCGGGCTAGTCCACCCTCAACCATCACCAAAATGAAAAAGGAGGACATGAATTTAAAGAAAAAATGCTTAGGAGCTCGAATCTGGCCGCAATTTTGTCTAACTCCAAGTATATAGAAAGATACAGGGAGTTGAATTTTGAGGATCATGATCTGAGTTGCTTCGATTTGACCTCTAAGAAACTCAATCTTGTTGCCTATATTGGTAGGACTTTAGACAACCAAAAATCATCAAGAATAATATAGAATTGAGTGAGAATTGAAGAGATGAAAAATTCTGAAAATCACCTTCAATGTAGCTTCAGATTGGCACGATCTTACTCTCAATTATGGTTGGCCTTGCTTCAGATGCTTGATGGAGTGGAAATGAATCAAAGAGAAGGAAGGACTCTTGGAGTTTCAATCTCAAAAACAATGAGAGATTCAAACTCAATTTTCAAAGAAAATCTTCAAGCTTATCCTTTGAATGTGAGGGTTTAGGGTTACTGATTCAAAGCTTGCGCGCCAGGGTCCTTAATTCTGAGTAAGATGACTTCAATTTATAACCAAGGAGATTGATAATTGCACACTTCCATTTTTGGCTAAAAATGGAAATCTCACTTGCATGCTTTCATATGCGTGAGATAGGCCCATCAAATGATGCACTTAGGTCTAAAATTGTGTGTAAGCAATGCTGAAATCATGTGGAAAGGCCATGCAATCGTGTACGAAAAGTGGAACTTCAAATCTTCCAAATGGTCCTTCAACTTTAAGCCATGTGCAAGTCATTCATACTTTGTCCAAATGAGATGAATTTGGACTTTTTGGAAAGGTTAGATCAAGAGGAACAACTTTCATGTTGAACACTTTTTCATTTAAAGCCTGGATCATGATGAATTTTAAGGTGGAAGTTTGGAAAATTAAACATATCAAAACATTTCTAAGTACTAAGCCATATGTTCACTTCTTCCACCTTGAGTAACTTTTTATATGGACTTAAAATAAGAAACGTTCCTTTATCAAAGTTGTATCTCTCTCAAAGTCATTCAAATTAGTGACAAATTTGACCTCATTTGTTATTAACATGAAAGAGTTATGCATTTTAGAAGTTGAGGAAAATCACTTGTTCAATGGTATTGGCTCAAAATGACCTATAATGTTTCCTTTTATAACATGAATTTGAAAGTTGAATTTGCACTTCCTCCAAACATAAAACTTGAAGTAGACATCTGGAATTTGATCATGCAACTTGAATGGCTTTCATATCATAAAAATTGAGCACGTTATGGTCTTGGGAAGTTGACCTCCAAATTAGGATTTAGACAAAATGACCTATAATCTTTCACCATAAAAAATGACTTCCCAAGCAAAACTAGCTCTTGACCTCAACATGAAAGTCGTTTGGAATGTCATTTAGAGTAACATTTCTCTTAGAATCATTTTTATATGACAAACATTGTAGGAGATAGGGTCTACGGAACCCCAGTTTTGACCAGTTGAATTCATCTGGTCAACCACCATGTACCGACTTGCTAGCTTGATATTCTCTTGACTTTTGGGACTAATGGAGGATCATATATGTGTAGGATGATGTAATATGAATTATCCCTTGAAATATTTGATCACGTGTTGAAGAAACTTGTTGAGGAAGTCACATAAGATACCCAGATGAATTAGGGTTTCCAAGGCAAACAAGCTTCAAACTCTTGATGATTTCTTGATCAAAATGATATGTGAAGACCATGGGGATCCATATATGATGTCTAGAGTCATTGTGAACCACTCCTTGATTGGTCTCCTTGCATTAAGGGTCTTAAACCCTAGATATGAGCTTGATAGAGCATCGGTGAGCATGTTCACTACCTACAAAAGAGTTAAGCTATACAATGACATATTTTTGGTATTTTGGTTAGTAAACAAAGAAAAAAATGAAGTATGATACAATCAAATGTGCTTGATGATCTCTCCCATTGCAAACCCAAAGAATAAGGGGTAAGGAGGATACCAAGGTGTGATCCCAATGCTAATGCATATGATGAGAATAGCATGAGGGATCTTAGGGTCAAAATTGGGGTCTTACAGGGAGCAACTTCTTAACCTTGTTGAAAACGAATGACGAACTGTTGGGGAGGAAAAGTTAAGCAAAACAATTACTTGGGGAAGACAAGAATGCTTCACACTTCAAGACTTACCCATTCTTAGATTGATGTTCACATTCCTTGCTGAAATCGATTATTCTTAATGTGAATGTTTTTATTATTTTCTGAAAAATAATTATTCATTAATTTATTTCAAAATTATCATCATAAAAATTTGATTTTAAAATAGAAATAAATAAAAATAGAAATAATTGGATAAAAGCTCAACTTTATTTAATAGAATGGTAGTTTGCAAATGGTGAGACTCCACGGATCTTTACAAAGTTTGAGAAATGATGATTTACATGGAAAAGGGTTACATTGAACACAATGATCACTACTCTTCCTACCCATCTTCAAAATCCACTGTGCTTGTCTTTGGTTGAGAATGATGAATCAGAACCAAATGACTGTTCAAAACTGCTTCCAAGATCAAGAAAAACCGGATGCAGTTACTTGCCATGATCCCTAATTTTTGCCTAGATTTCCCCAAGGTGGGGTACTCAATATAATTTTCTGTTTTATGTCTCTAACTTGTGCCTGGATGCCTCTTTCGGGTTTTCAATCCACCGAGACGCTCATTTTTGCTTAAGCCGCCCTTTCTGGTTTTCAACTTAGCGAGTTGTTCTTTTATTTTTTTAGGCGAAGTATTTCTTGACTGCATCAGCGTTCACATGACAAGTGAACTCTTCACCATCCATAGTTGTAACAATCAAAGCACCGCCTGAAAAGGCTCTCTTAACAAAATATGTGCCTTCATAATTAGGAGTCCATTTGCCCCTAGCATCAGGTTTGAAAGATAGAATCTTCTTGAGCACGAGGTCACCTTCTCGGAATACACGAGGCTTGACCTTCTTATCAAATGCTTTCTTCATTCTCTACTGATATAACTAACCATGACACATGGCAGTCAATCTCTTCTCTTCAATCAAATTCAGCTGGTCAAATCTAGTCTGACACCATTCAACTTCTGTCAACTTGAATTCCATCATGACACGCAAGGACGGAATCTCAACCTCCACGGGGGGCACAACTTCCATTCCATAAACAAGAGAGAAAGGGGTTGCCCCTGTTGAAGTGCGGATGGATGTACGATACCCATGCAAAGCAATGGGAGCATCTCATGCCAATCTTTGTATGTTACAACCATCTTTTGAATAATCTTCTTGATGTTCTTATTCGCAGCTTCAACAACCCCATTCATCTCGGGTCTGTAGGGAGAAGAATTATGATGTGCAATCTTGAAGTCTTTACAAAGAGCTTCCACCATATTATTCTTCAAGTTCGATCCATTATTAGTAATGATCTTAATTAGCACACCATAACGACATTTAATTTGATTCTTGATAAACCTTACAACAACTTGCTTGGCCATATTCACACACGATACTGCTTCAACCCACTTTTTGAAGTAGTCAATAGCCACCAGAATGAAACGATGTCTGTTTGATGCTTTGAGCTCAATCATGCCAATCATATAAATTCCCCACATGGAGAAGGTCCATGGAGAGGAAATGACATTTAATAGTGTCAGATTCTATTGTCAGCCAATAGTAACCTGCTCTCAACATCTTCTTTTCCATAGCATGTCCATTGGAATGAGTACCAAATGAACCTTCATGGACTTCAATCATCAACAGGTGTTCTTCGTGTCTATCCATGCATCCGAGCAGAACCATATCAAAATTTCTCTTATAAAGCACATCACCATTCAGGTAGAAATTTCCAGCTAATCTTCTCAAAGTCTTATAATCTTTCAAAGATGTCCCAGACGGGTAAATATGACTTTGGAGGAAACATTTGATATCAAAATACCAAGGTTTTTCATCTTTGACTTCTTCAACAGCAAACACATGAGCTGACCTATCAAGATGCATCAAAGTTAAATTAGGAACTTCATTACAAAAATTCACCACAATTATTGAAGCCAACGTTGCAAGAGCATCTGCCCTCCGATTTTCATCTCGAGGGATATGATGAAACTCAACTTTTGTAAAGAAAGTTGAAATCCTCATCGCATAATCTCTATATGGTATCAAACTGGGTTGATTCGTCTCCCATTCACATTTGATCTGATTCACAACCAAAGCTGAATCTCCATAGACGTCAAGATATTTAATTCTGAGATCAATGGCCTCTTCAAGCCCCATAATGCAAGCTTCATACTCAGCCATATTATTTGTACACTTGAAGATCAATCTAGTTGTAAATGGAAAGTGAGTGTTGTGAGGAGTAATAATTATTGCCCCAATGCCATTAGCATATGAATTAACAACTCCATCAAATACCATCCCCCAACGGGAACCAGGTTTTGGCCCTTCTTCAAGCAATGGTTCATCACAATCTTTCATCTTCAAGTACAAAATCTCTTCGTCAGGGAAATCATACTGCACTGACTAATAATCTTCAATAGGTTGGTGAGCCAAATGGTCAGCCAAGACACTACCTTTAATAGCTTTCTGAGATTGAAATCAATAGCATACTCTGATAACAACATCTGCTAACGAGCGATCCTCCCAGTTAAAGCAGGCTTCTCAAAAATATACTTGATTGGATCCGTTTTGGATATCAACCAAGTAGTATGATTCAACATATACTGGCGCAGACGCTTAGCAGCCCAAGCCAATGCGCAACATATCTTCTCAAGCATAGAATACTGAGTCTCACAGTCGGTGAATTTCTGAGGTAGTAAATTGCATATTATTTCTTCCTAGATTTATCTTGCTGACCAAGAACACAACCCATACTTTCATCAAGCACAGTCAAATACCTGATCAACGGTCTTCCTTCAACAGGCGAAGATAAAATCGGAGGCTCTAGTAGATACTCTTTGATACTTTCAAAAGCTTTTTGGCAATCCTCGGTCCAATCACACGACTGATCTTTCCAGAGAAGCTTGAAAATAGGCGTACATGTGGCAGTCATATGCGATATAAATATTGAGATATAGTTCAAGCGGCCGAGAAAACCTCTGACTTGCTTCTTAGTTTTTGGCGCATGCATCTCTTGTATTGCTTTGACCTTTGGAAGGATCAACTTCAATACCCTTCTCGCTGACAATAAAGCCCAAGAACTTACCAGAACGAACACCAAAAGTACATTTATTGGGATTCAAGTGGAGTTTATATTTCCTCAAACGCTGGAATAACTTCAACAAATGCTCAACATGTTCTTCTTCATCACTTAACTTAGCAATCATATCATCAACATAAAACTCAATCTCTTTATGCATCATATCATGAAAAAGAGTGATCATAGCTCTTTGGTACGTTGCACCAACATTCTTTAAACCGAAAGGCATCACGCTATAACAGAATATTACCCAGGGTGTAATGAATGTGGTCTTCTCCATATCTTCAGGTGCCATCTTGATTTGATTATAACCGGAAAATCCATCCATAAACGAAAAGACTTTGAATTTAGTTGTATCGTGTACTAACATATCAATGTGTGGCAGAGGAAAATCATCTTTCAGACTAGCTTTATTTAAATCTCTATAATCAACAACATGCAGACTTTTCCATCTTTCTTTGCAACAAGCACAATGTTTGCCACCCATTACGGATACTCGGAGGTAACAAGAAATCCTGCATCAATCTGCTTATGCACTTCCTCCTTGATTTTCACTGCCATATCAGGATGGGTTCTCCTCAACTTCTGCTTGACCGACGAGCATTATGGATTCAAAGGCAATATATGCTCCACAATCTCAGAATCCAAACCAGGCATGTTTTGATAGGACCAAGCAAACACATCAGAGTAATCTCGAAGAAGATCAATCAATCGCTTCTTAGCTTCTGGACACAGTTGAGACCCAATCTTGACTTCCTTCACATTATCCTCGAAACCCAAGTTGACTAGTTCAATTTGCTCTTCAACCGGCTGAATGGCTTTCTCCCTGTGCTCAAGAAAATGGGATAAATCATCAGATACTTCTTCATCATCACTCTATCTCTCTCTCTCTCTCAGCTTCAAACACAGGAAAATCAAAGTTTGGAGAGGGAGTAGGATCATTATATTCTATGGATTTGAAAACCAACCTGCATAATATTTTGATGTTTTGATTTTAGAGAAGTTGAGTGCAAAAAAATATTATGTAGATGGGAAGATTTATCATTTATTTATGTTTTTTGTGATTACCATTTCCATAAAAAACAAAAAGTAAAAATAAAACATCATAGATGTGGATGAATAAAATTGTATTTCATTGATGATAATAAGGAAAATAAAAAAAATAGGCATAGGAGAAGGTTTTTTCTAAAAAAAATAAAAAAAATTACTTAGAACGGTGAATGACAGTAGGAACATCAACATTAACCCAGTTGTTACAAGTCTGGCCACGCGTCACAAAGTTGTCACAAACTTCGTCTTCATCCTGATCTTCAATAATTGCAGCTGAGTGTTGACCATTCTCATGAATGAACCTTGCACTGCTGAAAATTGGTTGCATAACCTTGACTTTGGCGTTGAACGGCCCTAGCTGAAATCCTAGCCCTACTCTGTTCTTGTTCTTGGCAACTTCCACAACACGGCCCCACTTATCAATACTGTCAGCCTGAATAGCCTCTTGTGCATCTTTTAAAGAAGACATGGGTGCCCCAACTTTCTTTAATTCATCAGCAATGGACAAATCTTGGAACGGCGTTCCAACTTCCTCCTCAACATCAATGTAAGTAAAATATGACAAATGGCTCACCAACAATGCCTTCTCTCCATCAACACCGACAAACTTGTCGTTCTTCACAAATTCCAGCTTCTGGTGTAGAGTAAACGTCACACCTCCAACTTCATGAATCCATGGCCTTCCCAATAAGCAGCTATAGGCCGTGTGGATATCCATTACCTGGAGAATAATTTGGAAATCACTCAGACCTATCTTCACCGGAAGATCCACTTCTCCAATGACAGTTTTACGAGAACCGTCCAACGCTTTAACAACCACGCTGCTATACCTCATCGGGGCGCCTTGATAAGAGATTCTTGATAGAGTAGACTTTGGCAACACATTTAATGATAATCCTGTATCAACCAAAACATTGGACAGAGCGTCCTCCTTGCAATTCATTGAAATGTGCAATGCCAAATTGTGATTCCTACCTTCCTCAGGAAGTTCTTCATCATAAAATCTCAATTTTTTACAAGTGATGTTGGCAATAATGTGGTCAAACTGATCCATAGTGACATTGTGTTCAACAGAAGTCTGTTCCAACACTTTCTGCAATGCCTCTCTGTGTGCCTCCGAATTCATCAACAATGACAGCACAAAGATTTTTGTCAGCGTTTGGAGCAGCTGCTCCATAATGTTAAATTCACTCCTTTTAATCAATCGTAACACTTCATCATCATCGTTAGCCTTCAACTTGTTGGATTCATCTAGCTGACACATTGGAGCACTAATTGGATTCGCTGTAGGAATCTCTGCCTTCTTACCCTCGGACACGTCTTCCACAGCCTTCGAAAACACTGGACCGAACACACGACCACTATGGGTCACCTTCGCAATATCTACAATATTTACCACTGAGCCTGCAACTGGTAGAGGAACCTCTTGACCATTTTCAATCATTATAGCATTGTACTAGTACGGAACAACCTTATTAGATGAATAGGGAACAGTGCCTGCTAGCTGTATTACCAACATCAATATCGATCTGTTGACAATGTTGTTGTTGCTGCTATCAAATTGAATAACCACCCGCTTTGGGGTCTTGAAACTGGCACTATTATATTCACATCATTTCCCCAATGATGGGACTGGAAAATTTCAATAATACCTTCATCCATCAGCCTATGAATATCCCTCTTGACAATAACACATCCTCGAGGGTTCACGCTGTAAATTATACAACCGTCATGGTCATGCTCACAATCACTTACCAAACAAATATCCTTATGCATTGCCACTAAAGATTTTCTGATATAGAAGACATCATAAATTTTTAATTCACCGGGACAACCGTCCACCATATTCACTGATGCATTACCATGAGGAGGCATCATATTTGCTTTCACGTTTGGCGCTCTGTCCTCAAAGGACACCATTCCACTTTTTATAAGCTTTTGAACTTCGTACTTCATCGGATATCAATTCTCTATATCATGACCAGGGGCTCCATGGTGAAAAGCACAATGAAGATCAGGCTTGAACCAGCATGGTAGTGGCTCAGGAATTTGCGGGGCATTTCTTGGCTGAATGAGATTTTTGAGTACCAAAGATGGGTACAACTCTGCATACGTCATAGGAATATGGTCAAAAGAGACCTTCTTCCTCTCGAAATTTTAATGATGATTGTTGTTGTTATTGTAGTTGGTTCTTTGTTGCGGTTATTGCTGATGTTGTTGTTGAATTGAAACTGATTGATTATTGGAATTATTGGAAAAAAACCGAAGTCACTGAAGATACCTGGTGTTGATGCTGACGGGATTGAGAGTTTTTCCTTACAATAGGCCTTCTCCGCCTCTCTGCTGATACCATATTAGTCTCTCCTTCCTTCTTCTTAGAGAAACTCCCACCATACTTCTTGCTGCTTGACGCTTCATCTTTGGACAGACGTCCTTCACAGACTCCTTCCTCTAATCTCATACCCATGTTTACCATCTCAGTAAAATCATTGGGGGCACTTGCAATCATACTTTCATAATAAAATGAACTTAGCGTCTTTAGGAAAATCTTGGTCATTTCTTGCTCTTCCAAGGGTGGACTAATCTGAGCAGCAACCTCCCTCCATCTCTGGGCATATTCTTTGAATGTCTCCTTTTCCTTCTAAGGCATCGACCTCAACTGATATCTATCTGGCGCCATATCAATGTTGTACTTATACTGCTTGACAAAGGCCTCGCCTAACTCATTTAAAGTACGAATGTTAGCACTATCTAAGCCCATGTACCATCTCAGGGCAGCTCCAGTCAAACTATCCTGGAAGTAGTGAATCAGCAACTGATCATTATCAGTTTGGGTAGACATTTTCATGGCATACATAACAAGATGGCTCAGTGGACAAGTATTCCCTTTGTACTTTTCAAAGTCTGGGACCTTGAATTTCACCGAAATTTTAACGTTGGGAACCAAATAGAGTTCAACAACACTCTTGCCAAATAAGTCTTTTCCTCTCAGATTTTTCAATTCCTTGCGCAACTCAAGAAATTGATCCTTCATTTTATCCATCTTCTCATACACATCCGGACCTTCAGACGGCTCAGAGTGGTAAATAGTCTCCTTAACACGAGGCAGAGTGTGAATGATAGGAGGAGGCACTGACATGACCGGGCTAGATGCCGGCAGAGAGACAAAAGTGGGCGCATACCCTTCAGGAAAAAAAATTGGTGGCATTCCCCAAGGGAATCCAGCTGGCATAGTAGGAATGGACTGGCTGGTAGCAGCAATAGGAACATTTGAAGAAATAATTTCTGAGATGACGGTCCTCTAAGGAGGAGGAGTTGCAGGAGGCGGAGACTGTTGATTCTGAGCAGCAATGATAGACTCCATCAATGTCGTTAGTCTGACAATCTCATCCTTCAGCTCTCTATTCTCTTACTCTAGATACTCCATTCTTCACAAACAATTAGCTTGAGTGTTGTAGTGGTGAGTCAGCTTGGCTGATACACAGAAGAAGAACTGATAAGACACCTGGAGGAAGCAACCTGTTATGAAAATGATGCATGAAATTCAATGTTTTTGATTGTTTTAAATTTCAAGGAATATATGAAGTCTTATTTGCAAATATAATAATAATTAATAATATCAATTCAATTGACCACAAAATCTCTTCTTATTCATAAAATTTGGAAGGATTACATTGAGTACAATTTCAGAAATCAAAGTACAAATACAAGAGAAAAAGGAAACTATCATCCTAAGGATCCCTAGCAACTACATCATAAGATCTAGCCAAAGGAGTATATTTCCTGCAGATGTGTCGAATCTCTGACTCAAAGGATGTTTTCATTTGAGCCTTCTCGAGGACAAGCTGATCAACAATCTTCTTCCAAGCACCAGAAGGCTGAGGCATACTAGAGGAAAATAAATCCTCTGGCTCTCTCTGTCTCTTCACTGCATGCTCTTCCAGAATCTCAATAAGTTCATCTTTGTCTTTCGACTCGAGTTGCAACTCTTCATGCTTTCGGCTCAAAGCATGGAACCGCTCTTCCCACATGTCTTTCTCTTGCTTCATCTTGGCGAGTGCGTCTTTCAACTCCTCTACATCTTGGTTAGGGAGAGTTAATGGATCAGCCACAACCAAAGACACAAGTCTTTCACAAGCGTATGACATCTTAAGCTCCAAAGCTATGTTCTTCACCCAAATAGTGTAAGCTTCCAAAGCTACACAGTTGCATGGGCCAAGCTCCAATCTTCCTTTCCTATGCACATTATGCCAAGCATGTACCGTCCTTTTCTTCAAAAGTTGGGGATCTTTACCCTCTTAATAGAATAGACCCTCTAACTGAATGTTATTAGGCTTATCTCTCAAGGGGAACCCTAGTTGAACACGAGCTAAAGCAGGGTTGTAGTTGATTCCTCCTTGTGTACCAATGAGAGGCACATTAGAGAACTCACCACAACTATCAATAATATCCAAGCTACCCAATGCAGGACCATACCAAACAATATCATCATTAGTGAGAGACATAAGTCTCTGAGACCATCGTAGACATTGTTTGTTCTCCAAAAAAGCAGGCGTCTGAGGCAAGTGCGAAATAAACCACTTGTACAAAAGAGGAACACATCACACAATAGTCCCACCACCTTTATAATTCCCCAAATGCAAAGAGAAATACATGTCACCTAATAGAGTAGGAACATGATTTCCAATTAGGAAGATTCTAATGGCGTTAACATCAACAAAACCGTCAATGTTAGGGAACAATGCTAAACCATAGATGAGTAATACAAATATGGACTCAAAAGCATCAGTGCTACCGGCCTAAGCAAAAACAGTATCTCTACCAATGAGGAACTCAGAGGTCAACCCAAGAATACCTCCTTTCTTCACCAAATGAGCATCAATATATATTTCTTCAGATGAAGAGCTTAAACTATGACATGAGATATGAGAATCTCTTATAATCCACTAAAAGGTACTTCTTTAGATACGGGCATACCCAAGAGATGGGCACACTCTTCTAACATAGGCACAAGCTGATAATCAGGAAAAGTGAAGCACCGATAGAGAGGGTCATAAAACTGCACCAAAACACTCAGAAGTCCTTCAACCACATCAGTAGATAACACAGACAAAAGCTTCCCATGACGTTGCTTGAAGTCCAAGGGATCTAATACAAAGGATGACAATTTCCTTAATTCCTTCAAATCAGGACATCTGAAACTATACTTCTTAGTGTTCCTTCATCCACAATCCATGGTCTGAAAATATTTGCGAATAAGACCTCAGTTTCCTTGAAATTTACTTTTGTGATGAATGTTATGATGCGCATGTATGCATGAATGCAACAACAATCACACACAAGGGATCACACACAAGGAAAACACATAAAAAATGTCAAGGGATGGATTAGGTCATCATCAAGATCAATCATCCATTTTGGTGGATTATGGTTTTCCCCTTATCAACACCCAAGTTCCATTGATATTGATGAGACTTGATCAAATCAACCGAGAATCAAAGGGTTTATTGCGAGTCACGAGCATGAAGTCAGGTTAAGAACCATCCCAAAGGAGTGTACTAAGGATGAAAACCTGTAGATCATGTTCTTAGAAGTTCCCAAAAGAATGTCTATCCACAATTAACTCGTGAGACATCAATAATTCCAAAGGGGTCTCCACTGAGTAGATGGGTCTCAAGCCAACTTGTTAAGGACTATCCCACACAAGTTGAACATGACTATACCATTCTCATATCTTAATTGCACTCAAGTTTGGGTTAGAACTTATCTTACCACACAGAGATCACCAAGCACAACAAATAGAGTATATCACACAAATAATATATACAAACAAACATCAAATATACAAATATATAAACATGAAAAGTAGGCTAAACCCACTGAGGACTACTCCCCAACAGAGTCGCCACTTAATTTCTGTAGCGGTAAATTCATGACCATCAAGCTATGGATAAGCTTAACGGTAATAAAACCAGAGTCACCACCGCGCTTTTATTGTTTCCAAAGAAAAAGGGAAAAGTATGAACAAAACCCAAATATAAGAAGTTTTCAAATCAAAACTAATAAAATGCCAGAGATTACAGGTAAGGGGGTTGGTTACACGGAGGGAAGGTGTTACCACCCAAAGTGTTCTAGGTACTCCTAGGGAGCCCTTTTTATGTGTAGATACATTTTCGGTATAAAAGATGTTTGATAAAAATAGAGTGTGGGGGTGAGAAAAGAACTCATTGATTATATTTTTGTGTTTGACAAGACCTTCGGTCTTATGCCTATGTACCAACATAAAGATGAGGGATCAAAACCCCGTAGTTCGTAGTAAAAATTTCAAAGAAGTTGGTGAATTGGTTTTAATAAAAGTTTAAATGAAAAGGCACAAAAGGCCAAAGGTTTGAATGGGGATATTAGTTCTTTTTGTATTTTGAAATTTAAGTCAATATGGTTAAGTTTATTTACAAGTTTGATTTAAGAAAAGAAGTTTAAAAATTCAATGGCATAAGGCCAAAGTTTCTAATCATTAAAACATGTCTAAGTTTGAAATCAAAAGACAAAGAAGGTTTTTGAAAAGAGGGAGAGATTTTGAAATTAAAGAAAATGGGAGGAGATGAAGAGACTACCCTAAGAAAAAATTAAAAGTTAAGAGTTGAAAAGATCTGACCAATGAGATCCAATCCAACAGACAAGAATGTCATATAGAAACCCATTTCCTTTGGACTTTAATCAAGCAATAAGCAATAAGAAATGAGCAATATCCAGACATCATGAATATCAAGGCATCAAATAAAGATATCATTATCCAAGAAAGCACTCCGATAACTAGCAGTCTTCAAATGTCTTCCAATGTATCAAATGAAATATTCCTTGATCAACTCAGAACAAAACATCAGACATAGACAACAATAACAAAATAAGCAATTATGCACAGAGAGAGAGAGAGAGAGAGAGAGAGAGAGAGAGAGAGAGAGAGAGAGAGAGAGAGAGAGAGAGAGAGAGAGAGAGTAGCATATGAATCAAGGGCACTCAAAGGTCTTGCATCAGATGAAGGCATAATCAAAGATAGCCCAATCTTAGATGTTGGCATTGGCCAAGTCCTTTAGCATAGGGAATGTTGCCTAGTTCTAAGTCTAGAAGCTCAGATGAAATCCAACAGTTCAATAAAATGTTTTTAGGGTTTTTGTTGTTATTAGGTGTTTTAAGGTCCTAAGACCACAAACAAAACAAAAGACAAACAAAAAATATATAAAATCACAAGATATGGCTCAAATGAGCAAAGTGAAAAGGACTTGAAACATAAACAAGTTGCTTGAGATGTAAATGGCAATGAATGATGAAGATACTGAAATTTAAAGTGCATAAATTAAATGACTTGAAAGTAAAGGAGTATTATTAAGAGTTGGTCAATGATTAGTTGTGTTATTAGTGGATTTTAATTGATTAAGTCATTCTTTGGAGAACACTCAACCATTAATTCACAAGTATGAATCCTTAAACCAAGACATCTTCCACGAGAAGGGCTCCAACTTGGATAATTCAACAAGTATGCCACTAGTTCTCATGAAAGGAAAAAAGGTCAAGTTTACACACAATGCCATTAAGAATTGGAGACTTATAATCTCACTTACTAGAATTATTTTCCTTCTCAATCAAATTTAGCTCTATGTTAAGCAATCCTAATTGGACTTATGTAAAAGTCACAACTATCTGAGGTCGGGCAATAAAAATATAGGTGTTAATGTATGTTAGAGATTTGGTAAAAAGAACCAAACTCCTAAAACATACCACACACTAAAAGAAATGGGAGGGACCTATCTAAGTCAGACTTGTACTAATTCATTTGACACTAGATCATTGATGAATCAATTACTCCCTCCGTTCCTTTTTAAGTGTCATTTTTTTACTTTTTACATATACCAATAAAGTTAATCATTGTTGTTACCTGTATCAGCCATTTTTTACTTGTAGAATAAGGTACCCCATGGGGATATGAAAGTAGTATTATCCATGTCCTCCAGAGCCATGCTGATTTGGTTGTAACCGGAGAAGCCATCCATGAAGGAGAAAACATAGAATTGAGCGGTGTTATCCACTAGCACATCAATGTGGGGCAGTGGGAAGTCGTCTTTGGGACTTTCTCTATTCAAATCTATGTAATCTACATAATGCAAACTTTTATGTTATTTTTGGGCACATGCATAATATTGGCAATTCACCGAGGATAATTGGAGACTACTAGAAAACTTGCGCTGAGCTATTTTTGCACTTCCTCCTTGATCTTCATAGTCATGTTGGGACGAGTCCTTCTTAGATTTTGCTTCACGGGAGGGAAATCCTCTTTGAGGGGTAGATGGTGGACCACGATATCTGTATCGAGGCCTGGCATGTCTTGGTAAGACCATGCAAACACATCCATGTAGTCTTATAAGAGCTTGACCAACTTTGTCTTCCCTTCATCTTGTAGAGTTGGGCCTACTCTGACCTCTTTAGCTTCCTCCTCTGTTCCAAGGTTGACCACTTCTACTGATTCCTCTCGCGGTTGTATGACCTTTGAATCTCGCTTGATTAGTGTAATATCCCAAAATTTACCCTTCATTTTCCCTGGAAGCATACGCTTTACACCTTATGCATGCATTCATTTTTAGGTCATTTAGCATTTGCATTTCATCATGGCAATCAGAATCGGATCCAAGAAGCTTGAACATCATCCAGGACACTTTGTGGGCTCTATTTAGATGATCAGTCAACACAAGGGAAAGACTTGAGTTACTTCCAACAGGGGTCTATTCGTCAGTCAAAACGTTAATCTTGAAGGAGCAAAGGTTTGTTCATGAGCTGTCATGCTCGTTAGGCGAAGCCCACGTGTTTTGAAAAAAATAAAATAAAAAATCTTGGACTTGGACCTCTCTCATTTGAGCCCACAGGTCCACAAAAATCAGGTTATAAATTCAGAGTTTCAGTGAAACAAAAGGGAATTCTATTCCTATTACCCTGTCTGGGAAAAAGATAGTGAGAGAAGAACCCTGGGGAAAAAGATAGTGAGAGAAGAGCTAACAGAGTTCAGAGCAACCTCCAGGAAACTCTGAAAGGTTCATTATGACTCACACACTTTCAACTCAAGCAAACCCTAACATTGGTTCGCAAATCCAGCCGTGCCATTTGACTTTAACCGATCTCTCCAATCAGGTTTGCCCTTATTCCCATTACCTTTGTGCTTGGAAGTTGAATACTCTAAATGTTTGAGGTATGATGGATGAATTTCATTAGGTTTTTGCCCACGGGTTCATAATTATGTATGAATGTATAAATAATGCCTTGAATGCTTAATCGTTTAATTTCTGAAGTGTATGCCACAGGGTTTGAGGTTTCTGAAACCATACTGTTATCCATGAAAAACCATATTGTTTTGCTCTAATCTGACTTACGTTTGGCATAGCATGTTTTCTCCTAATCCTTATCTTGTTTCACTAACCCTTTTGTTGAGTGTTTGTGAAGGCTCACATGACTTTTGCAGGGATAGCTCGCTGGATATTCCACTTTGCTTGTGGGATACCATTTGGGAGATTTATTCTGATTGCCTTGTTGGCACATTTATTTTATATGTGTTTGTTTTGTATGTGTTCGTATCCCCGCAGGTAGCGCGGTTCCTTCGTCAAGGACTGCCTTTTTGCATGAGCATCCCAAACCCTAACCCTTCATTGATTTTTCTTCTCCTAAACACACGTTTACTCCTTCTACTACAGGTGAGTAAGTCTCCAAAGGTCGAGCATCCGGTAGATTGCGTAGTAACGTCGTCCGCCCCCAAAACATTATCCTTAACCCCGTAGTAAGCCGAACTACGGCTTGCTCTGATTCTCATTCCAGATGAGATACGTAGGCATAAGACGCGATGTCTTAGCGAGCACACATCCCCCCAACCCATAGGTCAGCCGAGCTACGAAGACTCTGATTCTCATATTCAAATGAGATACGTATGCAGTGGATGCGACATCCACGCGAGTCGTTTTCATTTAACCCCATTTTTTAGTAAACAACACAAGATAAACTCACACCCTTTAGACAAGAACTACAAAAGTGGATCCCGTAGAGTACTAAGGATGCGTAGGGGTGCTAATACCTTCCCTTCGCATAACCGACTCCCGAACCCAAGATTTGGTTGCGAGACCTTGTCTTTTCCTTTCCTCTTTTCAGGTTTACTTCGAGCGTTTCCTTTCCCTCCTTTGGGATAAATAACGCACGGTGGCGACTCTTCTGTTATTTTCTTTCGTCGGTTGTTTTTTTGCACACTGTATTTTTCAGGTTGCGATAGCTGGCGACTCTGCTGGGGACCCGGTTTCCCTAAGCGAGTCCCTCCTAGCTTTCGTAGTTTGTTTATTTATTGGGTGTTCATGCTTTTGTACAGTTATTTATTTACCTACTTTACCTTATTGCATTGTGTATATATCATTGCTGTATCTGTTGGCTGGCTATGGCTGCTTGGTGATCTTTGTGAGATGAGTTCTATACCCGAACTCGAGTGCACTTAGGATAGGAGAATGGCATAGTCTTGTCGACTTGTGTGGAGTTATTCCTTAGCAAATTGACTTGCAAGCCCATTCACTTGGTGGAGGTCATGTTGAGATCAATAATGTCACACAAGTAAGTTGTGGTTAGACATTACTTTTTCCAATATAGACCTTAGAAGCCGAGGACCTTAGTTTACCAAACCCATCTTGGCCTATTCGTAGGACGTAGTGCAAAAGTCGTTCAAGTGTAAGATTTGATACGATTGTTACGCGATATTACACTCATAAGAGTCTCTCTTGAGAATATTTTTGGAATACGAGTAGTCGTTCCTCCGATAATATCCGAAAGATGGGATTATGACTATGGGAACCTTTTGTAGAACATGTTTGGCAGGTTTAAACCTTAGTACACTCCTTTTGGGTGGTTCTTAACCTAAACTCCATGCTCGTGACTTGCAACAAACCCTTGATTCATGGTTGATTCGATCAGGTATCCTTAATATCAATGAAACTTGGGTGTTGATAAGGTGTAAACCATAATCCACCAAAATGGGTGGTTGATATTAAGGATAACATGATCCATCCCATGACCTTTGTTTGGTATGCTCTTAATTTCTCTCCAAACAGTGCAACCTGACAGATGTTCAAGCAGATACAGCGATCCTGATTCCCATGCCACTACACTGCATTCACATCATTTTGCATCACATCATTTTGTATTCATAATCATTCACACATGTTTATCCATTTCTGTGGGGTTTATATCTTCTACTTGATTCTAGTCGGAATTTCTTGGTTCTCATCAACGGCTTAGTCTTTTTTTTTACATCGTTTATCTATTGAGAGACTGGAATCAAGGGGGTAGAATACCATTGGAATTGATAAACATGTCATTGCATTTACATATTCATTAGCATGTCTTGCATAACAGGTACCGCCACAGTGTTCTCAGTTTGTTTGGTGTTCCATCAGCAGGATAGCTGACCCAAGCATTCACCGGTACGGTACCCGCAGAAACCAACAGAGAGTAATGGAAAGCCTACAGGCAGAGTTCGCCGAGATGAAAATCCGCATGAATCAATTCATGGATGTGGTTCAAGGGGTGGATCAGGGACAACAAGAGCTCAGGCAGATGATACAGAGGAATCCCCCTGCTCAACCAGAGACGGTGACTGATCCTCCAGTTGGAGAGGCTAATGGACCCAATGGACCGGGGCCTATCCCAATCCTACATGTCACCTCCGGTCAACAGCCCGTTTATGATGATCAGGACGATCAGTTCCCCCTGCTGCAGGAAGACTTTGGTATGGGTCATGGTGTGGACCCCATGTTTAGAAGATTGGAAGAGAGGTTGAAGGCAGTGGAATGACAGAATCCTCTGGGAGTAGATGTTGTGTACTTGGGGCTGGTCCCAGGTGTGAGAGTGCCACCAAAATTCAAGGTCCTGATATTTGACAAATACAATGGAAACTCTTGCCCGAAGACCCATGTGCAAGCCTATTTCCGTAAAATGGTTGCATACTCCGATGACGAAAAGTTGCTTATGTACTTTTTCCAGGACAGCCTAGCTGGGGCATCCCTGGAATGGTATATGAGGCTGGACAAAGCCCACATCCGTTGCTGGAGGGATTTGGCTGAGGCTTTCGTGAAGCAGTATCAGTATAATGTAGACATGGCTCCGGACAGAACTCAACTTCAAAATCTGTCTCTTAAAAGCAATGAGTGCTTCAGAGAATACGCTCAACGCTGGAGGGAAACAGCTTCCCGTGTTCAACCTCCTATGTTGGAGAAGGAAATCGCTAACATGTTCATGAACACTCTGCCAGGACCTTATTTGGAGCGCCTGGTGGGTTGCAATGCCTCCAATTTTGCTGATGTAGTGTCTGCCGGAGAGAGGGTGGAGAATTACCTGAGGACATACAAGACCCAGAGTGGAGGTGGATCCTCATCAGGGGTGAAGAAGCCGTTCATTCAGGGACAGAAGAGGAGAGAAGGGGATGCAAGTGCCATATTTTCTTATCAGAACAGGGATAACCGGAGGAATAACTGGCAGAACTATCATCAGCAACCGCATGTTGCGGCTGTGACCATTCCAGCTGCAGCACCACTACAACAACAACAACCACAGCATCAACCAGCTCAGTACCAACCACAACAACCGGGTAACAGACACGCCTATCAACCGAGGCCAAGGACGATGGACCGGCGTTTCGACACTCTTACAATGTCGTACGCTCAGTTGCTTTCTAGTCTTCAACAACTACAACTTGTGCAGTTGCGCACTATGGCTCCTCCCGTTGGTAGGCTTCCGGTGGGTTATGACGCCAACGCTAGGTGTAGCTTCCACTCTGGGGCACCTGGCCACAATATTGAGAACTACAAAGCTTTTAAGCACGTAGTTTAGGACCTCATTGATTCAAAGGCAGTTAACTTTGCACCAGCTCCTAATGTCGTCAACAATCCCATGCCCCAGCATGGTGGAGCCAACGTTAACATGGTTGAAGGAGAAGTCAAATTAGTCTCTACGGTCAACAATGAAGATGGGGATAGTGATTGCAACATCGATAACTGGGTGCGTCCGAGGATCCCGGGTGAAGTTCTCAACAATTGGTCTTCTGAGGAGATTGTTCAAGCCACTTGTCTGGAGGAGTAATTTTCTTTGTTTATTCATGCATATCCAAGTCTTACGTTCCGCCAGGGCGTAATGACTCATTGTAGGGCTCATCTATGTGACACTTGCATTTTTTATCATAAATAAAGGACGTCTTTTTGCATTCAAATATTTCGTTCCCTTTCTTCCTATTTTTGCAGTTTTTCAAAAAAAATGGCAATGTTTTGTTTAGTTTCCACTTTTTTTCTTTTTTTTTTCACACTCATAAGCACATACCATCACTCATGCAGATGCACATCACCAGATCCTATTGATAACGGTTCTGCTATGGCTCGCTTCGACTTTGAAAATCCAATCTTTCAAGCTGAAGAAGAGGGTGATGAAGACTGTGAACTCCCTGAAGAACTTACCAGGTTATTAAAACAAGAGGAAAGGGTCATTCAACCGCATCAAGAGTATGTTGAAGTGAGTAATCTCGACACCGAGGACGCCAAGAGAGAAATCAAGATAGGGGCTGCTTTGGAAGACAATATGAAGAAGGGGTTGATTGAATTGCTGCAAGAGTATGTTGACATCTTTGCTTGGTCTTATCAGGACATGCCAGGGCTTGACACAGACATTGTGGTACATCACTTGCCGCTCAAAGAAGGTTGTCCTCCGGTCAAGCAGAAGCTCAGAAGAACAAGACCAGAGATGGCTGTCAAGATAAAGGAAGAAGTGAAAAAACAGTTGGATGCAGGGTTTCTAGCAGTCACAAATTATCCGCCATGGGTTGCAAATAATGTTCCGGTACCTAAGAAGGATGGAAAGGTACGGATGTGTGTTGATTACCGGGATTTGAACAGGGCTAGTCCTAAAGATGACTTCCCCTTACCTCACATTGACGTTTTGGTGGATAACACGATGCAGTTCTCGGTATTCTCCTTCATGGATGGCTTTTCTGGCTATAATCAAATTAAGATGGCACCAGATGACATGGAGAAGACAACATTCATAACCCCATGGGGCACCTTCTTCTACAAGGTGATGCCGTTTGGTATGAAAAATGCCGGAGTAACATATCGGCGAGCGATGGTGACTCTGTTCCATGATATGATTCATCATGAAATCGAGGTTTATGTTGATGCTATGATTGCCAAATCTCAGACAGAAGAAGAACATTTGGTGAATTTGCAGAAATTGTTTGAGCGTTTGAGGAAATTCAAGCTGAGGCTTAATCCGAACAAGTGTACTTTTGGGGTGAGATCTGGAAAACTACTAGGTTTTGTTGTTAGCGGAAAAGGGATTGAGGTGGATCCGGCCAAAGTGAAAGCGATACAGGAAATGCCTGAGCCAAGAACAGAGAAACAAGTCCGTGGTTTCTTAGGGAGGTTGAACTACATTGCAAGATTCATCTCTCACCTGACAGCCACGTGTGAGCCAATATTCAAATTGTTGAGAAAAGATCAGGCTATCAGGTGGAATGATGATTGTCAAAGGGCGTTCGAGAAGATAAAAAAGTATTTGCAGAATCCTCATATCCTTGTGCCTCCGGTCCCAGGGAGACCGCTGATTATGTATTTGACAGTACTGGACAATTCCATGGGTTGTGTTCTCGGTCAACACGACGAGACAGGTAGGAAAGAGCATGCCATCTACTACCTAAGTAAGAAATTCACAGATTGCGAGTCGAGATACTTAATGCTTGAAAAAACATGTTGTGCACTTGCATGGGTTGCGAAGCGATTGAGACAATACATGTTGTCTCACACAACCTTACTGATCTCCAAAATGGATCCAGTCAAGTATATATTTGAGAAGCCAGCTGTCATACCCCAAAATTTGCCCATTGGTGTTACAAAGCATTTTCCAAGACCCTCTGACTTGTTCTGCAAGGCACTGATGCCAAATGGACAAGAGCCCAGCTCACTACAGGCCCAATCCACAGGCGGCCCAAAACAGTTTGCTCGCTAGGCGAGCAGCGGCTTCGCCTAGCGAACATTGCATCATGCCACTCGCCCAGCGAAGCATCAGATCCAGGAAAAAGCCCAGACCTAATTTGCTCGCTAGGCGAGCAATTCCTTCGCCTAGCGAAGCTTGCGAAAATTGGAAATTTTGGACCTCATTTCCAGCCCATTAGGTCATCATTGCCACTACTATAAATACATGCTCTTCTGCCACGAAAAAGAACACACAGAGACGGACGAAGGCGGACGGAAACACGCATCCAGAGGGAGAAACACAGAAACCCTACTGATCCAAAGAGTTCAGAAGGCGGAAACCCTGAAGGCCGCTTACCCGTTCCGAAGCTACCGCCGCCCAACTCAATCCGCCTCGCCAATCCAAGATTGCAACTCGATTCGCAAACAGGTTTGTATCACTATTATCGCTTTAGTTCTTAATTGGCATATGATATTGCTTTAGGATTCTTAACCGGCATATGATTATCACTTTATGTTTGTATTTTGCATGTGGTACCGCTTTAGTGTCTTAATTTGCATGCGATATCGTTTTGTACTCTCATTTGGCCTATGGTACCACTTCATGTTCTTAATTTGTGAAGGATATTATACTTGAATTCATAAACATTTTGAAGTTTTGCGTGAGAATTTTTATGTGCTTGAATATTGTGAAACTAAACCATATAATTACGTGTTAGAGGCCATAAGCCTTGCTGCAGATTGAGGTCATAATTTCAAACCCGTAGCCGCTCGCTAGCTCATCGCTAGGCGAGCCCGCGGCGAGCCTTCGCTGAGCCTTCGCTAGGCGAAGCAGAGGCGACCGGGCCAGGGGCTGCTTTGCCTTTTCGCTGCCCACTCCATGTTTACTTAATGATGATTCTGCATTATTTGGCTTAAGTTCCTGGCTGTTATATTTATTTTATGGTGCAATTTCCAATTGTATTTTACCTCGATGCTTTAATCCGTGTGTTCATGGTGTAAGGGCTAGCATACTTCCGAAGAAATAGGTACTCCACTTTATGCATGGGAAGCCTTCATGGAGAGAGAGACTCTACATTATTTCACTTTAATGTGAAAATTCATATTGGTTGCCTAACCAATTTTAATGTATTGATCTTTAATGTGTTGATTTTAATGTATCGATTCAATGCGGTATCACCATAATTACCTAATGAACTTAAAACATGGACTTTAAATAAATGATATCGGGCCTCTCTTTATTACCCCACGATTACAATATTACGGTCATGTCCCGCGAATATGGGGATATCCTTAGCAAAGACCCTTCGGTAAAATCATCATAGTCCCTCGGATGTTGCCTTCGAAACACGATTTTGTCCCTCGATGACCCTTCGGTGTAGCCTACGGTTAAATGATGATAGTCCCTTCGAATGCTAAGGTATCCTCACAACTGTTGCCTTCAATGACCAGCCGATGACCCTACGATGACCCTTAAACATCCCAAGGATAAAACTACTTGCTTCCCAATAGTAAGGACAGTTTTACCCTCATAAGGATAGGAAATGCCCGAAAAGACCTCGGACAGGTATAATCTTAATTGCTCATTCATAACCTAAAAAAAAAAATACTCTTCACACCTCACACCTTTCAAACATCTTTTTTGGAAAATCACCACTTAGCATACATCCGTACTAGGATCATTGCCGAGTTATATTTTTCCAAACTACTTTCAAAAAAACTTGAACGAGATAATCACTTTGTATACATTCATGCAAGAATCATTACAAAGTTAAATTCTCATTTTCAAAACATTTTTATCCATTTTTCAACCACCTTTTTCAAACTAAAAAAAACATAAATGATTGAGCAATTAAGAGCCCATGGATAACCATGGATACAAAGGGTGCTAATACCTTCCCTTTGTATAAAGTACCTCCCGAACCTAAGAATTTAAAATTAAGGTCTTTCCTGTTCTTTTCCGCCTTTCCTTATGGGATAAAAGAAAAGTCGGTGGCGACTCTTGCTAACCGCGACATTGCGATTACAAATCCAAAAAGTCCAGTTCACCGTATGACAGAACTGGCGACTCTGCTGGGGACATAAAGAGAGGTCCACCCTAAAAAATCATTTATGTTTTAATTTGTTCTTTCGTTTTAAGGGATTGTCTGAGTGAAAGATCCTACACTCGGATCTAGTGTACCCTAGGTAAGTAGCAATAGATCATCGCGACTATCCGGCGTATACTGGAATGGTTAAAATGATGGCTACGGTTAATGTGGCACTTTGGTTGTCCTGATGGTCCTCATGTTTACTTGAGGAAAAATTTGGCTTCCGCGTGGTGTCGTCAAAGCATTAACCAGACCTGTAGAACCCTAATTGACTCATCCTAGCCATTAGAAAGTAGTGAGATAACTGGCTTCGGTTCCGACTGAGGTTGGTTGATACTCGATACTACACTCTTTGAGATTGGACTTTAGGGAAGCTTCGGTCAACCACTTGGTGTTGCACTGAAGTGGACTTAAGGAAAGGTCGATGATTTGAGATCCTTCTAGAACCCGGTTACTATTCTAGGACAGGTTGAACCAACTAAACTTCAGGGGGAGGGTACTTACCTGTGGAACTCATGCAAGCCTTAAAACCTAGGAATGATTGTGGTGTGACATGTCTGTGCTTACATAACATCATAACATCATGACATCATAACATCATAGCATCATCATACTAACCATTTCAAGGACTTAGGAATTTAGCTTTGCTCTGTTAAACAGGTTATGGCTTCCAGGAAGACTATCCGGATCAATCTTGTAGCAATCTCTCCTCAACTCAAGGATTTGGTGTCAGAACTCCCCGATCATGCTCAGTTCAACAAGAAACATGGTCATCTTCTCAACTTAGTTACCACTGGTTTCAAAGAAGATATGATGAGAGTCCTATTCCAGTTCTTCGATCCTAAGCATCATTGCTTCACTTTCCCAGATTATCAGTTGGTACCCACATTGGAAGAGTTTTCCAAGCTGCTTGGGATACCTATCCTCGGTCAAGTACCCTTCAGCGGTTTAGAAAAGATGCCAAAGGCCGAAGAAATTGCCGCCGCTTTACACATGACAAAGTCCGACATTGAAACTAATTGGGTCACAAGAAGTGGAATTAAAGGTTTACTTGCCAAATTTCTGATAAGTAAGGCCCGAGAATTCCTAAAAGTTATGAATGTCCATGCTTTTGAAGATGTTCTAGCATTGCTAATCTATGGTTTGGTGCTATTCCCTAATCCGGACCAGTTCATAGATGTGAATGCTATTAAGGTATTCCTCACTCATAACCCCGTGCCTACCTTGCTTGGAGATGTCTTGCATTCCCTTCACACTCGTACTATGAAGAAGCAAGGGACTCTCATGTGCTGCGTACCTTTGTTGTCTAGGTGGTTTATTTCGCACCTCCCTCAATCAGTCTTGAAGAATGATCAAAATCTGAAATGGTCTCAAAGGATAATGGCACTCTCCCATTCAGACATCCGGTGGTGTTCTAACCTCAGAGAAAATGTTATCATCATCGACCGTTGTGGAGAATTCCCTAATGTACCACTCATGGGGATAAGAGGAGGTATTACTTATAATCCTGCCTTAGCCCTACGTCAGTTTGGGCATGCTCGAAGAGATGGTCCACATGAAATGATTATTCAAGGTATAATGTTTGACTATGACAATGACGCTCAAGGTCTCCGCCAAAGGTTTGTACGAGCTTGGGGCATGGTGAAAAGAAGCACTTTAGGAAAGAAAAATTCTATTCCTATGGAGCCTTATCTCAGATGGGTACGCGCCAGAGCTCGCAAACTTGTCATGCCATATCTTGCAGTCGGACCATTGATTGTTGAATCAGAGGCCGAAGGAACTACTTCCCAGATCATTCCTTATCCAGATATGCCTACTGACGTTGAGGAATTGAAAAGATCCTGGACCCAGTTGAGAGAAGAGAGAGATACTTTCGAAGCTCAGTTCAATGTAGAAAGGAAGAAAGTGTTAGATCTCACCAGTCAGCTTAATGAGGAACGAAGACTCAATGCATATCTTCGCCCGAAAAGAAGTCGCCCCTGGGAGACTTGAGCTCTCATTGTATTTTTACTATTATTCCTTTTGTAATGAACATTGATCAAAAAAAAATAGCAATAAAACATTTCCCTCTTGTTGGGGATTTATGCAGAGTTAAATTCCAAAAGTCCTTGAAAACATTTCATGCATTGCATCGCATAACATAACATTGCATAACAGGTATCCCAAAGGACCATATTCTCACAGTCTGCCTCTTAAACAGAAAAATGGATCTCGAACAAACTGTCAAAGATCTCCAGACTCAGAATGCTCAATTCAAGGAGATGATGCTAAGCTTATCCAAGGGGCAGGAGGAACTGAAGGCTCTTTTGGCCGAAAAGAAGAAGGACAAGAAAGCTGTGAGTTTCATTAACCCGGGAAGAAGGCGTAAAGGACAGGCTACGGGAATCAAATTTGGAATCCCGAACGGTCCAGAAGAGGAGGCGGAGGATGATTCAGAGGAGGAGAATGCCGGTTTCTCTAACCCTGAGGATGATGATGAAGAGTATGAGAATGAGCAGTACTCTCCAAGAGATGACAAATACAAATTGCTGGAAGAACGCATGCTAGCCATGGAGAGTCAGAAGGCGCCTGGTCTAGATTTCGAAAGTTTGGGTCTGGTCTCCGATGTGACCATTCCTCGCAAATTCAAAATCCCCACTTTCACTAAGTACGATGGTGCGTCTTGTCCTCAGATGCATCTAAGGGCTTATGTGAGAAAAATTCAGCCGCATACCACTGACAAGAAACTGTGGATCCATTTCTTCCAAGAAAGTCTGTCTGGCACTCAGTTGGAATGGTATTATCAGCTCGAGAGCTCTGACATCCGCACCTGGACTGATTTAGCAACGGCTTTCTACAAGCAGTACCAGTACAATTCTGAACTAGCACCTACTCGGCTGCAGTTGCAGAATATGGCCATGGGATCTAAAGAAAGCTTCAAAGAGTACGCTCAGAAATGGAGAGATTTGGCCGGCCGAGTCAAACCCCCTATGACCGACCGAGAATTAGTAGACCTGTTCATGGGTACCCTGACTGGCCCATTCTATAGCCACCTACTGGGGAGTTCTTCATCAGGTTTCACTGAACTTATACTGACAGGTGAACGGGTCGAAAGCGGCATTCGAAGTGGAAAATTGCAGGCAACTACTTCTACAAGCAGTAAAAAGTCCTACCATGGGAAGAGTGAATCGAATGCTGTGTATGGACAAAAGAATCATAATAAGAAAATCAGTGACCATGCCATTGGAGCAGTGACGATTGCAGCCCCGCCAGCTCAAAATTTCCAGCAAAGACAAGACAGACCAAGAAGGCAGTTTACCAAGCTCAATATGACTTTAGCACAAGCACTGCAAAGTATGCTGAAGGTAAACCTAATCACTCTCAGAGGTCCTCCTGCAAATGTCAACACTGCTTCGCCTCGTTATAATCCCAATGCCAGGTGTGCATATCACTCCGATAGCCCCGGGCATGATACAAATGATTGTTGGCTGTTGAAGAATAAGATTCAGGACATGATCGATGTTGGGGAAATTGAGTTCGAGCCTCCGGAGACTCCTAATGTCATCAATGCACCTATGCCTAATCATGACAAGGCTGTTAATGCTCTCAATGACGATTCTCTCATCACTACTGTAGCGGACTTAACATCTCCTCTCCCGATCATAAAGCGGAATTTATCGCAAGCTGGTTTATTTCCAGGTTGTACTGAAGATTGCAATCTCTGCACACTTTGGCCCGAGGACTGCTTGAAATTGAAAAATGGCATTCAACGGCTGATGGACGACCGTACAATTCTCTTTGAAAGGGTTTCTAAAACGGAAAACCCTAGTGAAGAAATATCTATGATTGCAAGGTCCAAAGTTCCGGTTAAGATTACCGCTCACAGGGTACCTGTGAAGATCATTGCTGAGCCCAAGGCAGCTCCCCTGATCATTACTGCACCTGGCCCAATACCGTATTCCTCAAGCAAGGCCATTCCGTGGAATTATGGAGGTGAGGTTTATATCCATGGCGTAAAGCAAGTTGGTGATTCTGCTAATCCTAATGACATCGTTGGGACTAGTAAAATTACTCGAAGCGGAAGGATCTTCTCTCCAGAGATCTCACCCCCAGCTCCTGAGACTCGAGGAAAGGAACCAGTCAATCCTTCTCAGTCAGAGACACCGGTCGAAGATACTACTGAAGACGTTGCCAAACGAGAAATGGAAGAAGTGTTGAAAATCATTCGCAAGAGTGACTTTGATGTTGTAGAGCAGTTGGGGCATACCCCATCTAAGATCTCAATGCTATCATTGCTGTTATCTTCTGAATCTCATGCCAATGCGTTGATAAAATTCTTGAAGACTGCTCATGTGCCTCAGGAAACATCCGTCGATCAGTTCGAACATTATGTGGCTCACTTGGCTGTTGACAATGGCCTAGGATTTTCCGACGCTGATCTGACACCAGCGGGAAAGAACCATAATAAGGCCCTGCATATCTCCATTGAGTGTAAAGGGATCACCCTGTCTCATGTGCTGATCGATAATGGCTCTTCTTTGAATGTGTTACCGAAAGCCGTGCTCGAGAAACTTGACTGCAAGAGCGTTGAACTGAAGCCTAGTGACATTGTGGTGCGGGCCTACGATGGTGCAAAGAGTGTTGTCCACGGTGAAGTTGTTCTCCCTATCAAGATAGGACCTCAAGTTTTCAACACTACCTTCTATGTAATGAACATTCGTCCTGCCTACTCCTGCCTACTGGGGCGTCCTTGGATTCATGAGGCAGGTGCTGTAGCTTCGTCTCTCCATCAAAAGCTGAGGTATCCAATAGAGGGTAAAATCGTCACTGTGTGTGGGGAAGAAGAATACATTGTCAGTAGTGTGCATACCTTCAGATATGTTGAGATGGATGGTGAATTCTTCGAGACTCCAATTCAGTCATTTGAAGTGGTTTCTCCGCCCGATCCTGTCCTTAAGCCAACTCCCTGTGTGCCCAAGGTTACTCGTGCTCCTCCTGCTATGATTTCTCTGAAAGATGCTCAAGCTGTGGTTGAAGATGGTGGCTGTACTGGCTGGGGTCAACTGATCAACGTACCATACAAGTCTGATAAGTCTGGCCTGGGATTTAGCTCTGAGAAGACGGTCAAAGATCAAATCAATGTTGTAGAAGATGCTGACAGTGATTGCGACCTGGATAGTTGGATCTACCCAACAATTGGCGACGGACCCAATAATTGGAAGGCTGAAGACACTATCCCGATCTCCTTTAGTCAGGAGTAATTGTTATTGTCTATTTAGTATTGCAAATTTTAATCGGACTTCTTAAAGCATTGTGTCTATACCCGGGGCACAATAGCTAATTTGTTAAGGGTTTTGTCATTTCATAAGCATATTTTCATATTCAATAAATCTATGGACGTTTTCGCATTCAAATATTGCGCTCTTTATTTTTCCTGTCGTCTTTCAAACAAGCTATGCATTCTTACACACACTCACGTAACAAATTGCAGATCCGTACTCACTCTGGATCCTATTGATGATAATTCCGCTACTGTTCATTATGACTTTGAAAATCCAATCTACCAAGCCGAAGATGGAAGTGAGGAAGATGGTGAAGTCCCTGGAGAGCTTGCCAGACTATTACTGCAAGAGGAAAGGACTATACAGCCGCATGAGGAGTCACTCGAAATTGTAAATCTGGGTACTGAGGTAGACAGAAAAGAAGTCAAAATAGGAGCAGGATTGGAAAGCAGTGTCAAGGAAAGATTGGTTCGGATGTTACATGACTATGTAGAGGTTTTCGCTTGGTCTTATGAAGACATGCCCGGGTTGGATACTGATATAGTGGTACATCGGCTGCCTACGAAGGAAGACTGCCGTCCTGTCAAGCAAAAGGTTCGTCGCATGCGTCTTGAAATGTCCGAGAAAATCAAGGCCGAAGTCATGAAACAATTCGATGCCGGTTTTTTAGCTGTTACTTCTTATCCTCAATGGGTTGCTAATGTGGTGCCAATGCCAAAGAAAGATGGTAAGGTGCGGATGTGCGTAGATTACAGAGACCTGAATAAGGCAAGTCCCAAAGACGACTTTCCACTCCCACACATCGATGTTCTGGTAGACAATACCGCTCAACACAAAGTATTCTCCTTCATGGATGGTTTCTCGGGTTATAACCAAATTAAAATGGCACCTGAGGACATGGAAAAAACTACGTTTGTGACGCAATGGGGCACTTTCTGTTACAAAGTAATGCCATTCGGTCTAAAGAACGCCGGGGCAACATACCAGCGTGCTATGGTGGTTTTGTTCCATGATATGATTCATCATGAGATAGAAGTATATGTGGATGACATGATAGCTAGATCTCATACTGAAGAAGAGCATCTCGATCATTTATACAAACTGTTCGAGAGGCTGAAGAAGTACAAGTTGAGATTGAATCCGAACAAATGCACTTTTGGAGTAAGATCCGGTAAACTCTTAGGCTTTATTGTCAGTGGTAAAGGAATTGAGGTTGACCCGGCTAAAGTGAGAGCTATTCAAGAAATGCCAGTTCCCCGTACGGAGAAAGAAGTCAGAGGTTTCTTGGGACGCTTGAACTACATTGCTCGATTTATCTCCCACTTGACCGCTACCTGCAAACCCATCTTCAAATTGCTGAGGAAGAATCAAGAGACGATATGGAATGACGAATGCCAAGAAGCTTTTGACAAAATCAAGAACTACCTCCAAGAACCTCCGATTCTGATACCACCAGTTGAAGGAAGACCTCTAATCATGTATTTGACCGTGTTAGAAAATTCAATGGGGTGCGTGTTGGGGCAACATGACGAGTCTGGTCGAAAAGAGCATGCCATATACTACCTGAGCAAAAAGTTTACCGACTGTGAAACAAGATACTCACTGCTCGAGAGAACTTGCTGTGCTTTGGCCTGGGCTGCTCGCCGACTAAGACAGTATATGTTGAATCATACCACTTTGTTGATTTCTAGGATGGATCCCATCAAATACATGTTCGAGAAGCCTGCCCTCTCCGGAAGAATAGCGAGATGGCAGATGATCTTAACAGAGTACGATATCCAGTACACTACCCAGAAAGCAATCAAGGGAAGCGTGCTGGCTGATCATTTGGCTCATCAAGCGGTGGATGATTACCAATCTATGAATTTTGAGTTCCCAGATGAGGATGTCATGTTTGTTGCTGATAATGAAAAACCTAAACCAGATGAAGGACCCGAATGGGGATCCCGATGGACTATGGTCTTTGATGGATCTTCTAATGCATTGGGCCATGGTGTTGGGGTTGTACTCATTTCTCCTGGAGGTTACCATACGCCTCTCACTGCTAGACTATGTTTTCATTGTACCAATAATATGGCTGAGTATGAAGCATGTATTTTTGGACTCAAAGCTGCTATAGATTGGCAAATCAAGCTTTTGAGTGTGTACGGAGATTCGGCCTTGGTAATCAGTCAGATCAACGGAGAATGGGAGACTAAACATCCAAATCTCATCCCTTATCGAGAGCGGATGATGACATTAATCCCATACTTTGAAGAGATTACATTTGAACATATTCCACGAGAAGAGAATCAGTTGGCAGACGCATTAGCTACCATGTCATCTATGTTCAGAGTTAGATGGGACGGTGAAGCTCCCATGATTACCATTGGACGATTAGATGAACCAGCACACTGTTATGAACTTGACACTGAGGAGGTACAGAAGAAACCTTGGTTCCACGACGTAAGAAGATATTTAGAAGCTCAGGAATACCCTGAAGGGGCATCCATCAAGGACAGAAAATTCCTGAGGAAGTTCTCCGCTAAATTCTTTCTGAGTAATGAAGTGTTATACAAACGTAATCATGACTCGACTCTGCTTCGCTGTGTGGATAAAAAGGAAGCGGAGAAGATTATGGAAGACATGCATGACGGTATTTTTGGGACTCATCCTAATGGACATACCATGGCCAAGAAGATTCTGAGATCAGGGTGTTATTGGTCTACCATGGAAGCTGATTGCCACCATCACTCCAGAACCTGCCACAAGTGTCAGATCTATGCGGATAAAGTACATGTACCTCCTGCTCCATTGAACGTGTTAACAGCGCCTTGGCCCTTTGCAATGTGGGGCATCGACATGATTGGAGAGATTAAACCTACGGCTTCTAATGGACATCGCTTCATTCTTGTCGCTATTGATTACTTTACGAAGTGGGTAGAGGCAGCCTCATTCGCTTCTGTCACCAAGAATGTGGTGGCACGGTTCGTCAAGAATAGCCTTATTTGTCGGTATGGCATCCCTGAAAGGATTATCACTGACAATGGTACTAATTTGAACAACAAGATGATTACTGAACTCTGCACGCAGTTCAAAATTAAGCACCATAACTCTTCTCCGTACCGGCCAAAGATGAATGGCGCCGTGGAGGCTGCTAATAAGAACATTAAGAAGATCATACAAAAGATGACAGTAACATACAAAGACTGGCACGAGATGTTACCATTTGCTCTCCATGGTTATCGCACTTCAGTACGCACTTCGACGGGGGCAACTCCTTTCTCTTTAGTCTACGGAACAGAGGCCGTTTTACCGGTGGAAGTTCAGATTCCCTCTCTAAGAATCATGAAAGAAGCGGGCTTAGATGAAGATGAATGGATTCAGACTCGACTCGATCAGATAAATTTGATTGATGAGAAGAGACTTGCGGCTGTTTGTCACGGGCAGATATATCAGAAGCGCATGGCCCAGGCATTTAACAAAAGAGTCAAGAGACAGGTGTATCAAGTAGGCGACTTGGTGATCAAACGTATCATTCTACCGCAAGGTGACCCCAGAGGCAAGTGGACTCCCACATACGAAGGGCCATTTGTGGTTAAGAAGGTATTCTCTGGTGGAGCCATGATACTTGCTACAATGGATGGCGAAGACTTCCCGCATCCTGTGAACGCGGACATAGTTAAAAAATACTACGCATGAAAGAGACCCGCTAGGTCGACGTACCTAGGCAAAAGTAAGGGCATCCCGGCGAACCAAAAGGGTTCGGGCAAAAATTAGGGATAAATATAAAAAGACGTATACCCGGCAAGTCGAAAACCTGAAAAGGCGGCTTGGGCAAAAAAGGGTATCCCGGTGGACTGAAAACCTGAAAAGGCGGTCCAGGCAAAAATTAGGGATTAAAGCGTATGACTATGTCCCGTTCTCTGCCAGCTTCAACCAAGTTCAAGGGACTGAACAAGCCAATCACTTCTATCCGACAGCAGGAGATGAGATGCTTAAAGACATAATGACAGTAGTGGAATCAAAATCAATAGGACTTATTCTGCATAGCTTTCTTTTTGTTGTCTTGACAATTTCCTCTTACTAGGATTTCTGTCTCCTTGTATACAAATTGCCTGTTTATAGGCTCTCTTTCAAAATCAATACAATTTCATTTCCAAAAAGATGCTTTTGTCTTACTTTCTCTGTTTTGTTTGCGTAAACATCCATCGATTTAACTTGAATTGACTTATGCACTTGAATATGACCAATGTTTACCAAAAATGCATGCCTAAAATAGCAATAGCAATTACTACACGACTTCAGGGTCGAGGAGAAGGTCTAATCGCACTTCCCCAAGGAGTCCGTTGCTAATCCGATTCCCCGGCAACGCCAGTTATTCCCCAGAAGAGGTCGGCACCACCAGACAGACAGGTCATCCCTTCTATCCCCAGCCAGGCCCCGTTGGACAGAACCCAAACCCCCAGCTAAGGAAGGGCCATCAATACCAATGTCTCCGACCAGTAGACCGAGATCTATCTCCCCAGTAGTGTCCCCTGGAAGAATGTTTCAGACGCCTAATGCATTCATTACATCATTTCATATTACATACCTGCATACGACGCTCACATTTACTTCATTCCGCATCATACACTCTATAACATATACATGCATACACACGCATACCAGGTTCGCAGGCATAAAACATCTCATGCATCATGACATTGCATGAGGCTAACGTTATTTTTCAGGTTAATTATCCTCCTGGTACAGTCAGAATAAAGGTCCATTCGGACGGACATCTGTATCGGTTACATTCCGGATTCAACTACGCCTTTCAAATATACTCCATGGCAACATTCATTCTGACATCCTCCTAATGGTGGCATCTCTAAGCCCACCCCAGATATTCTCTGCAAATATTATCAGATACAGCCTAACGTACGGTTCATTCTGATTCAGCCCAACATATGACTCTTTCAACTCAGATACGGTCTAACGTACGATCCATTCTGACTCTCAACAACTCCAATACGGTCTAACGTACGACCCATTTGGATATTCAAATCCTCAGATGCTGCCTAGCGTACGGTATATTCCGGGGTGTAGTCTAGCGTACGACTACTTTCTTCTTCAGATACAGCCTAACGTACGGCTCATTCTGCAACTCCAATACGGTCTAACGTACGACCCATTTGGATCTTCAGTTCAGATACGATCTAACGTACGATCCGTTCTGATCTTCAACAACTCAAGTATGGTTTAATGGACGACCAAGTTAAACCTTCATTTTCTCAGGTGCTACCTTCGGACAGGTACATTCCTGAATGGTAGTCTAGTATACGGCTACTCCCTTTCTCAGGTGCTACCTTCGGACAGGTACATTCCTGAATGGTAGCCTAGTATACGGCTACTCCCTTTCTCAGGTGCTACCTTCGGACAGGTACATTCCTGAATGGTAGCCTAGTATACGGCTACTCCCTTTCTCAGGTGCTACCTTCGGACAGGTACATTCCTGAATGGTAGTCTGGTATACGACTACTCCCTTTCTCAGGTGCTACCTTCGGACAGGTACATTCCTGAATGGTAGCCTAGTATACGGCTACTCCCTTTCTCAGGTGCTACCTTCGGACAGGTACATTCCTGAATGGTAGCCTAGTATACGGCTACTCCCTTTCTCAGGTGCTACCTTCGGACAGGTACATTCCTGAATGGTAGCCTAGTATACGGCTACTCCCTTTCTCAGGTGCTACCTTCGGACAGGTACATTCCTGAATGGTGGTCTGGCATACGACTACTCCCTTTTCAACAGATTCAGCCTAACGGACGGCCCATTCTGCAACCCAGATGCGATCTAGCGTACGATCCATTCTGATCTTTCATCCCCAGCAAAGTCATCCGCCTAATGAACAACTCACTCTGGTATTCAGACACGGTCTAACATACGATCCATGCTGATCCCATATCCCCAGCAGTATATAGCATACTCTGACTCCCCAGCGAAGTCGACAGCATAATGGATGGCTCACCATACGGTCTAGCGTATGACCCGGTATGACATCCATATCTGCAGACATCGTCTAACGTACGACACAATCTGGAAATCTCCTCAGCAAGTCTCTTGGATGGCATCTTTAAGCCCATCTCCGTCAAGACTGATGGACAAGCGCAAATTTTCGGGGCATTCTAGTGTTCAATAATCTTTCACCTCCAGACCACGAACGGCACATGCCATTCTACTCTCTCGGTTCGAGAATATTGAACAGGGGCAGCTGTCATACCCCAAAATTTGCCCATTGGTGTTACAAAGCATTTTCCAAGACCCTCTGACTTGTTCTGCAAGGCACTGATGCCAAATGGACAAGAGCCCAGCTCACTACAGGCCCAATCCACAGGCGGCCCAAAACAGTTTGCTCGCTAGGCGAGCAGCGGCTTCGCCTAGCGAACATTGCATCATGCCACTCGCCCAGCGAAGCATCAGATCCAGGAAAAAGCCCAGACCTAATTTGCTCGCTAGGCGAGCAATTCCTTCGCCTAGCGAAGCTTGCGAAAATTGGAAATTTTGGACCTCATTTCCAGCCCATTAGGTCATCATTGCCACTACTATAAATACATGCTCTTCTGCCACGAAAAAGAACACACAGAGACGGACGAAGGCGGACGGAAACACGCATCCAGAGGGAGAAACACAGAAACCCTACTGATCCAAAGAGTTCAGAAGGCGGAAACCCTGAAGGCCGCTTACCCGTTCCGAAGCTACCGCCGCCCAACTCAATCCGCCTCGCCAATCCAAGATTGCAACTCGATTCGCAAACAGGTTTGTATCACTATTATCGCTTTAGTTCTTAATTGGCATATGATATTGCTTTAGGATTCTTAACCGGCATATGATTATCACTTTATGTTCGTATTTTGCATGTGGTACCGCTTTAGTGTCTTAATTTGCATGCGATATCGTTTTGTACTCTCATTTGGCCTATGGTACCACTTCATGTTCTTAATTTGTGAAGGATATTATACTTGAATTCATAAACATTTTGAAGTTTTGCGTGAGAATTTTTATGTGCTTGAATATTGTGAAACTAAACCATATAATTACGTGTTAGAGGCCATAAGCCTTGCTGCAGATTGAGGTCATAATTTCAAACCCGTAGCCGCTCGCTAGCTCATCGCTAGGCGAGCCCGCGGCGAGCCTTCGCTGAGCCTTCGCTAGGCGAAGCAGAGGCGACCGGGCCAGGGGCTGCTTTGCCTTTTCGCTGCCCACTCCATGTTTACTTAATGATGATTCTGCATTATTTGGCTTAAGTTCCTGGCTGTTATATTTATTTTATGGTGCAATTTCCAATTGTATTTTACCTCGATGCTTTAATCCGTGTGTTCATGGTGTAAGGGCTAGCATACTTCCGAAGAAATAGGTACTCCACTTTATGCATGGGAAGCCTTCATGGAGAGAGAGACTCTACATTATTTCACTTTAATGTGAAAATTCATATTGGTTGCCTAACCAATTTTAATGTATTGATCTTTAATGTGTTGATTTTAATGTATCGATTCAATGCGGTATCACCATAATTACCTAATGAACTTAAAACATGGACTTTAAATAAATGATATCGGGCCTCTCTTTATTACCCCACGATTACAATATTACGGTCATGTCCCGCGAATATGGGGTCATCCTTAGCAAAGACCCTTCGGTAAAATCATCATAGTCCCTCGGATGTTGCCTTCGAAACACGATTTTGTCCCTCGATGACCCTTCGGTGTAGCCTACGGTTAAATGATGATAGTCCCTTCGAATGCTAAGGTATCCTCACAACTGTTGCCTTCAATGACCAGCCGATGACCCTACGATGACCCTTAAACATCCCAAGGATAAAACTACTTGCTTCCCAATAGTAAGGACAGTTTTACCCTCATAAGGATAGGAAATGCCCGAAAAGACCTCGGACAGGTATAATCTTAATTGCTCATTCATAACCTAAAAAAAAAAAAATACTCTTCACACCACACACCTTTCAAACATCTTTTTTGGAAAATCACCACTTAGCATACATCCGTACTAGGATCATTGCCGAGTTATATTTTTCCAAACTACTTTCAAAAAAACTTGAACGAGATAATCACTTTGTATACATTCATGCAAGAATCATTACAAAGTTAAATTCTCATTTTCAAAACATTTTTATCCATTTTTCAACCACCTTTTTCAAACTAAAAAAAACATAAATGATTGAGCAATTAAGAGCCCATGGATAACCATGGATACAAAGGGTGCTAATACCTTCCCTTTGTATAAAGTACCTCCCGAACCTAAGAATTTAAAATTAAGGTCTTTCCTGTTCTTTTCCGCCTTTCCTTATGGGATAAAAGAAAAGTCGGTGGCGACTCTTGCTAACCGCGACATTGCGATTACAAATCCAAAAAGTCCAGTTCACCGTATGACACCAGCTCTCATCGGAAGAGTTGCTCGTTGGCAAATGGTACTGACAGAGTACGACATCCACTATACTTCCCAGAAAGCCATCAAGGGGAGTATTCTGTCAGACTATCTTGCTCAACAGCCGGTTGAAGATTATGAGCCGATGAAGTTTGATTTTCCAGATGAAGACATCATGCTCCTCAAGATGAAATACTGTGAAGAGCCAGTTGTTGAAGAGGGACCTGATCTAGACGAAAAGTGGACTTTAATGTTTGATGGGGCCGTCAACGCCAGAGGAAGTGGAATTGGTGCTGTCATTACAACTCCGAAAGGTGCCCACATGTCTTTCACCGCTCGTCTGACTTTCGAGTGCACCAATAATGAAGCTGAGTATGAAGCCTGTATCTTAGGTATTGAGCAAGCCATTGATTTGAGAATCAAGACTTTGGACATCTTCGGAGATTCAGCTCTGGTAATCAATCAAGTGAATGGTGATTGGAACACTCTCCAGCCTACTCTGGTCCCCTACAGAGATTACACGAGAAGATTGTTGACTTTCTTCACAACAGTAAAGTTGTATCATGTACCTCGTGACGAAAACCAGATGGCAGATGCTCTTGCTACTCTATCCTCCATGATCAACGTGATTCGGTGGAACCACGCTCCCAGGATCGATGTGATGCGCCTCGACAGGGCCGCGTATGTGCTTGCTGCTGAACTGGTAGTTGATGACAAGCCCTGGTATCACGACATCAAGTGCTTTCTGAAGAATCAAGAGTACCCTGCAGGGGCATCCAACAATGATAGAAAGACTTTGAGAAGATTGGCAGGCAGTTTCTTCTTGAACAAAGACGATGTTCCGTATAAGAGGAACTTCAACATGGTTTTGCTCAGATGCGTGGACAGACACGAAGCAAACATGTTAATGCAGGAAGTTCATGAAGGCTCCTTCGGTACTCATGCCGGCGGACATGCAATGGCTAAGAAATTGTTGAGAGCAGGTTATTACTGGATGACCATGGAATCTGATTATTTCAAATATGCTCGGAAGTGCCATAAATGCCAGATTTATGCTGATAAGGTGCATGTGCCGCCGAATCCTTTGAATGTGATGTCTTCGCCGTGGCCTTTCACTATGTGGGGCATCGATATGATTGGGAAGATTGAGCCGACCGCTTCCAATGGGCATCACTTCATCCTTGTGGCCATCGACTATTTCACCAAGTGGGTCGAAGCAGCATCATTTGCGAAGGTCACCAGACATGTGGTTGCCCGATTCATCAAGAAAGAAATCATTTGTCGCTATGGGATTCCCGAAAGAATAATTACTGATAATGGTTCTAATCTCAACAACAAAATGATGAAGGAGTTATGCCAGAACTTCAACATTCAGCATCATAATTCTTCCCCTTACCGCCCTAAGATGAACGGTGCTGTTGAAGCGGCATATAAGAACATAAAGAAGATTGTGCAGAAGATGGTCGTTACGTACAGAGATTGGCATGAGATGCTACCCTTCGCCTTGCATGGGTACCGTACTTCAGTACGTACATCGATCGGGGAAACCCCTTACTCCCTTGTGTATGGTATGGAAGCAGTCCTACCTGTTGAAGTGGAGATTCCTTCTCTAAGAGTCCTGTTGGATGTCAAGTTAGACGAAGCTGAATGGATTCGAAAAAGGTTCAATGAGTTAAGTCTTATCAAAGAGAAGCGAACGGCAGCCATTTGTCATGGGCAGTTGTATCAAAGTAGGATGAAGAGAGCCTTTGATCAGAAAGTGCATCCTCGATGCTTCCAGGTCGGAGATTTGGTGTTGAAAAGGATCATTCCTCCTCAGACAGATCACAGGGGCAAGTGGACTCCTAACTATGATGGACCGTATATTGTCACCAAGGTTTTTGATGGTGGGGCCTTAATGCTTGCAACGATGGATGGTGAAAACTTCACTTCCCCGGTGAACTCAGACGCAGTTAAAAAATACTTCGCATGAAATAGACCCACTGGACAATAAAAAGAGTAGTCCAGGCAAAAATGGGCATCCCGGCGAACCAAGAAAATGAAAAAGGTTCGGGCAAAAATTAGGGATTAAAAGTGAAAAGATTGTACATCCGGTAAGTTGAAAACCTGAAAAGGCAACTTAGGCAAAAATGGGTATCCCGGTGGATTGAAAACCCGAAAAGGGCGATCCAGGCAAAAGTTAGGGATTAAGCGAATGACTGCGTTCTGAGTAGTTCTGAATCTCATCTCGTGTCAAGGACTGGAAACTTTTGAAGGATAGGGAACAGTCCAATCACTCTTTTCAGAAAGCTGGTCATCTGGAGGATCTTGAAGACGAGCAAGTCATAGCAGAATTGGAACCTAATAGAAATCCATTTCACATTGCCATTAGATTAATGTCTATTTTTATCTGTTGTGCGATTACCTCTTTCCAGGGATTGCTTCCTGATGTAAATGCCTATTCAGAGGCCGTTCAATCAATAAAATCATGTTATTCAGTATATCTCTGTTTTCACTTTCATTTTTCTGTTTTGTTTGCAAAAATGACGTCCGAATTTTTTGATAAACATTGCATCATGACACATAAGAGCTTTACAGGTACATGCTTAATAAACATTTAAAATTGCTGTATATTTTAAGTGCTTTGGATCGTCTATTCAGAACAGGTACCCTCGGGTCATTTCCTTAAAATCCCCTGCAGATGATCGTGAATGTTTTCCCCGCAACAGACGAATTCGGTATCTTATCCCTGCAGAGCTGATCAGAGCGTTGGATTCTTCAATCCCCAGCAGGTTCTCACCATTGTACCTCCCTCCAAGCGGTGGTTTCAAATTATACACTCCCCAGTAGAGTTGATAGTGTCAGACTATATACCCCCAGCGGAGTTGACAGTGCCAGACTGTATCTTCCCAGCAGAAGCGGCTGCTCCTCAGAGTTTGAGGCCAGATCGATAATCCCAATGCCAGATCCATGGTTTCTTTCCTTGAAGAAGAACCTCGGTACCGTATCGGTGTTTGCTTCCCCTGCTGAGTCATCTCTCGTAGATCGTGGTTGCCAGAACCACTATCGCTTTCCCCAACAGCAGGTTTTTAGTGTCGTTCTCTCCCCAATCAGAATCTAGGTATTTTGTCATTGCTAGAACACCGTGTGGCGGGTCATTTCCCCACAGAATTCTTTGCGTTGTGCATCTCCAGTAGCCTTGTCAGGGTTCAGAAGATGGTGATCATTTCCCCAGCAGATCCCCTTGCCTCAGCTTGGAATTCTATCCAGCATTTCGCATCCCTACATGTAGAATCATATTGCATTGCATCCTCCCAAATCGCGTAGCATTTCCATTTTCATGGAGCATTACGCCATTGAAAAATTCAAACATACGCATGTAATCATAAAACATTCTCGATATCCCAAGTGATAATCCAGAAGTTATTTCCAGTACTCAGACTGAAGATTGTTCATGACTTACCTTTGTTATCCCCAGCAAGTGTCATTGGCCCATGCGCCGCCTCTATTATCGTTCCCTATTTCTGCCGATGCTGACAGGCATGAAGTTTCCGGTATTCAGACCGAAGTGGCGTTCAGGCCAGTTTTCCGATGTTCAGATCGAAGAAGTTTCCGACGTTCAGGTCGATGCAACTTGTGGCATTCAGGCCAATTTTCCGATGTTCAGATCGAAGAAGTTTCCGATGTTCAGGTCGACGCAACTTGTGGCATTCAGGCCAGCTGTAGCACCTCAAATTTGCACCCCCCATTTGTACATCCATTTCATTTTTAGGTCATTAACATTGCATGGCACATTGCATTGTATTCAGTCAACTGTAACTGGCATCAAGGAGAAGTCAACTGTGCAAGAGACCAAGCATTTCCATGAGATGAAGCAACTTGACCAAAGGCTAGAGGCTCAAAAGTCATCAGTACATGTCCAAGTCATCTGAGGCCCATAAAAGTCAACTGAAAGTCAACTGAGGGCTAGGAGATGGAGAAATGGTTTGAGACACTTCATTCATGTTCAAAAGAGGTTTTTTCATCATGTCAAACATCTACCTTGAAGATTTTGAAGCCAGATCAAAAGTTTCCAAAAACGGAAAGTGACCTGTAATTTCAAGTTTCCAAAAATGGCAAGTTTTTGGACCAACTTCAACTCAAATTTCCAACATCAAATAAGTTTCAAATGAATTTTTGTCCAACATGCAAGTTGAAGATCTTTCTCTCCCATTTCCAAAAAGTACAAGATCATGAATTTATGATGAATGGTTAAGGAGTTATGATCAAATCATGGCAAAGTGTGCTTGAAACTTCAAATGGCCATATCTTTTGAACCAAGACTCCAATTTGAGTGCTCCTTTTTGCACAATTCTCCTCATGACATGAATTTTCCAAATACCTCATCACATGGCATTAAATTTGAACATATGATCATTTGCTTATTCATGAAGTTTTTGAAGGAAAATTGCCAAAATCAAAATTGGTTGATCACATGCATATAATTCCAATTCTAATGTGTGCATGGGCTGATTTTGAGTGATTTTGGGCCTTCATTGTGCATTGTTCACGTGGCCATTCCTTGCATGAGGTGAAATTGTCAAATTGTGCATGCACCTTATATTCTTCTAATCTCAATTAGCCAAGGCTTAAATTTAATTTCAGATTAATTAAGAGGAGGTATATAAGGTTAATTGCAACTGTATTGATGAGAAGACACAGTTTCAGATCTAGTTTTTGAGTTTTGATCCAAAATTTCTCTCACAAAGAACTTCAAAATTCCTCACATAAGCACCATTTCTCTTGGTGAATTGTTGATTCAACGTGCGTTTTGTGGATTTCTGCTCAAAATCGTGCATACCACAAGCTTGAAGGTGATGATGAAAATTCAAAATTGAGCTGGAATCAAGAGGAATCAAGCATCCATACCTACACAAAGCTTCATATTAGAGTAGATAGAGTGGATCTGAGCGTGAATGAGGACCTGAACCTACTGTTTCTTCACATTGATCTTCAAGAAGGTGAAAATTCGATCTCAATTATTTGCCAATCCATGTACATATTTGTGTAGATCTTTTAACCCTGAGCATTCTGAGCTAAATTTCATGAAAAATGATGCATTATTGAGTGAATTATGTGTGATTGAAGTTTTGCATTCAAGAATGTTTTGCATCGATTCTCTTTGATCTTGTGGAATTAGGCTTAGATTTGAGTTGATCTGTAATCACCATGGAAAGATCTTTGAAATAATGTAAAGATTTCGTGATTCTGGGAAATTTGTTCTTGAGATCCACTGTTCATCTTCATCTTCGTGAAGAAGATGAAGTTTTCCAGATTAGCGTCCAACTAGCGACGGATTAGCGTCCAATTTGGCTTGGTTAGGGTTTTCAGGTGAAACGGCACCGTTTCAGCATGGCGCGCGCACATTTGAATTTCTACCGGGTTCGATCCTGGCTGGCTGCGCATTTTCAAAATCACTTCATCATTTATGCTTTCCCTCCCTTATTTTCCATGCCATGTTCATTTTGATTTTATCTTTTTATCCAACTTCATAAATCCATAACAAATTGAAAAATGACTCAAAACATTCCCAATTTTTTGCAAAATGATCCTCTGCTTGTCTAGTTTTTTATGATGATGAATTTTGAAGTTGTGCATGGCTGGATTTCTGTTTGTGTTAGAATGATTGAACATATGTGCTTTTATGACCTTGCTTTGCTCTTTCTATTGTGAAATGCTTGATTTTAATCCAAATGCTTTGAAATTTTGTATGATGTTTCTTGACATGTTGATGGATATTTGAGACTTGGTTTGGTATTTTTCTCATTTGCCATTTCTATTTTACACACATGTTTGTATGGTGTGACAATTTGTATCACACATTTGGTTGTTCAACTTGTGAAATTTAATTTCCATATCAAATGATCTCTAATGCTTCTGATATTTTGTATGATGATCATGTTAGATGTGTTGAATGTTCATGAATTTTTCCAGAATTATTTGAATCATTTCTGTTTTGATTTGGAATTTTCATTCTCAATGTCCAAATGTATGCCTTGAATTGGTCTTTGACTTCTCTTGCCTATTACATGAACTTGCTTATTGATTTTGGTTTGGTACTTTTTAGGACTTGTTCTTGATTGATTAAATATGATTCATGTTGAATATCAAGTTCTGTTTTGGCTTTTCGATCCACCTTTGACCCTAGGCTTTGACCTAGTGGTTTGAACTTACATTTGAGTTGTGAATTTCAGGTTCAAGTATGCATCTCCATGATTGATGTTGCTTCTTCATTTGAGCTTGGTCATTTGTTGTTGTTGGCTAACATTTGTTTGTTTTGTAGGCTTTGATGATAATTCACTTGAGTGTTTGCCTTATGGCTTACTCATTGTGTATATTGGATTGTCTGTTTGTTGTTGACTGTTGTCTGATTGTTTGAACACTGCACTGATTTGTTTAGTTGTTTACACATGTACCTAAGTTGCTTTAAGTTCATTTGAACTTTGCTTTGCTGTGCTTGTGGTTGGCATACCACTTAGGTAATGACCTCTAACTTCATGTAGTCTGGAAGACCTGTCATGTTATGTTGGCAAGCACCTGTCTGAAGCCCTCCTTAAGAGGCAATGTTTGTGGTTGTTTATCTTTATGCCTTGTACATTCAAAGACCTCCTAAGTGAAGAGGCATTGGCAGATAGAAGGGATGTGCAATCCATCCCCTATTATTCAGTTGTGTCATTCATCCTGCTCACACCATGTGTTGATGCACTTTGAATAAAAACCCAAGATCTTGTTGTGTCAGTCATGTGGAGAAGAGTTCCTACATTCTGAACTCCCACACTTTCATTGATTGAAGCTCTCCCAGGTCAGGGATAAGAGCTATGAGGTCTGATCCTCATCTCCCATTTCATCTGCTTCACCCTAACTCTCAATGTTAGGGTTAAGAGCTAACAACACCCTTTTCCAGTTGGCTTGTTTATCGAGGTTGATATGACCCCTTGACTAAAGCCCAGCCTTGTGTGAGCCAATTGTTTGCATATAGTGTGTGATACTTGTGCTTGTGATTGCTTATGTGCTATTTAGGATAGCTTGTTTCCTGTGCAAGTTAGGATTAGAGACCTCAACATAGGGATCGTATGCATGACAACTTCTAGGCTCGAGTCGTAGTCTCCCTAGTGGCTTGTTATCTCCCTAGTCTCTGGTTAGGATAGAAGTTATTTCCCTGTTAAGGGGAACTACGTCGCCCTGATCCTCATACCAGATGAGGTACGTAGGCAGGAGATGAGCTGATCTCTCCGGGCGCCCTTTTTCTTTTTCAACCCTCTTGTGTGCGTTTGGAGTCTGATGTAAGTCCAGCGATTGGCATTCGGTTTCCTATCCTTGTTTGTTGGAGTCTGACGTAAGTCCAGCGATTGGCAGTCGGTTTCCTGTGTGTGTTTGTTTGTTGGAGTCTGACGTAAGTCCAGCAATTGGCAGTCGGTTTCCTGGGTGTGTTTGTTTGTTCGGAGTCTCACATAAGTCCAACGATTGGCAGTCGGTTTCCTGTTTGTGTTTGTTTGGCGTGCGTTAGCCGAGCTACGAGTGCTCTGATTCTTTCTCTGGTTAGAGAAGATACGTATGCATAGGATGCGACATCCTAGCGAGCACATTCCCATGTCCCCGAACTACGTCGACTCTGATGTTTGTGTATGGCAAACTACGTAGGCCCAGGGTGCGATATCCTGCCGAGTCCGTTTCTTCCGTCCTTTCTGTGTTTGTTCCCAGTTTTGTGCAGTTCTTGAGCAGTTTCTTTAGCAACCTTTCTTCTATTCTTTTTGAGCGTGGATCCCGTCGAGTACGACGGATGCGTAGGGGTGCTAATACCTTCCCTACGCATAACCGACTCCCGATCCTTGCATCTCTGGTCACGAGACCATTCCTTTCCAGGTTTACTTCGAGCATTTCCTTTCCCTCCTTTGGGATAAATAACGCACGGTGGCGGCTCTGTGTTTCTTTTTCCCGCCGGTTTTTCGCGTAATGTGACACCAGCCTCTCAGTGTTTAGACCGATATTAATAATCTCATATCTCCCGATGTTCAGATCGAAGTCATTTCCAGTATTCAGACTGATGAGCGGCATTCAGGCCATGGTTATTTCTATGTTACCATTTATTTTGGTATCCAGGTTAACATTCTTTTTCGGTATTCAGACTGATGAGCGACATTCAGGCCATGGTTATTTCTGTGTTACCATTTATTTTGGTATCCAGGTTAACATTCTTTTTCGGTATTTAGACTGATGAGCGGCATTCAGGCCATGGTTATTTCTGTGTTACCATTTATTTTGGTATCCAGGTTAACATTCTTTTTCGGTATTCAGACTGACTCTCACCGTACCAGACAGATTCTTCTTTCAAGACCACCTCTTTGCCGATTCTGACAGGCATTGTTACTTCACTTCACTTTAGTGCAAATTTTCGGGCTTTTATTGTATTCAGTCCCTTGATACCTCGAAAGCATGAAAGCCGCTGCTATCTTCTTTCCAGGTCTCCAGTTGATTGAATAGGGGAAGCTGTAATACCCCAAACTTTACCCTTCATTTTCCCTGGAAGCATACACTTTACACCTCATGCATGCATTCATTTTTAGGTCATTTAGCATTTGCATTTCATCATGGCAATCAGAATCGGATCCAAGAAGCTTGAACATCATCCAGGACACTTTGTGGGCTCTATTTAGATGATCAGTCAACACAAGGGAAAGACTTGAGTTACTTCCAACAGGGGTCTATTCGTCAGTCAAAACGTTAATCTTGAAGGAGCAAAGATTTGTTCATGAGCTGTCATGCTCGTTAGGCGAAGCCCACGTGTTTTGAAAAAAATAAAATAAATAAATAAATAAAATAAAAAATCTTGGACTTGGACCTCTCTCATTTGAGCCCACAGGTCCACAAAAATCAGGTTATAAATTCAGAGTTTCAGTGAAACAAAAGGTAGTGAGAGAAGAACCCTGGGGAAAAAGATAGTGAGAGAAGAGCTAACAGAGTTCAGAGCAACCTCCAGGAAACTCTGAAAGGTTCATTATGACTCACACACTTTCAGCTCAAGCAAACCCTAACATTGGTTCGCAAATCCAGCCGTGCCATTTGACTTTAACCGATCTCTCCAATCAGGTTTGCCCTTATTCCCTTTACCTTTGTGCTTGGAAGTTGAATACTCTAAATGTTTGAGGTATGATGGATGAATTTCATTAGGTTTTTGCCCACGGGTTCATAATTATGTATGAATGTATAAATAATGCCTTGAATGCTTAATCGTTTAATTTCTGAAGTGTATGCCACAGGGTTTGAGGTTTCTGAAACCATACTGTTATCCATGAAAAACCATACTGTTTTCCTCTAATCTGACTTAGGTTTGTCATAGCATGTTTTCTCCTAATCCTTATCTTGTTTCACTAACCCTTTTGTTGAGTTTTTGTGAAGGCTCACATGACTTTTGCTGGGATAGCTCGCTGGATATTCCACTTTGCTTGTGGGATACCATTTGGGAGATTTATTCTGATTGCCTTGTTGGCACATTTATTTTATACGTGTTTGTTTTTTATGTGTTTGTATCCCCGCAGGTAGCGCGGTTCCTTCGTCAAGGATTGCCTTTTTGCATGAGCATCCCAAACCCTAACCCTTCATTGATTTTTCTTCTCCTAAACACACGTTTACTCCTTCTACTACAGGTGAGTAAGTCTCCAAAGGTCGAGCATCCGGTAGATTGCGTAGTAACGCCGTCCGCCCCCAAAACATAATCCTTAACCCCGTAGTTATCCGAACTACGGCTTGCTCTGATTCTCATTCCAGATGAGATACGTAGGCATAAGACGCGATGTCTTAGCGAGCACACATCCCCCCAACCCATAGGTCAGCCGAGCTACGAAGACTCTGATTCTCATATTCAGATGAGATACGTATGCAGTGGATGCGACATCCGCGCGAGTCGTTTTCATTTAACCCCCTTTTTTAGTAAACAGCACAAGATAAACTCACACCCTTTAGACAAGAATTACAAAAGTGGATCCCGTAGAGTACTACGGATGCGTAGGGGTGCTAATACCTTCCCTTCACATAACCGACTCCCGAACCCAAGATTTGGTTGCGAGACCTTGTCTTTTCCTTTCCTCTTTTCAGGTTTACTTCGAGCGTTTCCTTTCCCTCCTTTGGGATAAATAACGCACGGTGGCGACTCTTCTGTCATTTTCTTTCGCCGGTTGTTTTTTCGCACATTGTATTTTTCAGGTTGCGACAATTAGTCGTGCTAACTCTTCAGGGAGCTCACAATCTTTGTTAGCGTGATTAATCAGATTATCAAAGTCATATGGGATCATAGCCGATTCCTTATTGGTGGTAATCGAGGGTAATCTGCACGATTTAGGGTTCATGCCTGTATTTGTATGAAAGGAAGAAAAAACTATTTAAAAAACTTTAAAGGAAAAAGAAAAGCATTTTTATTTTTTGATTAAGTGAAAAGATAAAATAAATGAAAGACAATGATAAAAAATTTGAATACGAAACATGATAATTTTCATTAATTGATAAAAGGGAAATTTGATTGAGGCTCTACAAATGATTCCCCCATGCCTTGAGCACGACATAGGTTATTTGATTTTTTAATGGAAAATAAAAAACAAGGAAAATTACTTCTCCAACATCATTACTTCGGGTAACTAAAACACCATCCTGTTAGTGGTGCCTCTTCCTTCAGTCTTCTTATAGATCAATCCTTCTTCTTCAACTTCACCATCCTATTTCAGGGTACAAGTATGTCCATCTAACAGGTTCCCGACGCCTGAGAAGAAATCTGATAAGGGGAGTACTTGCCCCTCTACAACAATCGGTGTTGGCTTCTTCAAGTCTTGGGAGTTGTATCTAAATCCGGAGTGATCCTTATTGACTAACAATTCCAGCATCCCTCCCCATCCTTCAGGGTGTCCACTTCTGATGATAGTCTGAGCATCTTTCAGGGAGGACATTGGAAATTCAGCAGTCTTCACTTCCCTTATTAGGCCAACCATTTTAACATTGACAATCTCAAAGGATTGAAATGGTATTTACTTAACTTCTCCCTCTCCTTCCGCACACTAGAATGATGCCAAGTGGCTAACCATGATATCTTCTTCTCCCTCCACGACTACTAGCTTGTTGCTGACCAGGAATTTAAGCCTTCGATGGAGTGTTAAAGTAACAACTCCGACCGCATGTATCCACAGTCATCCAAGCAAACAACTTTAGGTTGGATATACGTCCATCACGAAGAAAGTGATGAGGAAAGTATGGGGGACGATCTTGATGGAAGGATCTACTTCACCAATTACTACTCGCCTTGACCCGTCAAACGCCCTTACCACCAGCTCGCTTGGCTTTAACACAAGTCCCTCAATAGTTAATTTTGAAAGAGAAATCTTAGGCAAAAAGTTGAGAGATGATCTAGTATCCAATAAGACTCTTGACAACATAATGTCTACACATTCAACGGAGATATATAAATCTTTGTTATGATTCCTTCCTTCGACGGGGAGTTCTTCATCACCAAAACCCAGACTCAGGCTAGTAGATATGTTATTGACCACTACCTCAAATTGGCAAATAGAAACCTCTTGAGGCACATGGGTGATTTTCATAAATTTGACCAAGGCGTCAAGATGTGCTTCGGAGCACATGAGCAAAGACAACATAGAAATTTTGGATGAAGTTTGGTTGAGTTGGTCAACCACCCTATAGTCACTTCTTCTAATGATACGCAAGAACTCATCTACCTCATTGGTAGGTAGAGAATCTTGCCTTTGCTGGGTGTTTTCGATCTGTTTTCCTTTTGCCTGAGTTGAAGGGCCACTATTGTCAACTGGGGGAGATGTGGGAGCAAAGATTCTTCCTCTTTGGGTGACCCTTATGGTACCGACTATGCTCACTATCGATTCATCATACATTATGGGATTATCTTGCATTTCCTGTCCACGGATATAGACAGCTGAGACGTACACCCACGTGACTGCCTTCAGATTATTGTAGGGAAATGTTGTCGGTATTGTTATCACCATATGAGTAATGGGTTTTTTAGAGACGGTCATCTGAGAGAGATCATATGGTATATATAGTGATAAAACTTTGTCATACAGGATCTCAAGAGTAGATACTTCTTCGATTGTGGATGATCGATCTATTAACAAGATCCCTTGGTCCATCAGTTTTTGTATGGTAGACCTTAAAATTCCGGATTGTTGTGGGTTAATAAGACAATCTTCATAGGTGGTACTCCAATAGGAAATGCATTATTCTTCATCAACATATTCTTTATCTCAAGGAGTGGAGTTTTCAACTCGTCCACAAAGGTCAATAATCTTCTTCCATTGTCCATATCTACCATGTTCATGGTTGATTTGTTGTGAGGAGGCATTAGATTATTGTTTATATTCAGGCTATTGGGCACAAATGTAATTTCCTTTGAATTGATAATATCTTACACCTTATATTTCTAGGCCTTACAATTCTCAATGGAATCGCCGGAAGCACCTGAGTGTAACTCACATCGGGCATTAACATCATATCCGAGAGGAAGAACCGCTGGAGATGGGCCTAACTCCCTTAAATGTACTAATGATCCTCGCAACAAATATGGTAGGATATGAGTGTATGGCATTGGGACCAGATCAAACCTTCTCTTGGGATGTCTTTATCTTTGTTGTTACTACTGCTGATAATATGGTTGTTGTTGTTGTTGTTGTTGATAATGAGGTTGTTATTGTTGTTGTTGTTGATAATGTGGTTGTAGTTATTGTTGAACTGGAATTATGAGTGGTTGTTGTTGTTGTTGTTGTTGTACTGGAGGTACGTCGACCACTTGCTGATACAGGATACGGTATATCGGGGCTCTGGTTCTGACTACTGCGGTTGCATTGGTTTCTCCTTCCATTTTCTTTCCGTATGCGACAAAGAGTTTCTTTGCAACACCTGAGGTGCTTACAACATTCTGGTTTTTCCTATCTTTATCATATTTTCAATTCTTTCGCCGACCAAAACCAAGTCGGAAAAGCCATAGGATGTACTCCCTACCATCCTGTCTAAGTATGGGCCCTGTAGATTTCCCATGAACATATCTACCAACTCGTGTTCAAGCAAAAGAGGATGTACTTTGGCCGTGAGCTCTCTCCATCATTGAGAATATTCCTTGAAAGTCTCTTCGGATTTTTGCATCAAATTTTTCCACTGCATGCGGTTGGGCGCCATATTAGTATTATCTGATAATGCTTTAGGAGTGCTTCAACCATCTCCCTCCATGTGCGGATGTGGGTACCTTCTAGCTGCATGTACCGTCCAGGTATGCTCCGGCCAATGAATCTTGAAAGAAATGCATAAGGAGTCGGTCGTCATCGGAATAGGCGGCTATTTTACAGTAGTATGTTTGAATGTGAGTTCTTGGATCATTGTCTCCTTTGTATATTTCAAAGTCAGGGACCCTGAATTTAGCGGGGATAATCACACCAGGAACTAAGCACATATGGGCAACATTGAGACCTAAAGCGTATGTGCTTTCCATCTCTTTTAGTTTCTCTTTGATGGATTTAACCTTCCTCTCCACTTCGTTAGTGGGAGGTCCAAAAGATTCATACATGGAGGCAACACTTGGGCTGAAGAAAGCATCTTATTTGTCATCTATCTCAATAACAGGTGGATTGAGAACAACTGGAGGAACACTGTCAGGTGCACCCACCGGAATGTGAACTGGAGTGTTGTTTGGAGGAGGAGGTACTGGATTCTCTATGACAGGAGGATAGGCAGTAGGAATGGGATTGGCAGCGTGAGCATGCTGATTCATTTCCTCTTGCATTTTTACCATTATTTCCTAGCACCGAGCAACGACTTGAATTGTTTCCATTAGCTTCCCCATTTGATCTAACACCTGGGACACCTATTCGCGGAGCGCGGCTTGATTATGTTCTGGTTGATCCATTACTGCTTGTTGGTGCTGACGCGTGTTGTAACGGTGTCGAGAAGTGTGTTTGTTATTTTCTGATCAAGAAAGGGTGAACAATGAGTTTTTTTTTTGTGTTTGAAAATGAAAATGATGCATGAATGTTTTTTTAATGCAAATCTCTTTAGTTATTTGTGTTGTTTATTGAAGGAAGTACTTAACAATTTACGTTTGCAATCAAGAATAAAGGAAAGCACACAAAGTGAATCATAAAGCTTCATTCGTCCTTTGAAGTGAATCATATAAATTAAAAATACATGGGAATTGAAAAGTATAAGTGATTGAAACAAATAAGCAAACTAAATGTCGACCCTAAAAGTGACCCCTTGAGACTTGTGGAGAGCCTCAATGTTGGTGATGAGTTCTGTCATTGTCTTCTTGCAGAACTTGACGAAATGGTAGATCTCTTCGGGGGTGCTTTTAGGGCAAAGTCCCGGAGGGTATAATTTGTTAGCACTGCCATGTTAGCATATTTCTCCATCCAATCGCTATAGAGGGTTTGGAGGTTATGGATGATTTCATCCCTTTGAGAAATTGAAGCTTCGGCTCCATGGAATCTCTCCTCCCAATATTCGCAGTTGTTTTGTAATCCCATGTATGCTTGATCGTAGATTCCCATCTTCAGGTTCTTGATTTTCTCACATGCTCGTCCAAGGTTTAACTGCTCGCGCAAGAAGCTTCGGTGAACTTTCTCACTCTCTAGTTATTCCTTAGCTAAGAGATCCTTTCACTCCTTTAGAGTGGTCTTAAACTCGAGGATTTGAGCTTCATGATCCTCCCTAGCCTCTTTCTTCATAGCATTAGACGTCTCAACGGTCTTCTCAAGGTCTATAATGGTTCGGTACACTTGATCCAACTTGTCGTTGCGAGCGTCCAACTCAAAATTGGCTCCTAGTAGAGCACCACCGACCCAAACTCTTTGGCCTTCGACCTCCCTTAGTCTCTTCTTGTTGACCGCAAACTTCTCACAGACTAGCTTACCTTGTCTTCCAAGGTGTGGTTATATTCCTTGGCACGATTGAGTTGGATTCGTAATTGAGTGTTTTCCAACTCAAGCTCTTGTATTTTGTCAGTAAGCTTGTCCATATCTTCTTGTAATATGGGCTCGGGTTTGGGCACCAACGAAAATGATGAAGAGTAAAAACCCTAGCCCTCTCTTTTACCCATACAAAGTAAGGTTCCTTAGCTAGAATGTTTTTCTTTCCCCACTCTTGGTCAATTTGGATTATGCTTGTCCAAGCTCTTCGCACTCTCTTCACGTTTGAATCAAGTGGATCCATGATATTGACGATGAAATGTATGAGGTCTCTATCCTCGGGAGGACTCAACATGGCGTATCCCAATTGTCTCTTGAGTAGCGTGGGGTTGTAGTTGATACAAACTTGACTTCCTATTAAGAGGACATTCAGGAACTCTCCACATCTTATAATAACATCCTTTGTTTCCCACACTCTCTCCTACCAAAGAATTGAACTGGCAGAGAGATATGTAAACTTTTGGGGCCATGACAGGTTGTTATATGCAAAAGGTCCTCATTGAGGCATACAATATCTCATCCATAAGTGCAACATGGGGGCGCAACAGAGAAAGGTCCTTCCTTTTTTATCATGCCTTGTTTGGAAGGTATGATAGAAGTCGGCGAGAAGAAATGGCACCGGGTTCTTGGTTAGGAAGACTTCCACCGCCAAATGATCCACGAAGTTGTCTATATTAGGGAATAGAACAATTCCATGAATCAAAAGTTCTAATGTTGCGCTACAGAAATCCGACCTTTCTTCCTTAATAAATCCAAAGCATGGGCTTCAAGGAATTTCTGAGTTAGACCCTTGATGGCACCTTTAGATCCCTAATTAGCCACCAGTTCACTAGTGTTGATACTTAAGACAGTAGAGAGATCAGACAAGCAAAATCCTACTTCCAACTTGGGGAAAGGGTTGTATTCCTTTATCGGTCGGTTGAGAAGTCTTTCAATGTCTTCCAAATTCGGGGAAATTTGAAAATCCGGGAAGGTGAAGCATCTCAGAGGGACGTCATAATATTGGGCCAATGTAGTAATTACTCCATAATCAACCTTTTTGGCTAGGAGGTCAATGATGTTACCAAAGGTGGCTCTGAATTTATTGTCCTTAAGGGATTCTACTCTAGAGAAAAAGACCTTCAAAGTGTCCATATGCGAGCTCTTGTATCTGAAAGTGGAAGTGTTTTTCCTTGCCGAGGGATCCATGATTGTGTTGGTAAAAAGTCTTATAATCCTGCGTCTAAACAAATGAAATGCTTAAGACTTTTCTTTATTATTAATTTATAATGTATGAATTCATGAATGGATGAATGATTTTCTATTATTAGTTTCCACGGAATGTTTAGGCACGGGGTTTAAAGTTTGGGACCATTGTGAAGAAGTGTGAGGTTTAATAATAACTGATTTTCAAACCTGGGTTCTCACTTTGCATGATCTAGGGCTTTTGAGAAATTGGGTGTAAGACACTGCCCTTAGAGTCATGGAATCCCTTGATTGTCCGCCGCTTATGTCAATTTACTTGCCAGGTGACAACTCCATCAAGGAAATCTACACTTAGTGAGATCTTTATATCGACCCTCATGAGGAAAGCTCCCTGGGGACCATTACTACGCGACCATCAGTCTAGGCCGACCAAGGTTAAATGCTCTAAAAAGAGGGTCTTATGGTCACTAACTCTAATGAAGATAAAGGTGCTTACACTGAAAGCACGACAATCATCAATACCTCTAAGAGAGTCTACCACTAAGTGAGGTTCTCGTAAGATCTTACATGAGGAAATATCCCCGGGGACCCATACTACTCAATGTCTCTTATCTCAAGTAAGCTCTCAGACTCAGGTGGAAATTCTTTCAGGTTTAAATTGCAGTTATCATTGTAACCATTTTTCTTCATCACCGAGCCAAGGTTTTAGACCAACAAAGAAAATATATACATAGGTTAGTAATGAATGTAATATATACATAGAAAAAATAAATAAACTGATAAATCCCCTCACACGGAAAAAAGTTATTGTTTCCAAAGGAAAAGGGAAAAGTACGAACAAAACCCAAAGAAGTTTTAAAACCAAACTAATAAAAAGAGATAAGGGTTTGGGGATTAGTTATGCAAAGGGAAGGTATTAGTATCTTAAACAACCATCGTACTCCATGGGAACCTCTTTGAAAATGTGCCTTTTGGTTTGAAAAGTGGGTATCATTTTCAAAAGATTGGAGGATTGGAAAAGAAATATTTTCTTTATGATTTTTTGTGTTTGCCAAGACCTTTGGGAGTCTCATGCCTATGTACCAACAAAGTGCAATGGAGGATCAAAACACCATAGTTCATGGTAAAAATAACAAAGATGTTTGTTTTAATTTTTTTTGGAAAGACATTTTGTCATTTTAAGGAGAATACTCAACTAGTCACCCATAAGTATGAGAACTTTGCATCATCATGACAAGGGCTCCAACTTGAATAAGGATGACAAGTATGCCACTAGCTCTCTTAGATTGAAAAGAATCATCATCAATTCTATAGATATATGAGAGTTATATCTCAACTATGGGAATTACTTATGTCTAATACCTTAAGAAAAGTTTTAAAAGGAAAAGTGCACAAAGGGCACAAAATGATTTGAGTGAGTTATGCATTTTTTAAGTCTTTTGAAACTGGTCTCAATATGCTTAAGATGAATTAGCATTTATTAGAAAAAAGGTTTTAAAAATTACTTGACAAAAGTCAAGGTTTATTGAGAAAGTGGTTCAAGTTTAAAAAATGTAAGAAGGTTTTGAAAAAGAGAGAAGATTTTAAAAATTAAAGAAAGGGAGGAGAAGGAGACACTATCCTAGAGCATAAAGTAAAATCTAGGTAGGAAAGATCTAACAAAGAAATAGCGAGCTTTATGACATAAGTCAAGTAAAAATTACCTCCTTCGGATTAAGACTTAAGCAAGCAAAATAAGCAAATAATAATCCATGCATCAGATGAAACCAAAGTAACTCAACCCAGTCTCCAAAAGAAGTCCAAAGTCAAAGGTACCAGATGAATCCCAGGGTCTCAACTCACAAGTCTCAAAGCAAAGATCAAGGTCCTAATTCTATGTTTATAACTCCACAATGATGTTAAGGATAGTAAACACAAGTCCATGAATCAGGATAACCAAGTTTCCTTTTAGTTTTTCTCTTATTAGTGTTTTCTTTACAAAGATATGAAAGTAAAGTCAAAATTGATAAAGAGCAAATGACAAGATTACCAATAATATGATATGGGATGCTAAACATAAAGTATAAAAGTAAATGGCATAAAGCAAAAGAGCATGAAATAAATGAATTGGAAATAAAAGTTAATACAAGTAAAATGTTAGTAAATGAGGTTAGAAACTATGATGAAAGAGGGTTTGGTCATTTTTTGGAGAAAAATGTGACTTAAAACTCATCAAAACTCAGCCAAATGATGCGTTTTAATGGTCAATTAACTTCTAAAAACTTTTTTAAACATGTTTAGGTCCAAAGCACATGTTAATTTGGCTTGGAATTGAGATTAGTGAAGTTCTAAATTCAGACAATGGTAATTTCTTCAGTTACAAGTCACCATGTTCAACCCACTAGGGCATCCTACTCAGGAGGCTTTTTGATCCCATTCTTTTTACAATGTGTTAACATCATGGAAAAGATTAAAATGTGACAAGAAAGGTTTCATTTGGATGTTTGAGAACAAATTTATGTCATGTTGAAGTTGGCATCAAAAACTGATCACATAACTTAGAAAAAGTCAAGTCTTCCATGGCTGAAAATGACCTGTAATGTCTCAATGACTTCCATGGCTTTCCAAGCACAATTTGACCTTTATCCTTGAAGAAAACTTGTAGAGGGTATCACAAATAACATTTTGCAAAATGAATCAGGCTCAAATGTTGAAAATTAAAGAAGTTATGATCCTTGAAAGTTGAGAAAAAATCACTTGAAAATAGGTCAAATTTCACTAAGTCCACAAATGACCTATAATATCTCCAAACTTTTGATGATCCTCCAAGCATAATTGGCTCTTGTAATGTAAAGAGAAGTTGTAGATGATGTTTCTAAGATTCATATGCATAATTGTAGATGAATGTTAAGAATTGAAGGAGTTGTGATACTTCGAACTTTGACTTCAAATGTTAATTTTTTGGTCAAACCACTTGGAACAAGCTTGTACACTTGGTCTTTTATTGCATTTCAAAGCACATATGTGATCATATAAATGAAAAATAAGGTGTCCTTGATCGCCTCTTGATTAAATTTCTCAAAGCCTGAAGTTGCTTGTTGAAGAAGGCATGGAAATAAACACATGAACCTTTGACTTTCCTTGAGAAGCAAGTAACAAAACTTTGAGATGCTCTTGATTGAAAAGACCTACCTTGCACAATAAGCTTAAGGAAGATAAAAAAATATTTTTTCTATTTTTATTAGTGTTTAGCTCAACAAGTAATCAAGTAAACACAAAGGTAAAATACCAACAAAGAGGTGCTTGGTGATCCCTGCAAAAGCAAAACCTAAAGATGAGAGGGACCAAAAGGGGACCTTGTTTGTGTGCAATGATGCAAATGATATATGGGGATCTTAGGATTAAAAATTATGGTATGAAAAATGAGTCTTGAACTAAAGAATGCCTCCTCGACTGAAGAGAACGGGAGAAGAAAAAATAGAAGAGTCGCCACCAAATTTTATTTGGATTGCCTCTATGGGAGAGGCGAGGAGAAATAGTCGATAAAACCTCGAGGAAAAAGGGGCACATCGGTAGTGAAAAGATAAGGAATCTATCTCACAACCAAGAATTAGATCCGGAAGTCGGTTGCGCAAGGGTAAGATATTAGCACCCCTCACGTCCATGATACTCCATGGGAGCCATTTGGGTTGTTTATGTATGCAGGTATTTACCTAATTTATTATTTTGTTTTCTAAAGAGTGTAAAAAATGATTGGACTCTAGGAGTTATTGTTTGTTGTGATCGCCAAGGATTAGGGCCCTTGTGCCTACGTATCCCTCATCGTGTGACGAGGAATCATAGCTCCGTAGTTCAGAGTAGAAAATATTTTTATGTTGGTTGATTTTACCTTTGAGAAAAGCGTTTTTGGGGTGGTTCCCTAAGGCACAAATATGAGGTTTGATGGGTTGTCTTGATTTTACCTTGAATAAGGGTTTTATGAAAAGAGTGTTTATGATTAGCTTCACTAAAGTCTATGGGTGAAGGTGGATATTCTAGACAACAAGCCAATCCTCTTGCGTCCAAAATAATTAGAGTAAGGGTATGAATGCTTCATTCTTACTCATTCTCCACCACTTAAGGCTCGTGGTGCACAATGATAATCATAGTTTTATTCAATTTTGTATTTGATTATGAAAATACCACTTGACGTTGGATCAAGAGTTTGTTTATTTGATTATGAAATTGGGCAATATAACAGGTATGCAAAGTAGCCAACAAGAAAGTAAATGGTCTCATTGTAAGGTAGCCCAAGAGAAAGCCTTGTGTGTGCAAAAGTGACCTAAGATAAATGACAATAAATAAACATGCATGATGAGTTTATACAATAAATATGATGATTGTCGCATTACGCGAAAAACCGGCGGGAAAACGAAACAACAGAGCCGCCACCATGCGTTATTTATCCCAAAGGAGGGAAAGGAAACGTTCGAAGTAAACCTGGAAAAGACATGGTCTCGCGACCAGAGAAAGATGGGATCAGGAGTCGGTTATGCGAAGGGAAGGTATTAGGACCCCTACGCATCCGTCGTACTCGACGGGATCCATGCTCAGAAAGAATAGAAGAAAGGTAGCTGAAACTGCTCAAACACTGCACAAGGCTGGAAGGAAACACAGAAAGACAAAAGAAACGGAACTCGGCAGGATATCGCCTCCTGGGCCTACGTAGTCTGTCAGACACAGACATCAGAGTCGACGTAGTTCGGGACAGGGGAAACGTGCTCGCTAGGATGTCGCATCCTATGCATACGTATCTTCTCTGACCCGAGAAGAATCAGAGCACTCGTAGCTCGGCTAACGCACGCCAAACAAAACCCACACAGGAAACCAACTGCCAATCGCTGGACTTACGTCAGACTCCACACAAAACAGGCAAACATGGAAACCGAATGCCAATCGCTGGACTTACATCAGACTCCGAACCAACAAACACACACTGGAAACCAACTGCCAATCGCTGGACTTACGTCAGACTCCACACAACACAAACCAGACACAGGAAACCAACTGCCAATCGCTGGACTTACGTCAGACTCCAACACACACAAGGGACAAAAGGCAAAAGGTTGAAAAAGAAAAAGGGCACCCGGAGAGATCAGCTCATCTCCTGCCTATGTACCTCATCTGGTATGAGGATCAGGGCGACGTAGTTCCCCTTAACAGGGAAAGAACTTCTAACCTAACCAGAGACAAAGGGAGATAACAGACTACTAGGGAGACTACGACTCGAGCCTAGAAGTTGTCATGCATATGATCCCTATGTTGAGGTTTCTATCCTAACTTGCACAGGGAGCAAGCTAGCCTAAACAGCACAATCAAACAAACAAGCACAATAAAGCAAGCATACACACTATATGCAAACAATTGGGCTCATACAAGGTTAGGCTTGCAGAAACAAGCCAATTGGAATAGGGTGTTTTTTAGCTCTTAACCCTAACATTGAGAGTTAGGGTGAAGCAGATGAAATGGGAAGTGAGGATAAGACCTCACAGCTCTTATCCCTGGCCTGGGAGAGCTTGACTCAAAATAGAAAGTGTGGGAGTTCAGAATGTAGGAACTCTTCTCCACAGATGACTGACACAACAAGATCTTGGGTTCTTATTCACAATGCATCAACGCATGGTGTGTGAGGAAAGTGAATGACACAACTGAATAGCAGGGGATGGATTGCACATCCCTTTTATCTGCCAATTGCCTCTTAAGAGGTCTTTACCTGCTTGGCACAAAAATTAAACAAACACAGGCATTGCCTCTTAAGGAGGGCTTCAGACAGGTGCCTACAAATAACAGTAGGTCTTCCAGACTACATGAAGATCAAGAAATTATACCTCAGTGGTATGCAAACCACAAGCAAGAAAAGCAAAGTTCAAATGAACTTAAAGCAACTTAGGTACCTGTGGAAACAGCTAAACCAATCAGTACAACTTTCAGACAAACAATCAACAGTTAATATCACACAGACAAACAAATCCAATCAGGCAACAATGGTGCAAGGCACAAGGCAAACACAAATGAATTGTCCTCAAAGCCTACAAAACACACAAAGGTTAGCAAATGACAACAATTGATCAAGCTTAAATGAAGGAGCCACTCCAATCATGGAAATGTAGACTTGAACCTGAAATTCACAACCCAAATGGTAAGTCTAAACCACTAGGTCAAAGCCTAGGGTCAAAAGAGGATCAAAAATCCAAAACAGAACCTCAAACTCAACATAAAGCAACTTCAAACACATATTAACATGTCTTAAAAAGTGCCACATCAAAATCAATAAGCAAGTTCAAATGGTAGGCAAGAGAAGCTAATGACCAATTCAAGGCATACAAATGGACAATGAGATTCAAAATTCCAAATCAAATTAGAAATGGTTCAAATAATTCTAGAAAAAAATCATGATCATTCAACACATTCAAAACATCCATCATACAAAAAATCAGAAGCATTAGAGGTCATTTGGCATGAAAATCACATTGTACAAGTTAGACAACCAAATTTGTGACACAAATTGTCACACCATGTTAACACAAGCCTAAAACAGAAATGGAGCATGGGAAAAATGTCAAACCAAAGCCAAAATGTCCATCAATGTGTCTAGAATCAGCATGCAAAATTTCAAGTTCATTGGATTAAAATCAAGCATTTCACAAAGGAAAGAGTAAGGCAAGGTCACAAATGCATATGTGTTCAATCATCCTAGAGCAAATTAATTTTCCAGCTAGGCACAACTTGCAAATTCATGATCATAAAAAACTAAACATTCTAAGGAGCATTTTGCAAAAAATTGAGATTAAATTGGATGAGTTTTCAATTTTATATGATTTTATGAAGTTTGGAAAAAATTTGAAGTCAAAATGGACATGGCATGGCAAAATATGGAGGGAACATGTGAAAACGAGAGAATATTTGAATGAATGCGCTCGGTGGGACTCGAACCCTGGCCAGATTTGAATTTGCGCGCTCCACCAAAACGACATCGTTTTGGTTTAAAACCCTAAGCCTGGAAACAATTCCAGAATTTCGTAGCTAATGCCAACAATTCGTAGCAAATCATGAAGAACTCGTAGCTAAATCTGGAAAACTCATGATCTTCATCTCCTTCCTCTTGAAGACGATGAACTTCAAGAACAAATTTCCAGTTTTTCCAAAAACATTCCAGAAATCAACAAAAATTATACCACTCGATTCCTCGTTTCATGCACATGCAAGATCAAACCACAATTCACGCTAAAACACCATGCATTGCTCAGATCGAAGAAAATAAAAAATGGCATCAAAACTTCAAACACATATATATCTTCATGAATAATGTGCCATTTCACTTGATTTTTTGCTCAGAATCATCACCAAACAAAGATCTACACAAATATCACAATGAATTTGAGAATAAATGAGATCGAAACTTGACCTCTTGAAGAACAGCAAACTGGAATCGCGTGCTACAAGGCTCAGCAATGGTCCAAAACTCTTCTACAATGCTTGTTGAGATGATTGATGGAGAGATTGAAGCTCAAACAAGCACGAATCCAGTAGAATTTGAAACTTCCATTAATGCATCAAGCTTCATGTATGGTCAAAACTAGCACGAATTCTTCCAAATTCACGTTCAAATCTCCTCAAAAACACTTCATGATCATGATTCCAACAAGAGAAATGGCTTTTGTGTGAGAAAATTGAAAGTTCTTGTTGAGAGAAATTTTTGATCAATCCAAGATTCAGATCTGAAAATGTATGTTAATCCCAAATGCAGTTGCAATTATCCTTATATATGCTTAGTTAATGATCCTGAAAGCAAACTTAAGCCAAAACTAATTGAGATTAGCAAGTTACAAGGTGTATGCATCAATTGGTATTTTCACTCCATGCAAGAGATGGCCACGTGAACAGTACACAAATAAGGCCCAAAACCACTTAAAAATAGCCCATGCACACTTTGGAATTGGTATTTCATGCATATGATCAACCAAATTGATTTTAATAATTTTCCTTCAAAAACTTCATGAAGGAGCATATGATCATGCAAAGGAATTTCATGCCATGTAATGAGATGTTTGGAAAGTGCATGTCATGAGGAACAAAATGCAAAAAGAACCACCAAATTTGGAGTCTTGGTTCAAAAGTTATGGCCATTTGAATTTTTAAGCACACTTTTCCATGTTTGGATCATATCTCCTCAACCACACATCATAAATCCATGATCTTGGACTTTTTGGAAATGGAAGAGAAAGATCTTAAACTTTCATGTTGGACAAAATTTCATTTGAAGCTTTCTTGATGATGTAAAATTGAGTCGAAGTTAGTTCAAAACCTTTCCATTTTTGGAAATTTCAAATTATAGGTCACTTTCTATTTTGGGAAATTTTTGACTTGACTTCAAATTCTTCAATGTGAGTGTTTGAAATGTAAAACGAGACTTGTTTGAACATGAATGAAGTATCTCTAACCATTTCTCCATCTTCTAGCCCTCAGTTGACTTTGCAGTTGACTTTTATGGGCCTCAGATGACTTGGACATGCACTGTGGACTCTGAGCCTTCAACACTTGGCCAAGTTGCTTCCAAATGATCCTTGGGTCATGTAAGCTAATTGGAACCACCATAGGGCTTTCATCTCATGGAAAATGCTCTTGCTCTCTTGCACAGATAGATTCTCCTGATCAGTTGACTGATGAAATGCAACATGCTATGCAATGCTAATGACCTAAAAATGAAATGAATGTACAAATGGGAGGTACAAATTTGAGGTGCTACAGCTGCCCCTATTCAATCAACTGGGAACCTGAACGGATGAGAGCAACGGCTGTCAGACCTTCAAGGTAAACAGGGATTGAATACCAAAGAACCAGAAAATTTGCAATCTGCGGGGGATAAAGAAAAGGAAAGCAAGACCATTTACCGATGGCGGATGCACAATAAAATACCTCAGGAAAGCAAGGCCATTTACCGATGGCGGCTTTACTAGAAACTTGATATTTACCGATATCAACGTCAGTGAGGCCATTTACCGATGGCGACTGGGAAACAACATCCAAAGGAAGCGGGACCATTTACTGATGGTGGCCTCAACTGGGAATCTGATATTAGAAGGAAGCAAAACCATTTACCGATGGTGGCTTCAAAACAACTCTTGATATTTACCGATATCAACGTCAGCAAGGCCATTTACCGATGGCGGCTAGGAAACAGATGTCACATAAAGCGAGGCCATTTACCGATGGCGGCTGAACTGGGCATTCGATATTTACCGATATCGAAGAAAGCGAGGCCATTTACCGATGGCGGACAAGCTGGGGATTCGATATTTACCGACATCGAAGAAAACGAGGCCATTTACCGATGGCGGCTTGGGAATAGTCGACTTGATATACAACTGATATCAAGGAAAGCAGTACCATTTACCGATGGCAAACTCCAACTAGGGAGGAAAAAGATATTTACAACTGGAAACAGACAAAACGCTTACCGACGACTCTACTGGGGATTTGATAGAGAAATACTTCACAACCCGGCATTTACCGATGACTGGGAAAAACTCAATGTTTACCGACATCGAAAGGTGATGTTTACCGACACCAAAAAAAGGGACGACCAGACATTTACCGATGACTGGAAAAACTCAATGTTTATCGACATCGAAAGATGATGTTTACCGACACCAAAAAAGGGACGACCAGACATTTACCGATGACTGGAAAAAATATATACAACCAGACATTTACCGATGACTGGGAAAAACTCAATGTTTACCGACATCGAAAGATGATGTTCAGAAATGAAATAAGACCAGACCTTTACCGATGACTGGGATGAGACTCGATGTTTACCGACATCGAAAGATGATGTTCAAAAATGAAACAAGACCAGACATTTACCGATGACTGGGATGAGACTCGATGTTTACCGACATCGAAAGATGATGTTTAAAAATGAAATAAGACCATACATTTACCAATGACTGGGATGAGACTCGATGTTTACCGACATCGAAAGATGATGTTTACCGACACCAAAAAAAGAACACACACGGGTGTTGATGCGACACTTACCGGTATCACCATGGTGACATTTTCATTTGTCAAGACAGGGCAGACACCTGCCAGGGACTACGCTAGGGGAGTCAATCAAACTTTCCTTTCACGGACGAGTGAGGAAAAAAAACCTCTCTGGGGATTATCAGTCCTGAATGCTGTCAGGAACAACTGTTGCAAATGTTCCATACAGATGTTGAAATACGATCCGACTCTGCTGGGGATATGATCCAAACTTGTGTAACATATGTATGCATATGTTTGAGTTTTTATGGCGTAATGCTCCATATTGAATGGAAATGCTACACAATTTGAAGATGCAAATGATGATTACTACATGAAAAATGCAAATGGAGGAGAACTCCTGCTGGGAAAGCACACGACCGCTTCCGAGCGAACAACTCTGATTTGATCTTCCAACTCTGTGGGGAGACGCACTGCTGCTAGGGAATAGATAACCCTCGCTGGGGATGACCTCTACTGAACCCGATCCACTTGGGGATTCCGCTGAGGAAATAAACAAACAAATCCTACCTCCGCTGGGGAAATAACACTGCAGACTTCCGCTGGGGAAACTGTCAACTCAACCCTGATGGGGATTACAGCACTTCAAACCTGGCTGCTGAGGAACTATCCATGGATACCTCCGCTGGGGAACAATAATCTTCCGGCTCGCTGGGGAACTACCAATCCTCAGACCTGCCGGGGAAATACTCTTCACGACCCTACTGGGGATTTGCAATCAACTTCAGGCCTGCCTGCGACAACCCAACCCCTCACACTACTGGACAGTGCTGAAATTCCTTTTGAACAAACTGTGGCTCACCTACTTTAGCCAGAAATCAAAGGATAGTGATCTACAGAACAGCAAGACATACATGCCCCAGGGGATTGTACAGACAAAATACACCCAAGTGTAATCAACATTCAAAATGATTTTCAAATGTTTATCTTTCTACGTTATTGTCTAGCCTTCATGTTTTTATATGCAATGTTTATCAAAAATTCGGACGTTTTTGCAAACAAAACAGTAAAATAAAAACGAGAGAGCAATTTATCTGAATAACGACTTTTATTGATTGAAAATAGGCCTATAAAGGCAAATACATCAGGAAGCAATTCCTAGGAAGAGGTAATTGCGCACAAAAGGAAAAATCTATCCTAATGGCAATGTGAACACGGCATCCACTATTTCCCAATTCTGTTATGACTCACAGATCTTCAACTTCCCCCAAATTCCTTGCTTTTTGAGAAGAATGATTGGACCGGTCATATCCTTCGAGATGGTAGACACTGAAGCGCGACGAAGTACAGATAACTCAGACTGTAGTCTTCGCTTTAATCCCTCTTTTGCCTGGATCGCCCTTTCGGGTTTTCAATCCACCGGGATACCCATTTTCGCCTAAGCCGCCCTTGCGGGTTTTCGACTTACCGGGCGTACATGTTTTTTATTCTTTATCCCTAACTTTTGCCCGAACCTTTTCCTTTTTTTTTTTGGTTCGCCGGGATGCCCTTTTTTGCCTGGACTCTCTTATTCTTTTTGTCCAGTGGGTCAATTTATGCGAAGTATTTTTTGACTACATCTGAGTTAACAGGGGACGGAAAATCTTCACCATCCATCGTTGTAAGCATCAAGGCTCCACCGGAGAAAACCTTCTTAACAACATATGGACCTTCATAATTAGGAGTCCACTTGCCCCTGTTATCTGTACCGGGAGGAAGGATCCTCTTCAAAACTAAATCATCAGTCTGATAGCTTCGAGGACGCACTTTCTGATCAAAGGCTCTCTTCATCCTTCTCTGATACAACTGCCCATGGCACACAGCTGCTAACCCTCTCCCTTCGATAAGGCTCAACTCATTAAACCTTGTTCGAATCCACTCAGCTTCGTCAAGCTTGACATCCAACAAGACCCTCAGAGAAGGAATCTCCACTTCAACAGGTAGGACCGCTTCCATGCCATACACAAGGGAGTAAGGGGTTGCCCCGGTCGACGTACGTACTGAAGTACGGTACCCATGCAAAGCAAAAGGCAGCATCTCATGCCAATCCTTGTACGTCACGACCATCTTCTGCACAATCTTCTTAATGTTCTTGTTTGCCGCCTCTACAGCACCATTCATCTTTGGTCTGTAAGGAGAAGAATTGTGATGTTCGATCTTGAAATCTTTACAAAGCTCTCTCATCATCTTGTTATTGAGATTCGAACCATTATCAGTAATGATTCTCTCAGGAACCCCATAACGACAGATGATTTCCTTCTTAATGAACCGGGCAACCACTTGCTTGGTAACATTAGCATAGGAGGCTGCTTCCACCCACTTGGTGAAGTAATCAATCACAACCAGGATGAAGCGATGTCCATTAGAAGCAGTAGGCTCAATCTTCCCAATCATGTCAATGCCCCACATCGCGAATGGCCAAGGCGAATTCATGACTTTCAGAGGGCTTGGTGGTACATGCACCTTATCAGCATAAATCTGGCATTTATGGTACTTCCGAGCGTACTTGAAACAATCGGATTCCATAGTCATCCAGTAATAACCGGCTCTCAACAATTTCTTGGACATTGCATGACCACCAGCATGGGTACCAAAAGATCCTTCATGCACTTCCTGCATCAACATGTCTGCTTCGTGTCTGTCCACGCATCTGAGCAGAACCATGTCAAAGTTCCTCTTGTACAACACATCATCCTGATTCAAATAAAAGCTTCCAGCTAGCCTTCTCAGGGTTTTCTTGTCATTCTTTGACGCTCCTTCAGGATATTCCTGACTCTTGAGGAAATTCTTGATGTCATAATACCACGGTTTCTCATCCATAACAGACTCGGCTACAAACACATACGCAGGCCTTTCGAGCCGATTCACCGCAACATGTGGCACATGATTCCACCAATGGACTTTAATCATAGACGACAAAGTAGCCAAGGCATCAGCCATCTGATTTTCATCCCGGGGTACATGATACAGCTTCACCTTCTTGAAGAAAGTCAGAATCTTTCTGGTATAGTCTCGATAAGGAATCAAATGCGGCTGGTGAGTATTCCAATCTCCATTGACCTGGTTAATCACTAGAGCGGAATCTCCATATATGTCCAGTGTTTTGATCCTTAGATCGATGGCTTCTTCTATCCCCATGATACAAGCCTCATACTCAGCTTCGTTGTTGGTTACGTCAAAAGTCAATCTGGCAGAAAAAGGTATATGAGCACCTTTTGGATTGATAAGCACAGCCCCAACACCGTTGCCATTCATATTCACAACCCCATCAAACATCAGTGTCCACTTGTCACCAGGATCCGGTCCTTCCTCGACAAGAGGCTCTTCACAATCTTTCATCTTAAGATACATGATGTCTTCATCAGGGAATTCAAACATCATCGGCTGATAATCATCAATAGGTTGCTCGGCAAGGTAATCTAACAGAATACTACCTTTGATGGCCTTCTGTGACGTGTACTGGATATCATATTCTGTTAAAATCATCTGCCAACGAGCAACACGCCCGGTGAGAGCCGGCTTCTCAAAGATGTACTTCACTGGATCCATCTTAGAAATCAACAAGGTAGTATGGTTCAACATATACTGCCTCAGTCGGCGAGCAGCCCAGGCCAAAGCACAGCAAGTTTTCTCGAGCTGCGAATATTTTATTTCACAGTCGGTAAACTTTTCGCTAAGGTAGTATATGGCATGCTCTTTTCGACCAGACTCGTCATGCTGTCCCAATACACACCCCATCGAGTTCTCAGTTACTGACAGGTACAGTATCAGAGGCCTCCAAGGAACTTGAGGTATAAGGATTGGAGGTTTCTGTAAATACTTTTTTATCTTATCAAAAGCTTTCTGACAGTCATCATTACACCTGATTGCTTGATTCTTTCTTAGCAATTTGAATATCGGTTCACACGTGGCAGTTAGGTGAGATACAAACCGTGCAATGTAATTCAATCTCCCTAAAAACCCACGAACCTGCTTTTCTGTTTTCGGTTCAGGCATTTCTTGAATAGCTTTAACTTTCGCTGGATCAACCTCAATCCCTTTCTCACTGACAACGAAACCCAACAGCTTACTGGATCTCACACCAAACGTACACTTGTTCGGATTCAACCTCAGTTTGAACTTTCTCAGCCTTTCAAACAATTTCTGCAAATTTACCAGGTGCTCCTCTTCCGTCTGCGACTTCGCAATCATATCATCCACGTACACTTCAATCTCTTTGTGCATCATGTCATGAAAGAGAGTCTTCATAGCCCTCTGATAGGTAGCACCGGCATTCTTCATCCCAAATGGCATCACCTTATAGCAGAACCTGCCCCAAGGTGTAATGAATGTCGTCTTTTCCATGTCTTCTGGCGCCATCTTAATCTGATTATAACCAGAGAAACCGCCCATGAAAGAGAAAACCGAGGATTGAGCAGTGTTATCAACCAATACATCGATGTGAGGTAATGGGAAATCATCTTTCGGACTTGCTCTGTTTAAATCCCGGTAATCGACACACATCCTGACTTTACCATCCTTCTTCGGCACGGGAACGATGTTGGCCACCCACGGGGGATAAGTAGTAACTGACAGAAAACCCGCATCCAACTGCTTCTGAACCTCTTCCTTAATCTTGACAGCCATATCAGGACTAGTTCTCCGAAGCTTCTGCTTGACTGAAGGACAATCTTCTCTGAGAGGTAGCCTGTGCACCACGATATCTGTATCCAAACTAGGCATATCTTGATACGACCAGGCGAATATCTCCACATATTCTCTCAGCATTTCAATCAACCTTCTCTTGACATCTTCCTTCAAAGCGGCCCCGATCTTGATCTCTCTTCTGGCGTCCTCAGTACCCAGGTTAATGATTTCCAACTCCTCCTGATGAGGTTGGATGACCCTTTCCTCCTGCTTCAATAATCTGACCAGTTCTTTGGGGAGTTCACAATCTTCCTCACTCTCCTCTTCAGCTTGGTAGATGGGATTATTGAAATCATACTGAGCCATAACAGAACTGTTTATAGTGGAGTCCGTAAGATCACGTCTGCATGTTTAATGCTTTATTTTAGAAAAAGAGTTCAAGAAAGTCACAAAAACAAAAATATTGCCATTTTTATTGTTTTGGAAAATGAAAAACAAAACAGAAAGACAGGGATCACAAAATTGTTTGCAAAACATCCTTTATTAATGATATCATTGAAAAACATGATGAGGCCCTACAATGAACCACTACGCCTTGGGCAGAACGTAGGGTTTTGTGCAAAATGAAAAACAAAAGAAAATTACTCTGTTTGAAGAGTAACTTGGACCACTTCTTCAGCCGTCCAATTGTTGATCGTCTCCCCTGGTGCACACGGGCGAACCCAGTTGTTCAGATCGCAATCACTATCTCCGTCTTCACTACTGGCTGCAAAGACGTCACCATGATTCATCAGCCCAGCGCTGGTGAAGGTACTCGGCCCTTTCTGATCTTGAACACCCTGCTCCACCTGCAGAGGTTGATAACCAATACCGAACTTGTCTTCTTTGACGGGCAAATCAACCATCTTTCCCCAGCCTTCTGTCTTGCCTGAGTTGACAACCTCCCTAGCCTGCTTGTAGGATGCAATTGAGGCACTTGGCTTCTTCTGCTCAGCGAAAGCCACCTTCTCAATAGCAACGGTCTCGAACGCTTGGCATAGAGTTTCATGGATCTCGCCATCCACCTCCACATACTTGAAAGAGGATAAATGACTCACCATAATGTCCTCCTCGCCGCACACTGTTACGATCTGACCGTTCCAAACATACTTCAACTTCTGGTGGAGAGTTGACGAAACTGCCCCAGCCCCATGTATCCAGGGACGCCCTAAAAGACAACTATATGCTGGTTGGATATCCATCACATAGAAGACAATACTGAACACCTCCGAGCCAATCTTCACAGGCAATATGACTTCACCAAAAACAGACCGTTTGGATCTGTCAAAAGCACGAACAATAAGATCGCTCGTAGTGAGGACAACCCCTTCAACATCTATCTTGCTCAAGGTCTTCTCGGGCAGCACATTCAAAGACGAGCCAGTATCTACCAACACATATGACAATACTGCGCCTTTGCACTCCATGGTGATATGCAGGGCTTTGTTGTGGTTACGACCCTCAGGTGTCAAATCCAGGTCTGTGAACCCCAAACCGTGCCTTGTGTTCACATTAGCAATAACACCCTCCAATTGGTTGACAGAGATCTCCTGAGGCACGTAAGCCAGATTCAACATCTTCAGCAAGGCATTATGGTGTGCCTCAGAGCACAAAAGCAATGAGAGTATAGAAATCTTGGACGGAGTTTGATTCAGCTGATCTACAATCTTGTAGTCACTCTTCTTAATTATCTTCATAAACTCCTCCACATCCTTTTCAAACGAGCCCTCGGGCGCCTCCTTCTGTACAGGTTCTTCCTCAACCATAGCTTGTTTACCCTTCGCTTTGGCAAGAGCCTCAACATTGTTGTCTCTCAAAGGTTGCGGTGCAAACAAACGACCACTTCTCGTGAAACCTCCTGGTCCCCCTACATTGTCCACAACCGGACCAACAGTTGCAGGAACTCTACTCGGCAAACCAATTGTCACGGGAGACTGATTCATTGGCCTGATCTGACTCTCTGCCCTTCGGTTATTGTGGTAAGCATTATCATACTTCCACGGCACAGCCCTACTATTCTCAACAGCCCTTCTACCAGAAGCAACAATAGTAGTGGGAGCACTGACAGTTACTGGAGCGGATATGGTAACAGGAGTACCAACGGTCACTGGTGCACTAACAGCTCTCTGGCCACGTCCCTCTGACGGTTTGAAATAAATGGTGACAGTTGACACCATCCCACGATCTTTCACGGCCTTAGCAAACTGCAAACAGCCCTCATCAATCAAACCCTGGATACCACTCTTCAACTGCATACAACCATTCTCTGAATCTGCACAGTCTGAACAGCCCTCATAACAGCCCGGGAACACTCCCCCATTCAACAGACGCTCTTTCACCACAAACAGCGAAGTCTGAACATCTTCAACATCAACTACCAAGTCTAAGGCCTCCTCACCTTCCACATTATTCACCCTATGCGCACCATGCTGAGGCATAGGGTTGTTCACAACATTAGGCACAGGAGCAAAATTGATTGTTTTGGCGTCAATCAAGTCCTGGACCTTATGATGAAAAGCCCGACAGTTCTCAATATGGTGCCTCGGCGCACCAGAATGGAAGTCACAACGAACGTTGGCATCATACCCAGCAGGTATCTTCGTCACTGGACCCATAGTGCGTAGCTCAATAAATCCCAACCTGAGCAATTCGGGAAGCAACTCAGCATATGTCATAGGTAACGGGTCGAAACGATGATCCGACATTCTCTGTCTCGGCTGAAATGGACGTTGCTGTTGTTGTTGTTGTTGTGGTGGTGGTGGTGCTCTCTATTGTTGCTGTTGTCGTGGTTGAGGTGCTGGGATAGTCACAGCAGCAACTTGGCGATAATGTCCGCTATTCATATTTCTTCTGTGTTGCACAGCATTTGTCTCTCCCTCTCTTCTGCGGGGTGCCCCAGAAAATGGCTTCTTTGAAGATGAAGAACCAGCATCCTGAATCTTTCCAGCTTTAATGAGACTCTCTGTCCTTTCTCCACAAATCACTACATCAGAGAAACTACCGAACGGGCAACTTCCCATCCGGTCCATGAACACTCCTTGCAAAGTCCCAATAAACATATTGGTCAACTCCTTCTCCAGCATCGGAGGTTGCACCCTTGCAGCTAATTCCCGCAATCTCTGGGCGTACTCTTTGAAACTTTCTCCAGATTTCTGACATAAGCTCTGTAACTGAGTCCGGCTCGGCGCCATGTCCATATTATGCTTGTATTGCCTCAGAAAGGCTTCACCCAGATCTCTCCAGCTTCTGATGGACTCCCTCTTCAGGTCCATGTACCAATCCAAGGAAGCTCCAGACAAGCTATCCTGGAAGAAGTACATCCACATCTTCTCATCATCTGTGTAGGCAGAAATCTTTCTGTAATAAGCCTGTACATGAGTGCGAGGACAAGAAGTACCGTTGTATTTATCAAAAGATGGCGCCTTGAACTTATAAGGGATCCTCAGCCCTTCAACCAATCCCATATTTGTAACATCAAACCCCAAAGAGTTCTGACACTCCATGGCTCTGATCTTCTCAGCTAGGGCATCAACCCTCCTATCCCTTTCGTCAGTTCTTCCCACACCTTCATCATCCTCACTGAGGAGAGTAAACATATCCTCCTGCCTATCAACCAATGGAGCAGGATTACGGACTGGAGCACGAGTCACTCTGGCATTAGCTGTCTCTGGAGCAATAGGTTGACCGTTGATTCTGATACCCCTCAACTCATCACCCACAACATAGTTGTTGATGGGAACAACAGCAGTAGCAGGGTCATTGATTGGGCCTCCCTCTGGCAAAGCATGGTTGACCGGTGGAATTGTAGCTTCTTGTCTCTGGACTAGGGCTCGAAGTTCTTCTTGACCTTGCGCAACCCCTTGCATCATATGCATGAACTGGGCCATGTTAGCCCTCATCTCTGCTAACTCAGCTTGCACTTGATCCATATTCCTCTGTTGATTCAACCTCGTAGAGTAACGGTGCGGACGTTGATCAGCAATCCTGCCTGAAACAGGAACCAGAATGAGAAGTCTTGTTCAAGAACACCTGTAATGCAAGAATGATATGTGTATGATGCTAATGATGCGTATGATGCACATGATATGTTCATTCCTCAGGCATTCAAGAGCCTAATTCATCTTTCAAAAGATGGCAACCTGCAACAATGAATAACACATAAGCAGACTACACAGGATAATGAACAAAAGGTGAAACATCAACAATCTCATCTATAGATGTGAGCACAAGGATCATACAACAATATTCAAGCAAAGATCCAAATGATAAGAGTACAAGGAATCCCATCCAACAACCCTGGAGGTGATTCTCAAAATAAACAATAAGATAAACTATGGAAGTCGTCCTCCAGGAATGAGAGTCTTCAGGTACTGGCATTGATCTATCAACCGGTCGCACTCTGAACACTCAGGCAGATGAGTGATCTTCTCCTTCAGTTGTCTTCTGAGCTCTACAACTTCTCCTCCAAGCTGGTTCTCTGATGCATTCCTCAGGTCTACTTCCTTCTTCAATTGGATGTCTTTGTCCCTCAGCTGCTTTTCCAAGTCTCGTATCTTCTTCTGGTAATTGGCTTCCGCTCTTTGCAACCTTAGACGCTCACGGTGTTCTCCATCCAACATTGCTTCTATCTCCTCATAAGACCTTTTCTTGCTTCTCAATCTGCTAGCATCTTCACCTTGCACTCCTTTGAGCTTGTGAGCCAAGTTCAACTTATCAGCTTTGGCTTTGTAAAGCTCCATCTGGATCTCTTGTTCCTTTTCTTTCAACCGAAGATTCTCCATCAAGGCTTGTTTATAATACTTAGCAGACACATTCTCAGAAAGGATCACTGGCGGTTGCTCCTGCAATGGTTCCATTCTATCATAGGGTAACAACAAGGTTCGAACTCTATCCTTGACCCACTCAATGTAGGCAGGCATAGCAATGGCAAACTTCTTCCCTAACACAGCTCCATCCTTGACACCAATAGTCTTCCAAGCTCTTCCTACTTGCTCCAATCTAGCTGGGTCACTCCGCTTCTCAAAATACACACTTTCAGCTATCTCAGCATCTAGTGGTCTTCCATTCATCACAAACCCCAACTGGCGAAGAGAAAGAACCGGGTTGTAATTGATGCAACCCTTAGTCCCTATGAGTGGCACATTACAAAACTCTCCACAACTCATGATGACATTACGCACATACATCCGGTAAGATTGCCACCTGATATCATAGGATGTAAGAGACATAATCCTCTGAGTCCACTTACGAGTGCTCTGAGTATCCACAAAAGGTCCACTGGTTGGCAACAAGGACAAGAACCATCTGAGTAGCAACGGAAGACAACACCTGATAGCTCCACCCTTACCATGCCTGCTGTGTATAGCATAGTAAGTGTCAGCTAACAAGGTAGGAACCGGGTTTCCTCCAAGGAAAATAGTGACAGCAGCAAAGTCCACAAAATTAGGCATACTTGGAAACAACACAATCCCATAGATCATGATAGCTAACTGAGCATTGAAAGCTTCCCAATTCCCCTTCTTCGCTTCTTCCTTAGCCATGCTCACCAAGTACTTCAAAGGCAACCCCACCACATCACCACTTGACTTCCAATTGTCACTCACTTCTTTGATACTCAAATGAAGAGCTCTGGCAATGACTCTGAAATCAACCTCCTTTGGCACATCCAGGAAAGGCACCTGGAATCTGATCGGGACATTCAGCAGAATGGAGTACTCCTCAAGAGTGGGCGCTAACTGATAATCCTGGAAGGTGAAACAACGGAGCTCTGGATCATAAAACTATAGGAGAGTCTGCAACGGCACTGGATCTACCACCATCTTCAACAGCAACAGAATATCCCCATACTGATCCACAAACACCTTCTGATTACCGCCGGTCACAAAGTTGCTCAATTCTATCAACGGTGTCAAAGGCTCACGGTGAAAACTGTAGGTGCAAGTCTTCCTCTTCAACTCTGGAACGGCTACCATCTCTCACAGTGAATAGACTCCTGAATGAACCTGAGAAATGATATGCATGAGGAGATTAGCTTTTTTCTTTTCTTTTCTTTCTTTTTTATTGCATTTTTTTTTTGAAAATAAATATGCTATGATGCAAATGATGCAAACACGACTGGTTGGCTGTGTATCACAGAGCACAGGATCAAAGCTTCGGCTTGAATTCGGAACCACAAAGTCATCTGAGACCCAAAGTCATCTGAAACCCATATATCTCTGAACCAAGTCACCAACAGGAGCCAAGAGTCACCAACAGATCAATAGTCACCAACTCAAGTCACCAACTGTACCTGTAATGATTCATTCCCTCCCCACTCACGGGTGTCATCTAGGACAGGGTAAGGTCAAGAGAAACGCAGGATAAACAACCCTTTCATAGAATATCATCATGTACATACCCGATGTATGCACCGATAACACCCCATCAGGATCTGAACTGCTCGTGATATCATGTTCCGCTAAGTGGTGCAATACCACCCGCTTCCCATGAATCACTCTAATCCTAGGTGTCCTAGAGTTCACTCATAGCCTGGATATTGGGCCTTTTACCTCTTATAACTCCCACCCCACAGAGAGACAAACACACAGCCAGCACAGATGAAAATATGATGCATGCAAACATAAATGCAAACACCAACAAATAAATGCAATAAATGAAATAGTAAAAGCAACCAAACCATATCCTAGAGAGCGCTACGAGTGGCTCGCTTAGGGAAGATGGACCAGCAAGAGGTCAACTTCTCGGGAGATCCCCAGCAGAGTCGCCAGCTGTCGCATTACGTGAAAAACCGGCGGGAAAACGAAACAATAGAGCCGCCACCGTGCGTTATTTATCCCAAAGGAGGGAAAGGAAACGCTCGAAGTAAACCTGGAAAAGACATGGTCTCGCAACCAGAGAAAGATGGGATAGGGAGTCGGTTATGCGAAGGGAAGGTATTAGCACCCCTACGCATCCGTCGTACACGACGGGATCCACGCTCAGAAAGAATAGAAGAAAGGTTGCTGAAACTGCTCAAACACTGCACAAGGCTGGAAGGAAACACAGAAAGACAAAAGAAATGGAACTCGGCAGGATATCGCCTCCTGGGCCTACGTAGTCTGTAAGACACAGACACCAGAGTCGACGTAGTTCGGGACAGGGGAAACGTGCTCGCTAGGATGTCGCATCCTATGCATGCGTATCTTCTCTGACCGGAGAAGAATCAGAGCACTCGTAGCTCGGCTAACACACGCCAAACAAAACCCACACAGGAAACCGACTGCCAATCGCTGGACTTACGTCAGACTCCACACAAAACAGGCAAACATGGAAACCGAATGCCAACCGCTGGACTTACATCAGACTCCGAACCAACAAACACACACTGGAAACCAACTACCAATCGCTGGACTTACGTCAGACTCCACACAACACAAACCAGACACAGGAAACCAACTGCCAATCGATGGACTTACGTCAGACTCCAACACACACAAGGGACAAAAAAGCAAAAGGTTGAATAAGAAAAAGGGCGCCCGGAGAGATCAGCTCATCTCCTGCCTACGTACCTCATCTGGTATGAGGATCAGGGCGACGTAGTTCCCCTTAACAGGGAAAGAACTTCTAACCTAACCAGAGACAAAGGGAGATAACAGACTACTAGGGAGACTACGACTCGAGCCTAGAAGTTGTCATGCATATGATCCCTATGTTGAGGTTTCTATCCTAACTTGCACAGGGAGCAAGCTAGCCTAAACAGCACAATCAAACAAACAAGCACAATAAAGCAAGCACACACACTATATGCAAACAATTGGGCTCATACAATGTTAGGCTTGCAGAAACAAGCCAACTGGAATGAGGTGTTTTTTAGCTCTTAACCCTAACATTGAGAGTCAGGGTGAAGCAGATGAAATGGGAAGTGAGGATAAGACCTCACAGCTCTTATCCCTGGCCTGGGAGAGCTTGACTCAAAATAGAAAGTGTGGGAGTTCAGAATGTAGGAACTCTTCTCCACAGATGACTGACACGACAAGATCTTGGGTTCTTATTCACAATGCATCAACACATGGTGTGTGAGCAAAGTGAATGACACATTTGAATAGCAGGGGATGGATTACACATCCCTTTTATCTGCCAATTGCCTCTTAAGAGGTCTTTACCTGCTTGGCACAAAAATTAAACAAACACAAGCATTGCCTCTTAAGGAGGGCTTCAGACAGGTGCCTACCAATAACAGTAGGTCTTCCAGACTACATGAAGATCAAGAAATTATACCTCAGTGGTATGCAAACCACAAGCAAGAAAATCAAAGTTCAAATGAACTTAAAGCAACTTAGGTACCTGTGGAAACAGCTAAACCAATCAGTACAACTTTCAGACAAACAATCAACAGTTAATATCACACAGACAGACAAATCCAATCAGGCAACAATGGTGCAAGGCACAAGGCAAACACAAATGAATTGTCCTCAAAGCCTACAAAACACACAAAGGTTAGCAAATGACAACAATTGATCAAGCTTAAATGAAGGAGCCACTCCAATCATGGAAATGTAGACTTGAACCTGAAATTCACAACCCAAATGGTAAGTCTAAACCACTAGGTCAAAGCCTAGGGTCAAAAGAGGATCAAAAATCCAAAACAGAACCTCAAACTTAACACAAAGCAACTTCAAACAAATATTAACATGTCTTAAAAAGTGCCACATCAAAATCAATAAGCAAGTTCAAATGGTAGGCAAGAGAAGCTAATGACCAATTCAAGGCATACAAATGGACAATGAGGTTCAAAATTCCAAATCAAATCAGAAATGGTTCAAATAATTCTGGAAAAAAATCATGATCATTTAACACATTCAAAACATCCATCATACAAGATAGAGATGTTGGCAGAGATTCGTTGAGGATTCTACTATTCTTGCAATTTGATGCTGGGGAGACTGTTATACATGTAACAAAAGAAAATCCAGCTTGGGGAAGCCACTGAATTCCATTCTTCAGGAACTTACCATCCTTGAGATTTCTATTAACATTCCTCTTTTGTACTCATAAGTCGAGGAAAATACATATCTTTTTGTAAACTTTCGAATATATGATTGTTTAGGTATTTTTTTGTTTAAAAAATTTTCATAAAAAATAAATGAAATTTCGTAAACTGAAATAAAATAAGAATAGCGAACAAATGGGCAAAAGTCTCAAATTTTATTGATAGAATGGTAATCCGCAAATGGCGTGACTCCATGGATCATTACAAAGTTGGAAAATGGTAAATACATGGTGAAATTCTGGTGTAGTTAGAATTCAGATGTTCTACTCCAAGTCATGACATCTGATCTAACATTGTAACTAATACAGCAAGACAGTTATTAACCACTGTACTAATGTACACACGTTCACAGATGTCACGACATCTAATTCTATGTCACCCTAGAATGGATGAACACCTGGTTCTGTGCATCAGGAAGAATGACTCAACAGAGATCAATCCTAGCACTCACTTCTGTTGTTTTCTTACACAGTTTTCAGCATGATGTCTTACTGTTGATTTTGGACATCATCTGTTACATTGTTCCAGTGTGTTTGTCTTTTACTTGTATTTCCTGAATTAAAGGTTGAACACGTTAAATGTAATTTCCACTTATTAGATTGCTAACAACTAGGTTATTTGTTAGGTTCATTAATTTTAGGTTAGTAGTTGGTTTCCTGGATTTTAGCTCAGCTGTTGAATAGCCTGAGAAAAATACCGAAACAGAAAAACCAATCATCCTACACTTTAGCACATGCTGTTGAGAATGAATGTCACAACATTCAGTTCGATAGTCAGAACATATGTTGATTCTGTTATGTTCCTGGAACCATGCTGTGCTAAGTTTGCAGTACTGTAAGAGACCAACTAGTCTCTTCTTCAGTATCAGCCTTCAGTATCAACTGCTTATTGTTCAGTATACACTGTCACTGATGAATGTTACAACATTCTGATTGACATTCCAACAGAAGGCTATATACCAGGTCTGTTATCATCTTGATAAGCTGATTGGAATACCAGCTGAGTTATGACAGTAACAAAAACACATGCAGAAGGAAAACAAACACAGGAAATTGTTAACCCAGTTCAGTCCAACATGACCTACATCTGGGGGCTACCAAGCCAGGAAGAAGATCCACTATCAGCAGTATTAATTCAGAGTTAAACTCCCCCGTTTACAACTCTTCACTTAATCCCTACCCAATGCAATCTATACCTAGGAACTCCTAGATAGAAACCTCCCGTTTCCATTCCTATCACTACAAATACAATGTAATGTTACCACACCTTGAACTTGCTTCACAGCTTCATTCAAGAACAAAATCACTCTTGTCTACAGGCTTTGAGTTACAAATATTCTCAGCTTTGACCACTGAGAAACACATGGTATTCCCACAGATTGGGAGGTTTACCTCACACACACCCCTAAATTTTCATTCTCAGAGGCTTACAAAGACTAGATTACAATCAGCTATTTATAACCTAATCACCCAACTGAATTCGGGCCTTCAGAAGTCGCAGCAGACTAGTTCTTTGCTGTTACAACTTCAGCAAAAAAATTCTGCTACAAACAAGGTCTTCAATCCTAAAATCTCTCCATATATATCTCCTTACTTTGAGCCTATATATCTTCTGATTGAGTCTTCAAGACCTCCACATGGGAGTTAGGATATTCACCAAATATCCTTACTAATCCCAGAATAAATACTGAATTAATTAATTCAGTTTTCTACACATGTAAGATGTCACAGGCATGATGTCGTGACATCGTACATGACATGTTGGTCCAGATGTTGAACTTCTTCAACCCAACATATTAAAACAACAGAGATGATTACATTATTTGTTTTACAAAATTAATGTCAATCCTAAGGAATTAACAATCTCCCCCTTTGGCAAATTTTAGCTAAAACAAATAAACAATACACTGGACAAAACATCCCAATTTGGGAATGCTCTTCATCTCTGTCATTGGCTCCACCACCACAAACACCAAAGTTGGTGTACATGAGGAAGAAGAGGTACACAGATCAGTTGTACCAGAACCTTTTCCCTCAACCGGAGAGCTTCCGGAAGAATATGTAATACTGAGTACATAGATAATGTAACTCAGATCACAAGACACAATTGTCCTCTTAACTCAGATCACAAGACACAAGTGATATACCCAGTTGGTGGATTTTGTGCCTGACACCAACTTCTGTTTGCTACCACAGTCAGCTTGCTTCTGGTACATTCTCAACCCCAGGACTGTATTTCTCTCCCCCTTTTTAGCTAAACATTTGTAAAGGCACCCCTCACAAAACCAGATCCAGGCGCAGCTTGCCCAAACCTTAACATACCCCATGATTCTGAGGGAATGGAGTGTTTCTCTTGTGAGAAGAAGAGGGCTATTACATCCTTTAAATAGTCCAGCCCGTGCTTAGGAATTAACGGTAGGAATTAGTGCTTGGTCAAGATTCATTAATTTTTGCTGAGAAACAGTCAGAGAATCACCAACAAAATCTCAGACTATCTTTGAATACCTTTTATAGCTCTTGACTGTTTCTTTTCCAAAACAACAGTTCCAGTGCATGGAGACTATTCAATATATGCAGTCAGACACGTTGCACGCGATGTCTTAACATTCCACGCGGCTTTTTCCTGCATTCTGCCAGTATTCAACATTTCCCAAGGTTCCTGTCATACCTCCAGTAGAGACTTGACATCTGGCACTACTACAATCAAATTCCCACACTTCAGCAGATGGTTACTCCCCCTGTACCACACAGCTGTAGCCATCAGGCTTATTCTGATTTATCAGAATTTGACACAACACCCTTATAATTCCTAATGACTTTAAGACTCAGAAGGAATTTATAGCATTGTCCAGGGCAATGTCATGACATCCGGTCAGACATTCTTCTGCTCACTCAACCTTGACATACATCACAGCATCCTGATAACTGACAAGGTGCCATATCTAGTTATCTGAGAATACGTAGACCACAAGCTTGATGATTTCTTGCAGCACACAGACAGAACTCCCCCTGTTCTGAACAACCCACTCTCCTCTTGAAGCTTGGAGATCACACATGGGCATATCCAACATACCAAAGTTGGACCTTCACATACTTCCTGATTCAAAGAGAATCCAGACCACAAGATGAATGGAAAACATAAGACGCATCTTCATGTCTTCAAGAGCACACCCTCTGTTCAACCCTCTTAGCTGAACACATTCACACTCTGTATCAATCTCTCTTCTAACTAGAACAGAAGTCCACTTCACAAGATGTTCTAACATCAGCTGGGACATCCTTCACAACAAGGGGCACCATCTGATAGTCTTCAGATATCACTGAGTCACCAGCTTTGATCAAGAGGACCCCAGACACAAATTGGGACATATACATTTTCATCCCATTACAAGAGATAATCTTCCATAGATGGCTCAGAACTCCTACCACAAGCTCCAAGGGATGAATAGAAAACACCTCATTTTGTCTTCAACTTAATACTTTTATGCTCAAAAGTAATTTGTCTCAGACTTTCCTCAAGAATAATCAGCTGCCATATGTTGATTATCTTGATTCTTCGAACTCACTTCTGAGGTAGACCAACTGCCGCTGGTGGATTACCTCCTTCATGAATCCTCATATGAAAAGGTCAAATGCTGCTTTTTGACCTCCCCAAGTTTATCAGACTTCTCCCAAAGATATTCTGACCTTCCAAGTGAGATTTGAGCTTCAAGTTACATGTTGAACAAAGCATGTAACATCTTCTCCAACCAGCAACTCCTAAGAACTGCAATGAGACCGACCCTTTTGAAGTACCCAATCTACAACTCTGTAGACCCTTCTATCTTAAGTTGATGTGCCACTTCACCAACTAAGAATCTGATGTTAAACCAAATGTCACAACATTGTGTTTAGACATCTAGCTGTTGAATTCAGCTCCTTTTTCTGCCACTTGAAAGAACTTCCTCCCTTCACAGAACAAGAGTTCACTGTTCTCATAGACTTGATTGTGGAACCAAGTTTGAGTAAACAACCTCCATCCTGCAGATTTGCAGTGAAGTCATCCAAGCTCACACCTTGATGAATCCCTGCTTCTTCTCCAAAGACCTCAGACACTCTGATGCATGAGTCTTCAGAAGGACCAGTTAGACACTAACCCTTCAGCTATACCAAGGATACCACTTCCTAAAGCAAGGCTGTTTCCATGATGTCAAGACTGCTGCCACTTGTTCTTGACTCCACAGTGTGCATAAGCTAATGCACTTCCTTACCTAGATCAGAAATAAACTAATCCAAGTAACCACCATCAAGACTCTGATGTCTTCTTCTTCTTGTACATACCAAGGCTGAACATGTTTCTTGAAAGGAAATCTTTTCAGAGATCATATGCTTTTGCTGCCACCAAAGAGATAGATCATAAGCCAATGAACTATCCTTCCTGTGATTCTGCACAGGGTCTTGAAGAAGTGATGTTCCAACATCTTTAATAACATCAGTTATCTTGAGCTCCAAGGATATTCAATTGAACACTTGTACTTGGCACAAGTAGACATTGATCTTAAATCCTTTCCCAATTATCCTTTCAGATACTTCCACCACAAGAATACGTTGAAAGTACTCTTCGTGTGTCAACATCTTCTGCTTGCAAGCACCTCGACAATTTTGAAAGTCTTCCCAGATTAAATTCACCCTTAGGAATAAGAGGGATGAATTCTTCCTTGCAAGTGTGTCACACAGCCACCAGATCCCATGTGACACGGGTCAACAGCCAACCAGACTTTAGGCTGACCAAATGAGAGGAGGTTAACCAAAACTCCCCCTCAAATTAACAATCATGGAAGCTTCACACCAATATCCATGCATTGTACAGACATGTCTCAACATGACATACACCATCCCTACCAGTGGCACCTAACTCTCTGAGTTATACCTAGACATACTCCAATCACACCAATCAAACTTCAGCTGACCATAAGTACTAGTGAAAGACAACAACACTAGTTCATAGTAGATATGCATTGCCAGAGCATACTACCTCAACCAACCTCTGACTCTTCATATTTTCACTCCTTGAAAGAACTGCCACTTCTGATCGTGGTGTTTGAATAACAAGATTCATGGTCCCAATCCTCTTGAATGGAATAGCAGTCAGGTTACCCTATTATTGACTTCTATCATCCAGGGGACTTGTCTTCCAGTACACCATAGTACTTCAGGAAACAACTATCCAACCCTGATCAATCTACAGGAATAAGGCATGCAGCGGGGATTGCACAATGTCACATCTCTACCAGCTCCACTTCTAGAGATTAGACTTCTAAAAGTGACCTTCTTGAGCACACACACAGTTGACCCTACCCTTGTCAACTTAGCACACACATATGTCTCCTCTTCCAGGTCAGGAGTAGGTTTCAAACTAAGGTATTCCTTTGTTTGACTCCTAAAAACATCTGCTCTTCAACCAGTAGCTGCATACTTGTTGAACAACATGTTCTAACATCACATAGAACATTAGTTTAACCTCCTTGAAGCAAACCCTCCTTGAAAGTTTTCAAGGTCTTCATATGCACTACCCAGGAGAGTACAAGAATCAGTGATCAGATGATTCTTACCAGGAAGAGTGGACTTGATGAGACTCAAGTATCTTTGACATATTCAGTAGAATATGATGAAATCTTGAATACAGCAGCCTTTCGTCCACATGGGGGAAACTACATCAGAGTTTGAGTTTTGCACGGTATTATGCAGCGGAAATCATAATACAACTCAACCACTGAACACACACTTCATCAGATCAGCCTCCAAGAACATACCAAGTTTGAATATGATTCAATACTTGCACAGCTGTCCCACACAAAGGCCATTTGCCAATCTCCAGAGGCAGGTGCACACAGTTCCTGTCATGAATAGTCCATCCACCTACTTCAAGGGACCATTCAGGGAAGCTACAGAACCATCTTCAGGTTCCACCATCAGTACTAACATAACTTCTTGCCAGATACCAGAAAGTATCAGCCATCGATATCATCCAGAAACAGAACAGGATGCCCGCTCTGAAACCATTTGAAATTCTGGTGTAGTTAGAATTCAGATGTTCTACTCCAAGTCATGACATCTGATCTAACATTGTAACTAATACAGTAAGACATCTATTAACCACTGTACTAATGTACACACGTTCACAGATGTCACGACATCTAATTCTATGTCACCCTAGAATGGATGAACACCTGGTTCTGTGCATCAGGAAGAATGACTCAACAGAGATCAATCCTAGCACTCACTTCTGTTGTTTTCTTACACAGTTTTCAGCATGATGTCTTACTATTGATTTTGGACATCATCTGTTACATTGTTCCAGTGTGTTTGTCTTTTACTTGTATTTCCTGAATTAAAGGTTGAACACGTTAATCTAATTTCCACTTATTAGATTGCTAACAACTAGGTTATTTGTTAGGTTCATTAATTGTAGGTTAGTAGTTGGTTTCCTGGATTTTAGCTCAGCTGTTGAATAGCCTGAGAAAAATACCGAAACAGAAAAACCAATCATCCTACACTTTAGCACATGCTGTTGAGAATGAATGTCACAACATTCATTTCGACAGTCAGAACATATGTTGATTCTGTTATGTTCCTGGAACCATGTTGTGCTAAGTTTGCAGTATTGTAAGAGACCAACTAGTCTCTTCTTCAGTATCAGCCTTCAGTATCAACTGCTTATTGTTCAGTATACACTGTCGCTGATGAATGTTACAACATTCTGATTGACATTCCAACAGAAGGCTATATACCAGGTCTGTTATCATCTTGATAAGCTGACTGGAATACCAGCTGAGTTATGACAGTAACAAAAACACATGCAGAAGGAAAACAAACACAGGAAATTGTTAACCCAGTTCAGTCCAACATGACCTACATCTGGGGGCTACCAAGCCAGGAAGAAGATCCACTATCAGCAGTATTAATTCAGAGTTAAACTCCCCCGTTTACAACTCTTCACTTAATCCCTACCCAATGCAATCTATACCTAGGAACTCCTAGATAGAAACCTCCAGTTTCCATTCCTATCACTACAAATACAATGTAATGTTACCACACCTTGAACTTGCTTCACAGCTTCATTCAAGAACAAAATCATTCTTGCCTACAGGCTTTGAGTTACAAATATTCTCAGCTTTGACCACTGAGAAACACATGGTAACCTTCCCACAGATTGGGAGGTTTACCTCACACACACCCCTAAATTTTCATTCTCAGAGGCTTACAAAGACTAGATTACAATCAGCTATTTATAACCTAATCACCCAACTGGATTTGGGCCTTCAGAAGTCGCAGCAGACTAGTTCTTTGCTGTTACAACTTCAGTAGAAAAATTCTGCTACAAACAAGGTCTTCAATCCTAAAATCTCTCCATATATATCTCCTTACTTTGAGCCTATATATCTTCTGATTGAGTCTTCAAGACCTCCACATGGGAGTTAGGATATTCACCAAATATCCTTACTAATCCCAGAATAAATACTGAATTAATTAATTCAGTTTTCTACACATGTAAGATGTCACAGGCATGATGTCGTGACATCGTACATGACATGTTGGTCCAGATGTTGAACTTCTTCAACCCAACATATTAAAACAACAGAGATGATTACATTATTTGTTTTACAAAATTAATGCCAATCCTAAGGAATTAACACATGGAAAGGGCTACATTGAAATACAATGACCACTATTCTCCCTAACAACTTTGAATTCCACTATGCTCTGGACTTTGGTTGAGGATGACTGAATAGGAACCTGTGATAGGCACTGTTTCTTCAAATGATCAAGTATGGCCTGATGCAGTTACTTTCCATAAACCCTAACTTTTTCCTAGATTTCCCTTTCGGCGCCAATCTACCGGGATTATTACTTTCTGTTTATGTCTCTAATTTTCGCCTGGACCACACTTTCGGGTTTTCAATCCACCGAGACGCTCATTTTTGCCTAAGCCCGCCTTTCAGATTTTCAACTTAGCGAGTTGTTCTTTTATTTTTTTAGGCAATGTATTTCTTGATTGCATAAGCATTCACATGAAGATGAAGCTTCTCACCATCCATAATTGTAAGAATCATGGCACCACCGGAGAAAGCTCTCTTAACAACATACGGGCCTTCATAATTAGGAGTCTACTTGCCTCTAGAATCAGTGTTAAAAGACAAGATCTTCATGAGCACAAGGTCACCTTCTCTAAATACACGAGGTTGAACCTTCTTGTCAAACACTTTCTTCATTCTCTTTTGATATAATTGGCCATGACACAAAGGTGGCATTCTCTTCTCTTCAAACAAATTCAACTGACCATATTTGTTTTGACACCATTCATCCTCAGACAAATTGGCTTCCATCAAGACTTGAATTGATAGGATCTCCACCTCTACAAGGAGCACTACTTCCAGGCCATACACAAGAGAGAAAGGGGATGCCCCTATTGAATTGCGGACGGACGTGCGATACCCATGCAAAGCAAAAGGGAGCATCTCATGCCAATCCTTATATGTCACAACCATCTTCTGGATAATCTTCTTAATGTTCTTATTTGCAGCTTCAACAACTCCATTCATCTTGGGTATGTAATATCCGATAGATGGAATTAAGACTCTGGGAACTTTTTAGAACATGATCTACAGGTTTTATCCTTAGTACGCTCCTTTGGGATGGTTCTTAACGTGACTCCGTGCTCGTGACTCACAACAAACCCTTGATTCTTGGTTGATCCAATCAAGTCTTGTCAATATCAATGGAACTTGGGTGTTGGTAAGGTGAAAACCATAATCCACCAAAATGGATGATTGATCTTGACAATGACTTGATTCATCCCTTGACCTTTGTTTGCCTCGTGTGTGATCCCTTACTTATGATTGTTGCATTCATGCATTCATGCGCATCCTAACATTCATCACACGAAAAATACCTTCAAGGAACTGAGGTTTTATTTGCAAATATTTTCAGACCATCGATTATGGATGAAGGAACACTAAGAAGTACAGTTTCAGATGCCCGGATTTGAAAGAGTTAAGGAAGCTATCATCTTTTGTATTAGATCCCTTGGGCTTCAAGCAACATCATGGGAAGCTTTTGTCTGTGTTATCTGCTGATATGGTCGAAGGACTTTTAAGTGTGTTGGTTCAGTTTTATGACCCTCTCTACCGTTGCTTCATTTTTCCTGATTATCGGCTTGTGCCTACATTAGAGGAGTATGCCCATCTCTTGGGAATACCTGTTTCTAACAAAGTGTCGTTTAGTGGATTGGAGGAGATTCCCGGATCTCATATTATAGTTGAAGCTCTTCATCTGAATAAGTCTGAGATTAAGGCTCATTAGGTGAAGAAATGAGGAATATTTAGGTTGACTTCTGAGTTCCTTATTGGGAAAGCAACTGCCTTTGCTCAAGCCGGTAGTATGGATGCTTTTGAAGCTATCTTTGTGTTGCTCATCTATGGTTTAACTTTGTTCCATAAGATTGACGGTTTTGTTGATGTTAATGCCATTATAATCTTCTTGATTGGGAATCTTGTGCCTACTCTGTTAGCTAATATGTACTTCTCTTTGCATTTGAGGAATTCTAAAGGTGGTGGGACTATTGTATGTTGTGTTCCTCTTTTGTACAAGTGGTTTATTTCGCACTTGCCTCAGACACCTGCTTTTGTGGAGAACAAATAATGTCTACGATAGTCTCAGAGACTTATGTCCCTCACTAATGATGATATAGTTTGGTATGATTCTTCATTGAGTAGTTTAGATATTATTGACAGTTGTGCTGAATTTCTAATGTACCCCTTATTGGTGCACAAGGAGGAATCAACTACAACCCTGCTTTGGCTCGTCATCAACTTGGGTTCCCCTTGAGAGAGAAACCTAATAACACCCAGTTAGAAGGTATTTTCTATCAAGAGGGTAAAGATCCCCAACTTTTGAAGCAGAAGATGGTACATGCTTGACATAATGTTCATAGGAAAAGAAGATTCGAGCTTGGTCCGTGCAACTGTGTAGCTTTGGAAGCTTACATTCTTTGGGTGAAGAAAATAGCTTTGGAGTTGAAGATGTTGTATGCTTGTGAGAGACCTATGTTTATGGTTGTGGTTGAGCCATTAACTCTCCCTAACCAGGATGTAGAGGAGTTGGAAGACGTACTCGCCAGGATGAAGCAAGAGAAAGATATGTGGGAAGAGCGGTTCCATGCTTTGAGCAGAAAGCATGAGGATTTGCAGCTTGAGTCTAAGGATAAAGATGCGCTTATTTAACTTCTTGAAGACCGAGTAGTGAAGAGACAGAGAGAGCCAGAGGGTCCATCTTGCTCTAGTATGCCTCAGCCTTCCGGTTCTTGGAAGAAGATAGTTGATCAGCTTGTCCTCAAGAAGGCTCAGATGAAGACTTCTTTTGAGTCTGAGATCCGACGCATCCGAAGGAAGTATGCGCCTACGGCCAGATCATCTGACACCGTTGTTAGGGGATCCTTAGGATGAGTAGTTTCCTTTTCTCTTGTATTTGTACTTTGGTTTCTAAAAATGTACTTAGTGTAATCCTTCCAAACTATATGAATAAAAGAGATTTTTATGGTCAATCAAATTGTTACAATTGTTTTTATTACATATATTTGCAAATAAAATAGTATGTTCCTTGAAAATAAAAACAATCAAAATATTGCATTTCATGCATCATTTGCATAACAGGTCTTGGTTATTCTTATGTGCTTCAGCCAAGATGACTCATCGATACAATACTGATGCCAATCATTGGAGAATCATGGAATACTTGGAACAAGAGAACCGAGAGTTGAAGGACGAGATTGCCCGTTTGACTGCCATGATGGAGTCTGTCCTAGCTGCTCAAAGTCAATCTTCTCCAACGCCTGCAACTCCTCCTCCTCAAAGGACTGTCATTTTAGAGGTTGTTACTTCAAATGTGTCTTCCATTCAGTTTGCACCTACTATGCCTGCCGGATTCCAGTGGAGAATGCCGCCGAACTTTGTGCCCAAAGGGTTCGCGCCTACTTTTGCTTCCATGCCGGCATCTAGCCTGGTCATGTCTGTGCCGCCTCCAATTGTTCACACTCTGCCTCGTGTTGAGGACACCATCTACCATTATGAGTCGTCTGAGGGTCCGGATGTTTACGAGAAGATGGATGAGATAAAATACCAATTCCTTGAGCTGCGAAAGGAGTTGAAAACCTTGAGGGGAAAAGATCTGTTTGGTAAGAGTGGTGCTAAACTTTGCTAGTGTCGAATGTCAAGATCCCGATGAAGTTCAAAGTCCCTGACTTTGAAAAGTATAAGGGAAATACATGTCCACTTAGCCATCTCCTCATGTATGCCAGAAAAATGTTGACGCCAACTGATAATGATCAGTTATTGATTCACTACTTCCAGGACAGTCTGACTGGTGTCGCTATGAGTTGGTACATTGGATTGGATAGTGCAAGTGTTCTCACATTTAATGATTTGGTTGAAGCCTTTGTGAAGCAGTACAAGTACAACATTGATATGGCACCAGATAGGGATCAGCTGAGGTCGATGTCTCAGAAGGACAAAGAGACTTTTAAAGAGTACACCCATAGGTGGAGAGAACTTGCCGCTCAGATCAACCCTCCGTTGGAAGAGAAAGAGATGACCAAGATTTTCCTTAAGACCCTAAGTTCATTTTATTACGAACGAATGATTGCTAGTTCCCCCTGTGACTTTACCGAAATAGTAAACATGGGGATGAGGTTAGAAGAATGTGTCTGTGAGGGACGTTTATCTAAGGAAGAGGTATCGTCAAGCAAGAAGTATGGTAACGATTTTTCTAGGAAAAAAGAAGGTGAAACCAATGCAGTGTCAGCAGGGAGGCAGAGGAGGCCTCATGTTAGAAGAAATCCGCAATTGCGTCAACATCATCATCAAGTATCATCCGTTATTCCAGTATTTTCCAATAATCAATCAGCGCCAGTTCAACAACAACGTCAACAACAACCACAACAAAGAACAAACAACAACAACAACAACAATAATAATCAATAACAAAACTTTGAGAGGAAGAAGGTCTCTTTCGACCCTATTCCTATGTCATATGCCGAATCATACCCGTCTTTGGTTCTCAAGAACCTTCTCCAACCAAGAAATGTGCCACAAATTCTAGAACCACTTCCATGGTGGTACAAGCCAGAACTCCATTGTGCCTTTCATCAAGGGGCTCCTAGTCATGATATCGAGAATTGCTACCCGTTGAAATACGAGGTCCAGAAGCTTGTAAAGAGTGGGATGGTGTCCTTTGAGGATCGTGCACCGAATGTTAAAGAAAACCCATTACCTGTTCATGGTAATCCCTCTGTTAATATGGTAGATGGATGTCCAGGAAGCTTCCGCATGTTTGATGTGCAACGTATTCGTCGATCCTTGGTTGATATGCATAAGACCTTGTGCACGATTAGTGATTATGAACACGACCATGACAGTTGTGCAGTTTGCAGTGTGAACCCCCGTGGGTGTTCAATTGTCAAGAGATATCCAAAGGTTGATGGACGAGAATGTGATTCAGATTCAACAATCTAGAGATATATATGATGTCAACGTGATAGTGTCAGTGTTTAAGAGCCCTGAGCAGGTGGTAATTCAGTTAGATAGCAGCAGTAGTAATAGCGTTAACAGATCGGTATCGCTGTTAGTGATACAGTTAGCGGGCCCACTCTCATATGCATCCGATAGAGTTGTTCCCTATCAGTATAATGCAACAATGGTGGAGAATGGTCAAGAGGTCCCGTTGCCTACGACTAATTCTATTGTGAATATTACCGATATAGCGAAGGTGACCCGTAGCGGTCGTGTGTTTAGTCCTGTTTTCCCGAAGGATATAGAGAATGTTAGTAAGAAGATTGAAGTCCCTATAGCAAGTCCGGTTAGTGCTCCTGCGTGTCAGTTTGGTGAATCCAGCATGCTAAAGCCTAACGATGATGATGAGATACTCCGTTTGATTAAGAAAAGTGAATTTAATATGGTGGAGCAGCTGCTCCAAACTCCTTCCAAGATTTCAGTGTTGTCTCTGCTCATGAACTCTGAAGCGCATAGAGAAGCATTGCAAAATGTATTGGAGCAAGCTTATATGGAACATGATGTAACAGTGGACCAGTTTGACCACATTGTTGCCAACATTACTTCTTGCAACAATCTGAGTTTTTATGATGAAGAACTTCCCGAGGAAGGTGTCGCAACCTAAAAAAGGGACTGCGAAAAAAGCAATGACAGAAGAGTCGCCACCGTGCGTTATTTATCCCAAAGGAGGGAAAGGAAACGCTCGAAGTAAACCTGGAAAAAGGAAAGGAAAAGACAAGGTCTCGCAACCAAATCTTGGGTTCGGGAGTCGATTATGCGAAGGGAATGTATTAGCACCCCTACGCATCCGTAGTACTCTACGGGATCCACTCTTGTTATTCTTGTCTAAAGGGTGTGGGTTTATCTAATGTACTATTTACTAAAAGAGGGGTCAAAAGAAAATGACTCGCATGGATGTCGCATCCACTGCATACGTATCTCATCTGAATACGAGAATCAGAGTCTTCGTAGCTCGGCTACCTATGGGTTAAAGAGGAGTGTGCTCGCTAAGACATCGCGTCTTATGCCTATGTATCTCATCTGGAATGAGAATCAGAGCAAATCGTTGTTCGGCTAACCTATTTTTGTTTGTTTTGTGTTTTTTAGATGAACGACGTTACTACGCAATCTACCGGATGCTCGACCTTTGGAAACTTACTCACCTGTAGTAGAAGGAGTTAACGTGTTCTTAGGAGAAGAAAAATCAATGAGTTTGTTTGTGTTTTAGGAATGCTCATGCAAAAAAGGAAGTTCTAGATGAAGGAACCGTGCTACCTTAATTGACATGCAAACGAGAGACTATACGAAGCCTAGAAATCCTATGGGGAGACGGTCACACCATACAAAACAAACATGCATAAAGTAAACACGCCAACAAGGGGGCTCAAACATACATGGGTAGGGCTTTAGTCAAGATGGGTCATATCAACCTCGACAAACAAGCCATGGAAGGATAATCAAACGGGCTCTTAACCACTGACACTGAACGTCAGGGTGAGCAGATCAAATGGGTAATGAGGATAAGACCTCATAGCTCTTAACCTTGGACAGGGTGAGCTCATGACAAAAAGTGGGGATTCAGAAAGGTGGAACCCTCTCCACTGACTGACCGGACAAAAGATCTTGGGCTTTTTTTCTGGAGCATCAACACGTAGTGCGAGTATAAAGAACGACACACTGGATAACGGGGGATTGACTACTAATCCCTTTTATCCGTCAATTGCCTCTTCGTGGAGGTCTTTATCACTGGTGCCTCCTCTTCTTGGAGGTCTTTGGGCACAAAAGTAAACACACAAAAACATCGCCTCCTATCGAGGTCTTCCAGCTAAGAAAGCGGTAAAATGCGGGAAAGATAAAGGGATCAAGAGATCTACCACACGGATAAAAATATGAAGTAATAACAACTAAAGAAGCAAGAAACCCGGTGATCTCTCAAGCTAGCACCATCAAAGAAAGCAAGTCAGCAAAGTAATCAGAATAAATCTCCAAATGGTATCCCACAAATAAAGTGGAATACCAAGCAAGCTATCTCTTCAAGAGTCATGTGAGCCGTCACAAAAGACTCAACAAACAAGTCAGAATAACAAGATGGGGTGCAATCAAAAGTTGCACCAAACAGAAGAATCATAGCAACAGCAGTGTCAGGTAAATAATGCACGGATGCGATAGAAACATGTCATAACAAACACGAAACAGATTAGAAGCGAACAGAAAAAACAACAACTGTCATGATCGCTACTGCTTCGCTTAGCGAAGGCTTAGCGAAGCTTCGCTGCAGGTTCGCTTAGCGAGGTGCTAGCGAATGCCTGCGGGTTCTGGATTCTCCATTGATAACAGTACGATTTCAGAAATCCCAAACCCTATGGTATCCATCTCAGCAACGAAGTGATTAACCATTCAAGGCATTATTCTACACATTCATGCATATCTAAACCCACATGTGAAACCTAACGATACCCACTCTTCCAAATTCACCCATGATGCCTCATACATTCAGAAATTTCGAATTGAAAGCATAAAGTAGTGGAAATAGGGAAAACCTGATTGGAGAGATCGAATGAAATTAAATTTCCCGGTTGGGTTTGCAAAGCAATCTTAGGGTTTATATGAGATGGAATTGGTAGAGGTGATTTTGTGAAAATGAGTTCTTCAAAGTGTTTTCAGCTTTCACCCCTTCCAACTTTGTTCTTAGGCTTTTGTTTCAATGAAATTTTAGAATTTATAACCTGATTTTCGTGGCTTGGTGGGCTCAAATGAGAGAGGTCCAAGTCCAAGATTTTATGTTATATTTTTAAAACGCGTGCGCTTCGCCTAGCGAAGGATTTGCTCGCCTAGCGAGCATGACAACTCAAGAACAGACTTTTTCTCCTTCAAGATTAGCGTTTTGAATGATGAATAGACCCCATTTGAACATGTTGGAAGTAACTCAAGTCATTCCCTTGTGTTGACTGATCACCCAGATAGAACCCACAAAGTGTCTTGGATGATATTCAAGCTTCTTGGATCTAATTCTGATTGACATGATGAAATGCAATATGAAATGTTAAATGACCTAAAAATGAATGCATGAATGAGGGGGGCAAATTTGAGGTGCTACAGCTGCCCCTATTCAATCAACTGGAGACCCGAAAGGAAGATAGCAGTGGCTTTCGCACTTTCGAGGTATCAAGGGATTGAATACAATAAAAGCCCGAAAATTTACACTGAAGTGAAGTGAAGTAACAATGCCTGTCAGAATCGACAAAGAGGTGGTCTTGAAAGAAGAATTTGTCTGGTACGGTGAGAGTCGGTCTGAATACCGAAAAAGGATGTTAACCTGGATACCAAAATAAATGGTAACACAGAAATAACCATGGCCTGAATGCCGCTCATCAGTCTGAATACTGGAAACTTCTTCGATCTGAACATCGGAAAATATGAGATTATTATTATCGGTCTGAACACCAAGAGACTGGCCTGAATGCCACTTCGGCCTGAGTACCCGAAAAACTGGCCTGAATGCCACAAGTTGCGTCGACCTGAACGTCGGAAACTTCTTCGATCTGAACATCGGAAAATTGGCCTGAATGCCACATCGGTCTGAATACCGGAAACCTGGCCTGAATGCCACAAGTTGCATCGACTTGAATGTCGGAAACTTCTTCGATCTGAACATCGAAAGATATTAGATTATCAAACATCGGTCTGAACACCGGGAAACTGGCCTGAATGCCACTTTGGTTTGAATACCGGAAACCTGGCCTGAATGCCACAAGTTGCATCGACCTGAACATCGGAAACTTCTTCGATCTGAACATCGGAAAATTGGCCTGAATGCCACTTCGGTCTGAATACCGGAAGCTTGGCCTGAATGCCACAAGTTGCATCGACCTGAACGTCGGAAACTTCTTCGATCTGAACATCGGAAAATTGGCCTGAATGCCACTTCGGTCTGAATACCGGAAGCTTGGCCTGAATGCCACAAGTTGCATCGACCTGAACGTCGGAAACTTCTTCGATCTGTACATCCGAAAATTGGCCTGAATGCCACTTCGGTCTGAATACCGGAAGCTTGGCCTGAATGCCACAAGTTGCATCGACTTGAACGTCGGAAACTTCTTCGATCTGAACATCGGAAAATTGGCCTGAATGCCACTTCGGTCTGAATACCGGAAGCTTGGCCTGAATGCCACAAGATGCATCGACCTGAACGTCAGAAACTTGTTCGATCTGAACATCGGAAAATTGGCCTGAATGCCACTCCGGTCTGAATACTGGAAACCTTCATGCCTGTCAGCATCGGCAGAAATAGGGAAAATGGTAATCGAGGCGGCGCGTGGGCCAACGACCCCTGCTGGGAATAAAAAAGATAAGTCATGAACAATCTTCAGTCTCATTACTGGAAACAACTTCTGGCTTATCACTTGGGATACCGAGAATGCTTTATGCTTTACATGCGTATGTTTGAATTTTTCAATGGCGTAATGCTTTATGAAGATGGAAATGCTATGCGATTTGATAGGATGCAATGCAATATGATTCTACATGCAGGGATGCGAAATGCTAGGTTCGAGAGAATGCCAAGTCGAGACAAGGAATTCTGCTGGGGAAATGATCACAATCTTCTGAACCCTGGCAAGGCCGTTGGAGATGCACAGCACAATGAACTCTGTGGGGAAATGACCTGCCACACGGTGTTCTGACTAGGGAGAGAATGGCACTGAAAACTTGTTGTTGAGGAAAGCGACAGTGGTTCTGGCAACCATAATCTGTGAGAGAGACGACTCAGCAGGGGAAGCAAACACTGATACGGTACCGAGATTCTGCTTCAAGGAAAGAGACCATGGATCTAGCGTCGAGATCATCGATCTGGCATCGAATTCTGAGGAGCAGCCGCTTCTGCTGGGAAGATACAGTCTGGCACTGTCAACTCCGTTGGGGATATACAGTCTGGCACTGTCAACTCTACTGGGGAGTGTATAGTCTGAAACAAATGCTTGGGGAGGTACAGTGGTGAGAGTCTGCTAGGGATTGAAGAATCCAACGCTCGGACCAGCTCTGCAGGGATAAGACACCAGATTCCAACTGTTGAGGAAAAACATCTGCGATCATTTGATGGGGACCTTAAGGAAATGCCCTGAGTGTACCTGTTCTGAATAGAAGATCAAAAGCACTTAAAATTTACAGCAATTTTAAATGTTTATTAAGCATGTACCTGTAAAGCTCTTATGTTTCATGATGCAATGTTTATCAAAAATTCGGACGTCATTTTTGCAAACAAAACAGTAAAAAGAAAATAAAAACGTGGATATACTGAATAACATGATTTTATTGATTGAATGGCCTCTAACTAGGCATTTACATCAGGAAGCAATCCCTGGAAAGAGGTAATTTCACAAAAGATAAAAACAGAAATTAATCCAATAGCAATGTGAAATGGATTTCTATCGGGTTCCAATTCTGCTATGACTCGCTCGTCTTCAAGATCCTCCAGATGATCAGCTTTCTGAAAAGAGTGATTGGAATGTTTCCTACCTTTCGAAAGTTTCCAGTTATCGACATGGGATGAGATTCAGAACGCAGTCATTCGCTTAATCCCTAACTTTTTCCTGGATCGCCCTTTCGGGTTTTCAATCCACCGGGATACCCATTTTTGCCTAAGTTGCCCTTTCAGGTTTTCAACTTACCGGGTGTACAATCTTTTCATTTTTAATCCCTAATTTTTGCCCGAACCTTTTCATTTTCTTGGTTCGTCGGGATGCCGATTTTTTGCCTGGACTATTCTTTTTATTGTCCAGCGGGTCTATTTTATGCGAAGTATTTTTTAACTGCGTCTGAGTTCACAGGGGAAGTGAAGTCTTCACCATCCATAGTTGCAAGCATTAAGGCCCCACCATCGAAAATCTTGGTGATAATGTATGGTCCATCATAGTTAGGAGTCCGCTTGCCCCTGTGATCTGTTTGAGGAGGAAGGATCCTTTTCAACACTAAATCTCCAACTTGGAAACATCGAGGACGCACTCTCCGATCAAAGGCTCTCTTCATCCGACTCTGATACAACTGCCCATGACAAATGGATGCCATTCGCTTCTCTTTGATAAGACTCAACTCATTGAACCTTGTCCGAATCCATTCAGCTTCGTCTAACTTGACATCCAACAGGACTCTTAGAGAAGGAATCTCCACTTTAACAGGTAGGACTGCTTCCATACCATACACAAGGGAGTAAGGGGTTGCCCCGGTCGATGTACGTACTGAAGTACGGTACCCATGCAAGGCGAAGGGTAGCATCTCATTTCAATCTCTGTACGTGACGACTGTCGCATCCTGCGAAAAAAACAACCGGCGAGACTCAAAAATAAAACACACAGAGCCGCCACTAAACGTTATTTATCCCAAGATAGGGAAAGGAAACGCTCAGAGAAACCTGGAAAGACATGGTCTCGCGACCAGAGAGAAAGGGTAAGGGAGTCGGTTACGCAAGGGGAAGGTATTAGCACCCCTCACGTCCGTCGTACTCGACGGGATCCACGTTCTAGAAAGATAAGGTTGCTATAAACATACATCACACACACACACAGGGAACGCAGGTGGGGTTAAGAAGAAAGGGCTCGATAAGGTATCGCACCTTATGCCTACATATCTTGTCTGGAACAAGAATCAGAGCCACTGTAGTTCGGCTTACGCACGCCAAACAACACAAAACAACAAAAACAAACAAGGGTGGCAAACATGGAGCCCGACAACCACTTGATGGAATTACGTCGGCATCCGAACCAAAACATACTCGAAAGGGCAAACGTGGAGCCCAACAGCCAATCACTGGGCTTACGTCGGCATCCGAACCAAAACACACAATCAGATAACAAGTTAACACACGCAAAAAAGAAAAAGGTTGCCCGGAGCGGTCTCGCACGACCACCTGCCTACATACCTCGTCTGGAACGAGGATCAGGGCGATGTAGTTCCCCTGAAAGGGACTAAATTGCTAACCAGAAACCGAGGGGAAAACACGACACTAGGGAGCTGAGACTCGAGCCTAATGTTGTCATGCAAAGTCACCCTAAGTTCGGTTTTCTATCCTACTTGCATAAGCAAACTAACCTAACCAGGAAAGAAGCTAGCACACAAGCATACAATCATATATCATCAAATGAGAACAGGTATCTCAAACAAGCATGTCAATCAGATATCCACATAACACGCACTATAGCCAAACAAGGGGCTCAATCAATCAGGTTTGACTGCCTAAGCAATCGTCTGTACAGGCTGTGTTTGCTCTTAACCTTGCCATTACGAGGCTAAGGTGAAGCAGATGATAGGATGAAGTGAGGATCAGACCTCACAGCTCTTATCCCTAACCAGGGAGAGCTGACAAATGAGCATGGGTCCAGAATAGGGGAACCCTTCTATACTCGATGACTCAGACACAATGTGCACTGCACAGGATCTTGGGCTTTTGATCTCAATGCTACAACCATGTAATGGGAGCAAGGAGAAGACTCAACTGAATAGTGGGGGGTAGGCTGCATACCCCTACCTTCCACCAATTGCCTTATTTAAAGGACTTTCACCTGCTTGGGCTTAAAAATAAACAACCACAATCATTGCCTCTTAAGGAGGACTTCAGACATTTATTTGCCCGGCCCGGTAACAGCCGGGTCTCCAGACTACATGAAGTAAGAAGGTTATACCTCTATGCAAGTTGCTTAAGCAAAGCAAAGCAAAGCAATAGTTCACAAGGAACTGAGCAACTAAAGTACCTGGAAACAATCAAACTCAGTCAGTACTCAAGCAGACAAACCATAAACAACAAACAGTTAACCAGTTTAAACAAACTATGCACAACACAAGGCAAGCTCAAGGCTTAAGCCCAAGCTTCAACACCTACAAAACAATGCTATGTTAATATACAAACATCAACAACATCAATTAAAATTGATTTGCATCATTCTCCATGTGCCTTATGCTTTTGATCCTGAAAAACCAAGCAAATATTAGCAACTAGACCACTAGGCCAAGCCTAGGGTCCAAAAGCAACAAAAAAGTTAAAACAGCAAGGCATTCACAATCAAAACTCAAATTAAAGTCAAACAAGAGCAAACATCATTGGTCCCATGTCTATATCATCCATTATGTTCAATTCATGCACAAAACAAGGCACATTGGTTCAAATGAAGCACCAAGCATACAAACAGAATTATTGCATTCAAATCCATACCAAAACACATCCAAAAATTCTCAAATTAATTACACCTAAACAGGGGTCAATCAAGGTCTACCATGTCAAATTTGAGCTCAATTGGGCAAATGGAACCATGTCAATGAAAATCAACAAAAACAGACACAATTACATGCTTCAATTCACACCATCAATGCATACATCCAATTCAAAAATTCATATCTCATTGAAAACAAAAAAGAAATGGATGAGACCAAAACAGGGAGGTCACACAACGTGTCTAGTTCATGCATATCAAATTTCATGGCCATACAATACAATATGAGGATTTCCCAATCAATCTACCAACATGTATCACATGAGCTTGCAATTTCAATCACCAGAAATGAAAAATCATGATCAAATTGAAAATACAGTGAAAAATTCTACAAAAATTCATACAACATCCTAACATATCAACAATTCACCATGCAAAATTTCAGCCAATTCCAACATGCATAGGTCATCCAATTAAATTCAACAAGTTGACATCAAGAGGTGTGACACAAATTGTCACACCTAAGTTCCAGAATTTGCTGCTCTCTAACCAGGTATCAAAAATTCATGAAATTTACATATAAATAATCCTCAATGAGTCAAGAACCACCACAAAAATTTTCAGCCATTTATTTTATGATATGAGTATTTCATGATCAAATTACAAACATGTGTCAAAAATGGACATACAATGGAAAACCCTAGGTCAATTGAAAATCCTACCAAGCACAACTTTGACCAATAGGTCAAAAAATCCTACACTCAAAGACAAAGTCAACACAATTTTTTTCATATTTTTCTGATTTTTTTTACTATTTTTCATGAATTTTTTAAAGTGTTAAATATTTTTTAAGAATTAAAATGAAATATCAGAAAATTATGAGTAATTATAATTGGCGCTGGCGGGAAACACAAGTTTCAAAAATTCAAACAGGAATTTGGATCAAACTCAACTTTTCCATCGTCTTCCTCACACATTTTCCAGAATTTCGAAAATCACATGAACATCAAATGTTAACAGAAATGGACGCGGCCATACTCGTTGTAACCGTCTCAACAAGAGGATCACAAATATCATACTATCATGACCTAAAAGTTCCTCAATCTCTCGAATCGACTCACTTAGGGTTTATGTTCTTATCTTCAAATCGCGATTTCTTAAGCTACAGTCAACCATTCTATAAACCGCAAGCACCATTGGATTCTACAAGAAATGCACTACACAAAGCACCTATCAATCGAACAAAACAGGAGATCCAAAATTTCGACATACCGGCAATGGCAGTGCGTAGATCGCGGCTTTAAGCTCCAACTCTTCAAAACAGTTGTACTAGAGCCTTGTGGAAGATGAATGACGCGTCCAGTTCCAATTGCTTCGACCTCTACTGCTCTTAATTCGAATTTGCCATTGTTGAGGTGTTCTTGAACAGTTGCGATGCAAGGCTTGATTGATGATGAATCATGAAAACAGTCCTAGTACATGTTGAAACAAGATCACAGCAAAAAGAAAATCAAGTTTTGGTTGAAGATTGAGGAAGAAATTTGGATTTGAAGATTGGTGTGTTCTTGAGCAAAATGGAGAGAATGAGAGGTTTCTAGATCTGTTCTTGGTAATTGTGAGAGTTAGTTATGATTAGGAGATGATTTGGAATTTATATGCACCCTTAATCCAAGCTCTAATCTTGTTAATTATCATTTGGCTTAATTAAGTGATAATGTAATTTTAGCAAATGAGGGCAAATTGGTCCATACACAATGACAGCACATGCCAGCTCACAAATGGTTCCAACATGTCCAAAACACCATATGTGAAGTGTAGAAACAATTCCCATTGCAATTGGTCATGTATTTCTCAAACTCACCATGTATTTGCAAAATGTCCATTTTTGTCATTTCCATTTTTCAAGACAAAACTCAAACCATGTGCATTAACCATGAAATGAATATTCAAACACACTTAAAATGCCATTCCTGAGGTGTTGGAAAAAGTCCCATTCAAAAATTCCCAATATTTTGACTTTTGGACGATTTTGCCCCTGGTCCAATTCAGCTGTCCAGTTGAAAAGTGACTTTTTGCCTTGGCCATTTTTGAACAAATCCAATGATGCACCCTCAAAGTACATGTCAAACGGAGTTTGTGCATATAAAGAACTTGCAATTTGGACAAAGTATGTGGTAGTTATGACCTCCTGATTACGGGTCTTTTCTGAAATTCACTGAGCCATATTTTGCAAACCGTACATTGGATTTTTAAGTTCTTGGACTTTTTGGAAAGGTGAGAACAAGATCTACATCTGTCATGTTGAACAATTTTTCATTTGAAGCTTCCTTGGACTTCTGTTTTTGAGGTCAAAAAACTTTCCATTTTTGGAAACTTCAGTTACAAGTCACTTGCTATTTTTGGCAGTTTTTGTCCTGACCTGATTTTCTTCAATTTTAAGCTTTGAGATGTCATTCAACACTTGTTCCAACATGAATGAAGTGTCTTCAACTCATTTCCACCTCCAAATCCATCAGATCATGTACAGTTGACCACAGTTGACTTTTCATCTGACAGATGAATCTGGCAATGCATAGATCAATTTAAACCCCAATTTCCAACTGAAATGGCTCAAGGGTGACACCCTAGCCTCAATAATCACAATATAATCACAAAATTATCCTCATCTCCTTCACAAACCCCATCTCCTGATCCAGCCCTGATTGGCCCAATACAACTGATTAGGGTTGACCAGTGGTCAAAACCCTAATCTCAAGGAATCTTCTTCAATCTTCTGATGATACCCAACCATGATGATGATGATGTATCAATTCAATCAATATGAAGACCAATACCCTTGGGAATCACAAAACCCTAATTCACAGTCCAATCCTCAGATGGCCCATGATCAGTCAAAACCCTAGCTTGCACCTTCTGACTTCCTCATCTTCTGATCAAGACTTGGGAAGATAGCTTGCACTATGTAACCACATGTTATGCAATATGAAATGCCTAATGACCTAAAATGATATGCAAAAAATGTTAATGCTAGTCCCAAGAGAGGAGGGCAAATTTTGAGGTGTTACAGCTGCCCCTATTCAATCCACTGTGAACCTGTCGATACGAAATAGCCTCGGATTTCGGATGATCAGGATGAAGAGTGATTGAATACCAAGAACAGACGAACAATTTGCACTCTGATGGGATAATAATTAACAACGCCTGTCAGCATCGGCGAAGAAAAACTCGAAAAACCGACGACCTGGATGCCAAAATAAATGGTAACACAGGGATAACCATGGCCTGATCACCACACATCCACGCGGGATTATCATCTCTTCTTTTCTCTATTCTTTTCTTGAACCCCGAAATTTTCTTTTGCGTAAACGATCCTCAGATCTCTGCATTTGAACCCCGGAAAATACCTCAGCATCTCTTTTTGCCAACATAATGAACCCCGATCTCCAATTTGAACCCCAGTCGCCTGACGATAACTCGCGATCGCCAATATGAACCCCGTTCTCCAGAAAATGTCGCAACATCTCCTTTTCTCCATTTGAACCCCGTCTCCAGAAAATGTATCCACATTTCCTTTTCTCCATTTGAACCCCAGAAAATGCCTCAGCATCTCCTTTTCTCCAATCTCTCGTGATAATTCCGCTGGCAACGTCGGAAATAACACCAAACCACTCTGAGGGCGACATGTCAGAGGGTAAACCTTCATAAAGAAGGTAGCATGTGTATCTCTTCCTCAGAAGACACCTATAACGACCCCCATTGGCCTCAGCCCGAGTCTACGGTGACACATGAACAGAAGATAATCCTGAGGACCTCATCCCGGATATAATCTTCAACTCCATCTCCATTTGAACCCCAGAAGATACCTCAGTATATACTCTTCTCTTGATTGAACCCCGAAAATCGCGTTGATCGCGCAACGTCTTCTGATTTTATCTCCATCTCTGTCCGACGGAAACATCTCCTCCAATATCGCACTACTGGGGAACATTGTTGATCTGACGTCGTGATGCTAAACTCCTCAGAGTAACATCTTCACCATCCAGCGAAACCAAAACTCCAAGCGGTAACCACGGCTTGAATTGCGCTGATCGCATAACCTTTCCATCTCTGTTCGACGGAAAACAATTACTCCAGTATCGCACCACTGGGGAAATACCTTTGATTCAATCACGATGCTGAACTCCTCGGAGTAACACCTCTTCACCTTTGGGCAAAACCACCTCTCAAACGGTAACCACGGCTTGAGACTAGCTTATGCTTGCCATGATGAATGATTGATTTTTTCAGCGTAATGCTCCACAATTATGGAAATGCTACGCGATTATTTATTTTTCTATGCAATATGCCATGTTTATTTTTTCATGATGAATGCATAAAGAAAGTATCCCCCTCAAGGGACTCTTCTGGGGAATACGAGACACTCTGCTGAGGGACTCGTCAACGCTCCGATTTCCACCATGCTGGGGAATCACTGCTGCTAGGGATAAGGCACCCTTGCTGGGGAATACCTCCTTTGCACCCAACCCTCTCGAGGACCTGCTGGGGAAGAAGAACCATCATCGCGCTCTGTGGGGATACCAAAATCTCTTTGACTCGCTGGGGATACACGCCCCAACTCCACTTCGGGAAAACTCACAGATACTCCCGCTGGGGAAATGAGCAATCTTCAACCTGCTGGGGGAATACCATCCAGACCCTGCTAGGGGAACGACAACTACTCCGCTGGGGAGGACCCAATCAATCCACATGTAGGATACCCTCGGCTGGGGATGCAGATATTCGTCTGCTACGGAAACTCGTTCAATCCACTGGTAGAATGAACACTGTTGGAGAGATATGTCATTGAAAAAACCCGCTCCACTCGGGGAACTGCAACCTTCTGGCCTGGCTGCTGAGGAAACAACGTTGTAACCTGTCCGGGATAACCATCCCGACTCGGCTGGAGAAGTTCACAGACCTTGAATCTGCTGGGGAGCTAATCCTATAACTCTGCTTGGGGACTTAGCTGGGAAATGAGAAAAGTTGGTACAGAACACCCGTCGACTCGTCGAACCACGGTGTCTACCTCCAATACTCATATCGGCTTTCCACTTTTGAGAGTTCCCAGACTCGTCTGGACCTTTTCTGCTCCCTCATCTTGTATTCCAAATCGCCCCGCGCTCGACGAGAAACGTACTCCTGGGATTTATACAGAAATTTCAATTTTCCGACTTTGAAGAGTCTTCTTGATTAATTTCAATGGTCGTCGGACGTCTCTCGTCGTCTCTCCACCGTTCCTCCTTCTTCCCTGATCGAACTCTGCGGGGAACTGCATACTTTCAAGTCTTCCGACTTTGAAGAGTCTTCTTGATTACCATCAAGGATCGTCGTACGCCGCAACGTCTTCGTCATTCTTCATTCGTTTATCCCTGAGCGAACTCTCTGGGGATCTATTACAAAGCTTCCACATCACAACCTGCAAGTGAGTGAAGAATATCTAACAGTACCTGCAAAACAGATCGTCAGATAAAACCGTGCCCCAGGCGTGTCAAGATTTCAACACTTGGGTCACTTAACCTTCCAAATAAGATTTCCAGCATTCAATCTTATAAACATGCATTGGAAGGAACCTGTATGTCTTAAAATGCAAAGATTCTTTATCAAAATAATCGGATGTTTTGGCAATCAAAGCGGTAATGAAAAACAAAAACAAAATTATTTGACTGAATATGCATTTTATTGATTGGAAAAGTGTGGCTCAAATGAGCAATACAAAGGGAAGCAATTCCTGAAAAGAGGTAATTGCGCTCAAAAGGAAAAATCTATCCTAATGGCAATGTGAAACCCGTAATCTCATCGAGTTCCAACTCGGTTACACCCCATATGTCCTCAGACTCTCCGTGCTTTCTGCCTTCTGAACAAGACGATTCTGATTGATCCCTACCGGGTATTATCCATGATGCTTTAACCAAAGCGCAAACGATCATGCTAGACGCAGTTGTTCGTTTCAATCCCTCTTTTGCCTGGACCGCCCTTTCAGGTTTTCAGTCCACCGGGATACCCTTTTTTGCCCAAGTCGCCTTTTCAGGTTTTCGACTTGCCGGGTGTACAATTTTTCATTTATATCCCTAATTTTTGCCCGAACCTTTCTTTCTGTTTTTTGGTTCGCCGGGATGCCCATTTTTGCCTGGACTATTTTGTTCTTTTCGTCCAGCGGGTCAATTTATACGAAGTATTTTTTAACTGCGTCCGCATTCACAGGGGATGGAAAATCCTCGCCATCCATGGTCGTTAACAACAAGGCTCCACCAGAGAAAACCTTCTTGACCACGAATGGACCTTCATAATTCGGTGTCCATTTGCCCCTTCGATCGTTTTGAGGAGGAAGGATCCTTTTCAGCACCATATCACCCACGTGATACACCCGAGGTCGCACCTTCTTGTCAAAAGCACGCTTCATCCTCTGCTGGTACAACTGCCCATGACAGATGGCTGCTAGCCTCTTTTCCTCTATCAGGCTCAACTCTTCGTACCGGGTCCTTACCCATTCAGCCTCTTGCAATTTCACGTCCATCAGGACTCTCAAAGAGGGAATCTGAACCTCGACAGGTAGTACAGCCTCCATCCCATATACCAACGAGAACGGAGTTGCCCCAGTAGATGTGCGTACCGACGTTCGATACCCATGCAATGCGAACGGCAACATCTCATGCCAATCCTTGTAGGTTACCACCATTTTCTGCACAATCTTCTTTATATTCTTGTTGGCTGCCTCAACCGCCCCATTCATCTTCGGACGATAGGGAGAAGAATTGTGATGCTCAATCTTGAATTCCCGACACAGCTCTGCCATCATCTTATTATTCAAGTTAGAACCATTATCAGTAATGATTCTCTCGGGAACCCCATATCGGCAAATGATGTCTCTCTTGAGAAATCTGGCCACAACCTGCTTCGTCACGTTCGTATAAGAGGCTGCTTCTACCCACTTAGTGAAGTAATCAATAGCCACTAATATGAACCGGTGCCCGTTCGAAGCCGTAGGCTCTATCTTTCCAATCATATCAATGCCCCACATAGCAAACGGCCACGGAGACGACATTAAGCTCAATGGATTTGGAGGCACGTGCACCTTATCAGCATAAATCTGGCATTTACGACACTTCCGCACGAAATTAAAACATTGGGCCTCCATTGTCATCCAATAATAACCTGCTCTCAGCAGCTTCTTTACCATGGCATTCCCACTGGCATGGGTACCGAACGATCCCTCATGAACCTCTTTCATCAATTGGCTTGCTTCTGCATCATCAACACATCTGAGCAAGACCCAATCAAAATTTCTCTTATATAAAACCCCATCCTTATTCAGGTAGAATACCATGGCCAACCTCCGCAGAGTCTTTCTATCTTTCTTAGATGCTCCCTCAGGATACTCTTGCGTCTCAAGATAGCGCTTGATATCGTAATACCACGGCTTCTCATCATCAGGCGCTGTATCAACAGCAAACACATAAGCCGGTCTATCCAGACGTCCCACTTCAACACTGGGGAACTGATTCCACCTCTGCACCTTGATCAAGGCAGCCAGAGTAGCCAAAGCATCTGCCAAAGGGTTCTCCTCTCTGGGCACGTGATGCATCTTCACCTTGGTGAAAAACGTCAACAATCTTCTCGTATAATCTCGGTACGGAACCAAATGAGATTGATGCGTATACCATTTTCCGTTAACCTGATTTATCACCAGAGCTGAATCTCCATATATCACAAGGTTCTTGATTCTCAAATCAATCGCCTCTTCGATACCCAATATGCAAGCTTCGTATTCAGCTACGTTGTTGGTGCACTCAAATGTTAGCCGGGCAGCAAAAGGAATATGAGATCCTTTCGGCGTAACCAAAACAGCACCAACACCGCTTCCATTCACGTTAACGGCCCCATCAAACATCAAAATCCATTCGGATTCAGGGTCAGGCCCCTCCTCCGGGATTGGTTCCTCGCAATCTTTCGATTTGAGAAACATGATGTCCTCATCAGGGAATTCAAACTTCATTGGTTGATAATCATCAATGGGTTGCTGGGCGAGGTAATCAGACAATACACTCCCCTTGATCGCTTTCTGAGAGGTATACTGTATATCATATTCAGTCAAAATCATTTGCCACCTCGCAACCCTTCCGGTCAATGCTGGCTTTTCAAAAATGTACTTGATCGGATCCATCTTGGAAATCAACAAAGTGGTATGAACCAGCATGTACTGCCTTAGTCGGCGAGCAGCCCAGACCAAAGCACAGCAAGTTTTCTCGAGCAGTGAATATCTTGTTTCACAGTCGGTAAACTTTTTGCTAAGGTAGTATATGGCATGCTCTTTTCGACCAGACTCGTCATGCTGCCCCAATACACACCCCATAGACCCCTCGAGGACTGTCATGTACAGAATTAACGGTCTTCCCTCCACAGGAGGCATCAGAATCGGAGGCTCCTGCAAATACTCTTTGATCTTTTCAAATGCCGCTTGGCAATCATCATTCCACCTGACCGTTTGGTCTTTTCTCAACAATTTAAAGATTGGTTCACACGTGGCTGTTAGATGAGATATGAACCGTGAAATGTAGTTCAATCTACCCAAGAAACCACGAACCTCTTTCTCCGTTCTCGGTTCAGGCATTTCTTTTATCGCTTTTACTTTTGCAGGATCAACCTCGATTCCTTTCTCACTTACAATGAACCCCAGCAATTTACCGGACCGCACTCCGAACGTGCACTTGTTCGGATTCAACCTCAGTCTGAACTGTCTCAACCGGTCAAACAGCTTGGCCAGATCTACCAAATGCCCCTCTTCTGTTTGGGACTTTGCTATCATGTCATCAACATAGCATTCAATTTCATGATGAATCATATCATGAAACAAAGTCACCATGGCTCTCTGATAAGTAGCACCGGCGTTTTTGAGACCGAATGGCATCACCTTGTAACAAAAGGTGCCCCACGGTGTAATGAACGTTGTTTTCTCCATATCATCTGGCGACATTTTGATTTGATTATAGCCAGAAAAGCCATCCATGAAGGAAAACACCGAGAATTGAGCAGTATTATCTACCAACACGTCAATGTGTGGTAGTGGAAAATCATCTTTCGGACTAGCTCTATTCAGATCTCGGTAGTCCACACACATTCTTACCTTCCCATCTTTCTTCGGGACTGGCACAATGTTCGCAACCCATGGCGGATAGTTAGTGACAGCAAGGAAACCAGCATCCCACTGCTTCTGCACTTCTTCCTTAATCTTCATCGCCATATCAGGTCGAGTTCTGCGCAACTTCTGCTTCACTGGAGGACAATCTGTTCTCAACGGTAGCTTGTGCACAACAATATCGGTATCCAACCCTGGCATATCTTGATAAGACCAGGCAAAGATGTCGACATACTCTTTCAGCAACGCCACCATTCGGCTCTTGACACTCTCCTCCAAAGCAGCCCCGATTTTCACCTCCTTCTTAACCTCATCGGTACCCAGATTTACAACCTCAATCTGTTCCTCATGCGGCTGAATGACCTTCTCCTCTTGTTTTAACAACCTGGCCAATTCCCCTGGTAGTTCACAATCTTCTTCGTCTTCTTCTTCAGCAAGATAGATCGGATTGTCGAAGTCATACAAGGGTGTAACAGGATTGTTATCAATGAGATCCGGAGAGGAATCGCATCTGCATGAATGTTGATTCATGCATTGCTTTAGAACCGGTGTGAAAAATTGAAAAGGAAAAATGAAAACATTGCCATTTTTATTTGTTTTTAATTTTTAAACTGCAAAAATAAATGAAAAACAGGGAACACCGCTTTTAACTGAAAAACATCCTTTTATTAATGATGCAAAATTCTGCAAATTTAAACATGAGGTGGCCCTTACAATGGACCATTACGTGTCGGGCAACACGCATGGTTTGCATGCAAATAAGAAAGAAAACAAGAAAAATATTACTCTTCGAGGAGAGTGACCCGGATGATTTCTTCGGCCTTCCAGTTGTGGATTTCCATCCCTGGTTCGCACGGCGTTATCCACCGGTCCATGTCACAGTCGCTGTCAGTATCTTCACCCATCATGCAGATGTGGTCCGGATCCAGCATTCCGGCACTCGTGAAAGTTACAGACGTACGACCCCCTCTTCCTCGTCCCAAGCCTCGGCCCGGTTGATATCCAACCCCAAAACGGTCTTTTTTCTCAGGGACCTCCATTATTCTGCCCCAGCCTGGAGCCTCTCCACTTTTGACTACCTCAGCAGCCTGCTTATAAGAAGCGATGGACGGTTTCTCTTCCTCTTGCTTGGCGAACAGGGCATTCTCCACCTTAACAGTTTCAAATGACTGGCTAGGCGTCTCCCATATTTCGCCGTCCATCTCAACATATTTGAAAGAAGACAGGTGGCTGACAAAGATGTCCTCCTCTCCGCAAACAGTAACGACCTGGCCTCCCCAAACATATTTCAGCTTTTGGTGCAAAGTCGACGTAACTGCTCCCGCAGCATGAATCCATGGGCGACCCAACAAGCAACTGTAAGCTGGTTGGATGTCCATAACATAGAAGGTTGACTTAAACACCTCCGGGCCAATCTTTACTGGTAACTCCACCTCCCCGAATACGGCTCGCTTTGACCCATCAAAAGCCCGCACAATTAAATCAGTCGGGGTCAAAATCAGCCCATCACAATTAAGCTTTGCCAGGGCCTTCTTAGGCAACACATTCAAAGAGGAACCGGTATCAACCAGCACATGCGAAAGCACGGCTCCTTTGCATTCCATTGCAATGTGTAGAGCCCGGTTATGATTCCTGCCGTCCACTGTCAGGTCCATATCCGTAAAGCCCAGCCCATGGCTAGCATGCACGTTGGATACGACCGTCTCCAATTGGTTGATTGTGATCTCCTGAGGAACATAAGCTTTCTTCAATATTTTCAACAAAGCCTCCCTATGACCCTCAGAACTCAACAGCAGTGACAGAATTGAGATTTTTGAAGGAGTCTGCTGCAAGTGATCAACCAACTTGTACTCTGACTTCTTGATGATCCTCAGAAATTCCTCAGCTTCATCATCAAATTTATTATCCGACCCCGCAGGCGCCGGTGTCATCACAGGAGTACTACCATTATCCACCACAGCCTTTCCCTTTGCCCTGGCTAAAGCCTCGGCCTTTTCTTTTTTCTCTTTTTCTTCCTCCCCCCTCCTCAATGCGTCGGGAGCAAACAACCTACCGCTGCGAGTGAAACCGCTGGGACCGGCATTATCCACCTTTAGCACGGTGGTTTCACTAGCGGATTGTTCCTCCAACCTCTCACCATTACAATATACCTCCCCACCATAATGCCAAGGTACGGCATCATCTTTGTCATATGGAATTGGCCCAGGTACCGTGATGGTAACTGGGGCCTCCTCCACCAGATTTGACAAATCCACCGGATCATAGTATATAGTTATGGTGGAGACCTCTTCACTCTTTCCTTCAGCCTTCTCAATCACAATATTCCCTGCGTCCATCAGACCCTGGACATGCTTCCTCAGAAGCTCACAACCATTTGCAGAAATAGTGCACTCAGCACAATCAGATCCGCAGCCCGGATAGACCCCATTCCTCAACAACTGCCTTTTGACCTCAATCAAAGGCGTCTTCAGCTGACCAACCTCAAACAGCCCCACTCTGCTCTCCTCAAAGATGGCATTCACCCCCCTCTGACCATGCGCAGGCATGGGATTTGCATTGACATTGGGGGATGGAGCAAAATTAATAGCCTTGGAATCCACTAAATCCTGAACTGTGTGCTTAAAAGCTTTACAGTTCTCAATATTATGCCCAGGCGCACCTGAGTGGAATTCACATTTCGCAGTCTCATCATAACTGGCTGGCCTCTGATCAGGTCTCAAAGGTGCCAGAGTTCTAGTTTGCACAAGGCCCAAATCCATCAACTTTTTGAACAAAAAGGCATAGGTCACCGGAGGCCTATCGAATTGTCTGTCCTGCGCTCTGCCCCGGACTTGATAACCAGCCCTTTGTGGTCTCTGTTGAAAGGGTTGTTGTCTCTGTTGCTGTTGCTGTTGCGGTTGTGCTGAATGAGACTCAGCAGGAATTGTTACCGCAGCGGTATGCTGGAAGTAACGTTCCCTACCGGGTCCGCGCTGCGTGTACACTGCGCTGGTGTCTCCTTCCTTCTTTCTCTGCCCACCATTATTGCCGAATGGTTTCTTCGTACCAGAAGAAGAAGAAGACGCACCCTGAATTTTGCCCAGCTTTAACCAACTCTCTATCCTTTCCCCCGCCACCACAATGTCGGAGAAGTTGGTGACAGGACAACCTACCATCCTCTCAGCAAATGGCCCCTGCAGGGTCCCCATAAACAAATCAGACATCTCCCGATCTACCAACGGAGGTTGAACTCTGGCAGCCAACTCTCTCCACCTTTGCGCATACTCTTTAAAGCCCTCATTATGTTTCTGAGACATACCCTGCAGCTGGGTACGACTCGGAGCCATATCTGCATTAAACTGGTACTGCTTAAAGAAAGCATCTCCCAAATCTTGCCAGCTTTTGATATCGGACGATCTCAACTTGGTGTACCATTCCAAGGAGCCTCCAGACAGGCTGTCCTGGAAAAAGTACATCCACAGTTTTTGATCCGCGGTGTATGCTGAGATTTTGCGGACAAATGCCTGGAGATGAGTTTCCGGGCAAGAACTGCCATTGTATTTGTCGAATGCGGGCGCCTTGAATTTCTGAGGGATTACAATCCCCTCCACCAGCCCCATGTTGGACATATTTACCACCCCAGGCGTGGCATAGCTCTCCAGCACTTTGATTTTCTCAGCCAGCAGCTGGATTTCCTTATTCTGAGGAGGAATGTCGTAAGGCACAAAAGGCTCATTTCGCATAGAGAACTGGTCAGCCTCTCTATCTTCCTCCTGATCTTCGTCAAACCCATAAAACGGAGGCACAAAGTTGTCTTTCATATTCTGACTAGGCCCAGGTTGACCAGCAGCACCAGCATTATTCACCAGACCAACTGTTGTCCTCTTTCCACCATCACGAGATCCCTGCCCCTGGTTGGAGACTCCATCCAGGTTGACCCCACTGTTCTGAGCAGAAACCCGCTCGAGTTTCTCAACTTTATCTGCGAGAGCCTTCTGACCAATGGCAAAACCTTGCATTATATTGATCAGTTCGGTCATTTTCTCCTTCAATTCCAGCATATCAGCACTGGGAAGCTCCATGAGTCTGGGAGTGTTTCTTCTTGTGTAATATCTGTGAGGGCGAGTTGAGTGCAGGGGTACTACTCTTCGAGCGCGAGCAATGATTCCTGGTTACAAACAAACACGTTAGTAATAGTCACCTGCAAAATAAAACACAAGTTATCATGATTATGCATGTATGCAGTGCCTATCCATATGAAGGACACTCTGTCTCTCGACCCTGGCATCATCGAGACAAATAATAATCCGGCATCAATATTCTGATTAGCAGTGTTTGATTTTGTCGTGCAGATCGGAGATATGTGATTTAGCATGATACCCCCAACCATGTGTGTGCTCGTGAGAGTGCATACAGCAAAGCAAATAAAGCTTGAAAACCAATCATTGAATGAAAAATCACCATCACATAGCAAAAGTGCACAATCAGTGCAATAGTCATACATCAACCCGATAAGGTCAGATACAATCCTCCAGAATAGGAAAGAAATACAGACAAGTGAATTCCGTCAACAAGCCTGACGGTAATTCACAACAAAAGAAAGATCTAACTGGATGAGGGTCCCGCAGATGGCCCTATCTCGCCTTCCATCCTTGCGAACTCTGCGGCGAACCTGAGCTCTATGTTCTCCTGCTGTAGTCTTCCAACTTCCTTCTGATGAATCTTCATCTGTCTGAAGTAGTGGTCTCTCTCTGCCATGTAATGATCTCTCTCGGCCCTGATCTTTGCTTTCTCCGCCTCCCACTCTGCAGCGAGGACTCTGGCTCTCTCATCCCTCTGATCCCTGACTAGGATTTGCCTCCTCTTCTCATCTTCTATCACCTTTGATGCTCTGAACAGCTTCTCCTTAGTGATATCATGCTCCTTTGCTGAAGATGCCAAAGCCTGACTAACCTTCCCATAGTAGGCGGTATCCATCTCGAAGCGCTTTGCATTCAGGGCATGCCGCTTGTCTTGATCTTCCATCTTTGCTTTGAGCTCCTGATTGGCTCTCTGAACCCGAGCAACATTCATCTCCAATTCCGTCTTCTCTGCAAGCAGCTGATCTCGTTCCCGCTTCATCTCTAAGAACTCATCCATACTGACAGTAGAAGGAGTCTCCTCAACCAACGGATACCACGGATCGACCATAGGAAACGGTAGACAAGTAAGCTCCACTCTCTTTCTGAGCCAATCATCGAATGGAGGAAAAGATCTGTTGTTAGCCCTACCCCAAGAAGCCTTGCCTTTCCTTTGAATACTGCGCCATGCATCGGATATCTGCTTCACCCTATCCTGATTACCCTCAACCGGGAAGTACACAGATTCCTGAACATCACTCTTGTATGGTGGAAGCTCCATAGCGAATCCCATCTGCCTCTTAAGAAGTGTCGGGTTATAATTAATGCAACCCTGCACCCCTATAAGTGGCACATTGGGAAAACCCCTGCAACTGCAAATAAAATCTTGGCCAACCCCGCTGCTGTGAGTCCAATCTATGTCCTTAGCCCTCAAACCCATCAGTTTGGTCGCCCAATTAACATTCTGACCCAGAAGAACAAAAGCACCCTTGGATGGCAAGTAACCCATAAACCACTTGACCAATAACTGCGCACAGCATCGAATCAGACCCCCACGCCTCTTCTCATTCCGGTTATGAACCGAATAATAGACATCTCCAATCAATGTAGGGATAGGATTCCTTCGAATAAACAAGCGGATGGCATTGATATCCACAAAGTTCTTCTGGTTCGGAAACAGAATGATCCCATAAATGCTCGCCGCAACCAGAGCACAGACAGCTTCCCAATTCCCCAATTCTGACTGCTCTTTAGCCTTAGCCTCTAGGAAACTCAGATGAAAACCAGGCAACTTACCCTTCTCCTTCAGATTACCCTTCACAACCTCTGGACTCAGATAGAAGGCACGAGAAATCCCACCAATATCAGGTTCTTCCTTAGTAACACGGAAAGGAACCTGATCCCTGATCTGGATATTCAAAATATCAGCATAATCTTCCAACATCGGCCCTAGCACGTAATCTGGGAAGACGAAACACCTCAGCTCAGGATCGTAAAACTGAAGTAGAGTATGGATGGCACTCCTGTCTCTATCCATGAGCCTGAAAACTGTCTTCAGAATACCCCCATACACCTCACGAAACAACCCCACATGGTCAGGAGTGATCAACGCTATCATATCCTTCAGCACACTGATATCCGGGTCAAAGAAACTGTAAGCAACATCATCCTTCAAGCCGGGTCTTCTCATCTCTGAATAGAAAGTCTCTCAGCCAAGATCTCGATCCAAAGGGTCCCTGCATATGGGTAAACATGTGTTAGATGTAATTAATGCAAGATGCAATGATGCTGATGAATGAATGCAATGCGTTGCCATCCTCCAAGCCATCTGGTCATCTGCACTGAATCTGGGCTCTGAACTGATCATAACCATCTGAGGAATACACAATCACAATTCTGACCCACGGGTTCCGAAATAAACGGAAGACAGATACATCATCATCACCACTGGTCTCTGATCAGACACACCATCACCATCTGAATCGGCCCAGGGAATCCGAAATAAACGGGTCCCCACTGATAAATATCTCGGCCCGGGGAATCCGAAATAAACGGATCCCCACTGATAAATCACAGACAGCACTCCGGCGTCACGGCAACAAATAACCATAAATCCGACTCATAAATATGTCTCTGAATCACAGCTCAAAAGGTCACCATCTGATTATGCCTCTGAACAAATCAACCTCCCCTCACAGGTTAATTCTAAACAGGTCATCCTAAGGCGGATAATAGTCTCGACAATCGGGCGGAGATACTCAATGGGTTTGCCCTTGCGGGTGTGCCATTGTAGCTCCCTTAAGATCGTCTAAACCAAAGATCCGGGAAATGATCGGTCATCAGAGTCAACAGCCCAAAAGAGATAACCCAACCAAAGTGGAGAACCCCACTGGAAGAGCACTTCTCAGATGAACCTCGTCCGACTTGTGGTATGTCACGTCGCAACAATATGCCCAACCGACACATGAGCGACGTGAGACCACGCTAATCCTAGGTGTATACTCGGGCCTGGGTTTTAGCCCCACTCAGAACACCCACCCCCAAAGTAACAGAACCACCTGCAGAGGAAGATGGCAACATGACAGTAATGATGCATGCACGTATTAATGCAAGTATATACATGGGTTAGAATAATAAATGCAATAAATAAACAATACAAGCAACCAAAACCAATCCTAGAACGCTAGGAAGGACTCGCTTAGGGACGATGGACCAGCATAGGTCTACATCCAGATGTCCCCAGCAGAGTCGCCAGCTGTCGCATCCTGCGAAAAAAACAACCGGCGAGACTCAAAAATAAAACACACAGAGCCGCCACTAAACGTTATTTATCCCAAGATAGGGAAAGGAAACGCTCAGAGAAACCTGGAAAGACATGGTCTCGCGACCAGAGAGAAAGGGTAAGGGAGTCGGTTACGCAAGGGGAAGGTATTAGCACCCCTCACGTCCGTCGTACTCGACGGGATCCACGTTCTAGAAAGATAAGGTTGCTAAACAACATCACACACACACACAGGGAACGCAGGTGGGGTTAAGAAGAAAGGGCTCGATAAGGTATCGCACCTTATGCCTACATATCTTGTCTGGAACAAGAATCAGAGCCACTGTAGTTCGGCTTACGCACGCCAAACAACACAAAACAACAAAAACAAACAAGGGTGGCAAACATGGAGCCCGACAACCACTTGATGGAATTACGTCGGCATCCGAACCAAAACATACTCGAAAGGGCAAACGTGGAGCCCAACAGCCAATCACTGGGCTTACGTCGGCATCCGAACCAAAACACACAATCAGATAACAAGTTAACACACGCAAAAAAGAAAAAGGTTGCCCGGAGTGGTCTCGCACGACCACCTGCCTACATACCTCGTCTGGAACGAGGATCAGGGCGATGTAGTTCCCCTGAAAGGGACTAAATTGCTAACCAGAAACCGAGGGGAAAACACGACACTAGGGAGCTGAGACTCGAGCCTAATGTTGTCATGCAAAGTCACCCTAAGTTCGGTTTTCTATCCTACTTGCATAAGCAAACTAACCTAACCAGGAAAGAAGCTAGCACACAAGCATACAATCATATATCATCAAATGAGAACAGGTATCTCAAACAAGCATGTCAATCAGATATCCACATAACACGCACTATAGCCAAACAAGGGGCTTAATCAATCAGGTTTGACTGCCTAAGCAATCGTCTGTACAGGCTGTGTTTGCTCTTAACCTTGCCATTACGAGGCTAAGGTGAAGCAGATGATAGGATGAAGTGAGGATCAGACCTCACAGCTCTTATCCCTAACCAGGGAGAGCTGACAAATGAGCATGGGTCCAGAATAGGGGAACCCTTCTATACTCGATGACTCAGACACAATGTGCACTGCACAGGATCTTGGACTTTTGATCTCAATGCTACAACCATGTAATGGGAGCAAGGAGAAGACTCAACTGAATAGTGGGGGGTAGGCTGCATACCCCTACCTTCCACCAATTGCCTTATTTAAAGGACTTTCACCTGCTTGGGCTTAAAAATAAACAACCACAATCATTGCCTCTTAAGGAGGACTTCAGACATTTATTTGCCCGGCCCGGTAACAGCCGGGTCTCCAGACTACATGAAGTAAGAAGGTTATACCTCTATGCAAGTTGCTTAAGCAAAGCAAAGCAAAGCAATAGTTCACAAGGAACTGAGCAACTAAAGTACCTGGAAACAATCAAACTCAGTCAGTACTCAAGCAGACAAACCATAAACAACAAACAGTTAACCAGTTTAAACAAACTATGCACAACACAAGGCAAGCTCAAGGCTTAAGCCCAAGCTTCAACACCTACAAAACAATGCTATGTTAATATACAAACATCAACAACATCAATTAAAATTGATTTGCATCATTCTCCATGTGCCTTATGCTTTTGATCCTGAAAAACCAAGCAAATATTAGCAACTAGACCACTAGGCCAAGCCTAGGGTCCAAAAGCAACAAAAAAGTTAAAACAGCAAGGCATTCACAATCAAAACTCAAATTAAAGTCAAACAAGAGCAAACATCATTGGTCCCATGTCTATATCATCCATTATGTTCAATTCATGCACAAAACAAGGCACATTGGTTCAAATGAAGCACCAAGCATACAAACAGAATTATTGCATTCAAATCCATACCAAAACACATCCAAAAATTCTCAAATTAATTACACCTAAACAGGGGTCAATCAAGGTCTACCATGTCAAATTTGAGCTCAATTGGGCAAATGGAACCATGTCAATGAAAATCAACAAAAACAGACACAATTACATGCTTCAATTCACACCATCAATGCATACATCCAATTCAAAAATTCATATCTCATTGAAAACAAAAAAGAAATGGATGAGACCAAAACAGGGAGGTCACACAACGTGTCTAGTTCATTCATATCAAATTTCATGGCCATACAATACAATATGAGGATTTCCCAATCAATCTACCAACATGTATCACATGAGCTTGCAATTTCAATCACCAGAAATGAAAAATCATGATCAAATTGAAAATACAGTGAAAAATTCTACAAAAATTCATACAACATCCTAACATATCAACAATTCACCATGCAAAATTTCAGCCAATTCCAACATGCATAGGTCATCCAATTAAATTCAACAAGTTGACATCAAGAGGTGTGACACAAATTGTCACACCTAAGTTCCAGAATTTGCTGCTCTCTAACCAGGTATCAAAAATTCATGAAATTTACATATAAATAATCCTCAATGAGTCAAGAACCACCACAAAAATTTTCAGCCATTTATTTTATGATATGAGTATTTCATGATCAAATTACAAACATGTGTCAAAAATGGACATACAATGGAAAACCCTAGGTCAATTGAAAATCCTACCAAGCACAACTTTGACCAATAGGTCAAAAAAATCCTACACTCAAAGACAAAGTCAACACAATTTTTTTCATATTTTTCTGATTTTTTTTACTATTTTTCATGAATTTTTTAAAGTGTTAAATATTTTTTAAGAATTAAAATGAAATATCAGAAAATTATGAGTAATTATAATTGGCGCTGGCGGGAAACACAAGTTTCAAAAATTCAAACAGGAATTTGGATCAAACTCAACTTTTCCATCGTCTTCCTCACACATTTTCCAGAATTTCGAAAATCACATGAACATCAAATGTTAACAGAAATGGACGCGGCCATACTCGTTGTAACCGTCTCAACAAGAGGATCACAAATATCATACTATCATGACCTAAAAGTTCCTCAATCTCTCGAATCGACTCACTTAGGGTTTATGTTCTTATCTTCAAATCGCGATTTCTTAAGCTACAGTCAACCATTCTATAAACCGCAAGCACCATTGGATTCTACAAGAAATGCACTACACAAAGCACCTATCAATCGAACAAAACAGGAGATCCAAAATTTCGACATACCGGCAATGGCAGTGCGTAGATCGCGGCTTTAAGCTCCAACTCTTCAAAACAGTTGTACTAGAGCCTTGTGGAAGATGAATGACGCGTCCAGTTCCAATTGCTTCGACCTCTACTGCTCTTAATTCGAATTTGCCATTGTTGAGGTGTTCTTGAACAGTTGCGATGCAAGGCTTGATTGATGATGAATCATGAAAACAGTCCTAGTACATGTTGAAACAAGATCACAGCAAAAAGAAAATCAAGTTTTGGTTGAAGATTGAGGAAGAAATTTGGATTTGAAGATTGGTGTGTTCTTGAGCAAAATGGAGAGAATGAGAGGTTTCTAGATCTGTTCTTGGTAATTGTGAGAGTTAGTTATGATTAGGAGATGATTTGGAATTTATATGCACCCTTAATCTAAGCTCTAATCTTGTTAATTATCATTTGGCTTAATTAAGTGATAATGTAATTTTAGCAAATGAGGGCAAATTGGTCCATAAACAATGACAGCACATGCCAGCTCACAAATGGTTCCAACATGTCCAAAACACCATATGTGAAGTGTAGAAACAATTCCCATTGCAATTGGTCATGTATTTCTCAAACTCACCATGTATTTGCAAAATGTCCATTTTTGTCATTTCCATTTTTCAAGACAAAACTCAAACCATGTGCATTAACCATGAAATGAATATTCAAACACACTTAAAATGCCATTCCTGAGGTGTTGGAAAAAGTCCCATTCAAAAATTCCCAATATTTTGACTTTTGGACGATTTTGCCCCTGGTCCAATTCAGCTGTCCAGTTGAAAAGTGACTTTTTGCCTTGGCCATTTTTGAACAAATCCAATGATGCACCCTCAAAGTACATGTCAAACGGAGTTTGTGCATATAAAGAACTTGCAATTTGGACAAAGTATGTGGTAGTTATGACCTCCTGATTACGGGTCTTTTCTGAAATTCACTGAGCCATATTTTGCAAACCGTACATTGGATTTTCAAGTTCTTGGACTTTTTGGAAAGGTGAGAACAAGATCTACATCTGTCATGTTGAACAATTTTTCATTTGAAGCTTTCTTGGACTTCTGTTTTTGAGGTCAAAAAACTTTCCATTTTTGGAAACTTCAGTTACAAGTCACTTGCTATTTTTGGCAGTTTTTGTCCTGACCTGATTTTCTTCAATTTTAAGCTTTGAGATGTCATTCAACACTTGTTCCAACATGAATGAAGTGTCTTCAACTCATTTCCACCTCCAAATCCATCAGATCATGTACAGTTGACCACAGTTGACTTTTCATCTGACAGATGAATCTGGCAATGCATAGATCAATTTAAACCCCAATTTCCAACTGAAATGGCTCAAGGGTGACACCCTAGCCTCAATAATCACAATATAATCAAAAAATTATCCTCATCTCCTTCACAAACCCCATCTCCTGATCCAGCCCTGATTGGCCCAATACAACTGATTAGGGTTGACCAGTGGTCAAAACCCTAATCTCAAGGAATCTTCTTCAATCTTCTGATGATACCCAACCATGATGATGATGATGTATCAATTCAATCAATATGAAGACCAATACCCTTGGGAATCACAAAACCCTAATTCACAGTCCAATCCTCAGATGGCCCATGATCAGTCAAAACCCTAGCTTGCACCTTCTGACTTCCTCATCTTCTGATCAAGACTTGGGAAGATAGCTTGCACTATGTAACCACATGTTATGCAATATGAAATGCCTAATGACCTAAAATGATATGCAAAAAATGTTAATGCTAGTCCCAAGAGAGGAGGGCAAATTTTGAGGTGTTACAACGACCATCTTCTGCACAATCTTCTTTATGTTCTTATTTGCTGCCTCAACAGCGTCGTTCATCTTAGGGCGATAAGGGGAAGAATTGTGATGCTGAATGTTGAAGTTCTGGCACAACTCCTTTATCATTTTGTTATTGAGATTAGAACCATTACATATAATGATTCTTTCGAGAATCCCATAATGACAAATGATTTCTTTCTTAATGAATCGGGCAACCACATGTCTGGTGACATTCGCGAATGATGCTGCTTCGACCCACTTGGTGAAATAGTTAATGGCAACAAGGATGAAGTGATGCCCATTGGAGGCGGTCGGCTCAATCTTTCCAATCATATCAATGCCCCACATAGCAAAAGGCCAAGGCGAAGACATCACATTCAAAGGATTTGGCGGCACATGTACCTTATCAGCATAAATCTGGCATTTATGGCACTTCCGAGCATATTTGAGACAATCAGATTCCATGGTCATCCAGTAATAACCCGCTCTCAACAATTTCTTAGCCATTGCATGTCCCCCGGCATGAGTACCGAAGGAGCCTTCATGAACTTCCTGCATTAACATGTTTGCTTCGTGTCTATCCACGCATCTGAGCAAAACCATGTCGAAGTTCCTCTTATACAGAACATCGTCTTTGTTCAAGAAGAAATTTCCTGCCAATCTTCTCAAAGTCTTTCTATCATTGTTGGATGCCTCTGCAGGGTACTCTTGATTCTTCAGAAAGCACTTGATGTCGTGATACCAGGGCTTGTCGTCAACTACTAGTTCAGCAGCAAACACATACGTGGCCCTGTCAAGGCGCATAACATCAATCCTGGGAGTATTGTTCCACCGAACCACCTTGATTATGGAGGATAGAGTGGCAAGAGCATCTGCCATCTGATTCTCATCACGAGGTATATGATACAGCCTTACTGTTGTGAAGAAAGTCAATAGTCTTCTCGTGTAGTCCCTGTAGGGGACCAGATTAGGCTGGAGAGTATTCCAATCACCATTCACTTGATTGATCACTAGAGCTGAATCTCCGAAAATATCCAGGGTCTTGATTCTCAAATCAATGGCTTGCTCAATACCCAAGATACAAGCCTCATACTCAGCTTCATTATTGGTGCACTCAAAAATCAGACGAGCGGTGAAAGGCATGTGGGCACCTTTCGGAGTAGTAATGACAGCACCGATTCCACTTCCTCTGGCATTGACAGCCCCATCAAACAACAAAGTCCACTTTTCGTCTGGATCAGGTCCCTCCTCAACAACTGGCTCTTCGCAGTCTTTCATCTTGAGGGACATGGTGTCTTCATCTGGAAAATCAAACTTCATTGGCTCATAATCTTCAACCGGCTGTTGAGCAAGATAGTCTGACAGAATACTCCCCTTGATGGCTTTCTGGGATGTATACTGGATATCGTACTCTGTCAGTACCATTTGCCAACGAGCAACCCTTCTGGTGAGAGTTGGCTTCTCGAATATATACTTGACTGGATCCATCTTGGAGATCAATAAGGTTGTGTGAGTCAGCATGTATTGTCTCAATCACTTAGCAGCCCATGCAAGTGCACAACATGTCTTTTCAAGGATTGAGTATCTCGACTCGCAGTCTGTGAATTTCTTACTCAGGTAGTAGATGGCATGCTCTTTTCTACCTGTCTCGTCGTGTTGACCGAGAACACAACCCATGGAATTGTCTAGTACTGTCAAGTACATAATCAGCGGTCTCCCTGGGATTGGAGGCATGAGGATAGGGGGATTCTGCAAATACTCTTTTATCTTTTCAAAAGCCCTTTGGCAACCGTCATTCCACCTGATAGCCTGATCTTTTCTTAGCAACTTGAAAATTGGCTCACACGTGGCTGTTAGGTGAGAGATGAACCTTGCAATGTAGTTCAACCTTCCTAAGAAACCACGAACTTGTTTTTCTGTTCTTGGCTCAGGCATTTCTTGTATCGCTTTCACTTTGGCCGGATCCACCTCAATCCCTTTTTCACTAACAATAAAACCCAACAGTTTTCCAAATCTCACCCCGAAAGTACACTTGTTCGGATTAAGCCTCAGCTTGAATTTTCTCAAACGCTCAAACAGTTTCTGCAGATTCACCAAATGTTCTTCTTCTGTCTGAGATTTGGCAATCATATCGTCAATATAAACCTCGATTTCATGATGAATCATATCATAGAAAAGAGTCACCATCGCTCGTTGATATGTTGCCCCAGCATTTTTCAGACCAAACGGCATCACCTTGTAGCAGAAGGTGCCCCATGGGGTTATGAATGTTGTCTTCTCCATGTCTTCTGGTGCCATCTTGATTTGATTATAGCCAGAAAAGCCATCCATGAAGGAGAATATCGAGAACTGGGTTGTGTTATCCACCAAAACGTCAATGTGAGGTAATGGGAAATCATCCTTAGGGATAGCTCTGTTCAGATCCCGGTAGTCGACACACATCCGTACCTTTCCATCCTTCTTAGGTACTGGAACGATGTTTGCCACCCATGGCGGATAATTGGTGACTGCTAGAAACCCTGCATCCAACTGTTTTTGCACTTCTTCTTTTATCTTGACAACCATCTCTGGTCTTGTTCTTCTGAACTTCTGCTTGACCGGAGGACAACCTTCTTTGAGAGGCAAGCGGTGTACCACGATGTCTGTGTCAAGCCCTGGCATGTCCTGATAAGACCAGGCAAAGATGTCAACATACTCTTGCAGCAATTCAATCAGCCCCTTCTTCATATTATCTTCCAAAGCAGCCCCTATCTTGATTTCTTTCTTGACGTCCTCGGTGCCAAGATTAATCACTTCAATAGACTCTTGATGCGGTTGAATGACCCTTTCCTCCTGTTTTAACAACCTGGCAAGTTCTTCAGGGAGTTCACAGTCTTCATCACCCTCTTCTTCAGCTTCAAAGATTGGATTTTCAAAGTCGAAGCGAGCCATAGCAGAACCGTTATCAATAGGATCCGGTGACGTGCATCTGCATGAGTGATGGTATGTGCTTATGAGTGTGAACAAGGAATGAAAGCTAAACAAAACATTGCCGAAATGTATTTTTTTAATTTTTTTTAAAACTGCAAAAATAGAAAGATAGTGAACAAAATATTTGAATGCAAAAAGATGTCCTTTATTTATGATAAAAATGCAGGTATTCGCATAGATGAGCCCTACAATGAGTCATTACGCCCTGGGCGGAACGTAAGACTTAGACATGCATGAATAAACAAGAAAAATTACTCCTCCAGAAAAGTGACTTGGACAATCTCCTCAGAAGACCAATTGTTGATGACTTCACCCGGGATCCTCGGATGCACCCAGTTATCGATGTCGCAATCACTATCCCCATCTTCATCGTTGACCGCAGAGACCTGGCCATATCGGATAACGCCAACGCTGGAGAAAGTAATCGGCCCCTGACGAGTCTGAAGTGTTGAAGTTGTAGAAGTCAGAGCTGGCTGATACCCAATCCCGAACTTGTCTTCTTTCATTGGTAACTCCAACAGACGTCCCCAACCGGGGGCAACGCCCGAATCTACCAAGGCCTGTGCCTGCTTGAAGAACGAGATAGAGGCACCCGCTTCAACCTCTTCCACCGGAGTTGCGTCCTTGATCTGAACTGCCTCAAAGGCCTGACATAGGGTCTCATGAAATTCACCTTCTACCTCTACATACTTGAATGTAGACAGGTTACTGACCAGAATATCCTCCTCACCACAGACGGTGATAATTCGCTCGTTGACTGGGAATTTAATCTTCTGGTGTAAAGTTGAAGAGACTGCCCCAGCATTGTAGATCCAAGGACGACCCAGCAGGCAACTATAGGAAGGAATGATATCCATCACATAGAAGACGGTGTTGAAGGTTTGTGATCCAATCTGAATTGGCAATTCTACCTCTCCGAACACCGACCTCTTAGAACCATCAAAGGCTCTCACAATAAGATCTGAAGGCTTCAGGACCAAACCCTCTACTCCTAACCTTGACAGGGCTCTCTTGGGTAGCATATTGAGAGAGGAACCTGTATCCACCAGAACATGAGATAACACGGTGTCTTTGCATTCCATCGAGATGTGCAAAGCCTTGTTATGGTTGCGTCCAGCTGGTGTTAAGTCAGAATCAGTAAAACCTAACCCGTTGCTTGCATGAACATTTGCAACGATTCCTTCTAGTTGGTTCACTGAGATCTCTTGAGGCACATATGCAGCATTTAGGACTTTCAGCAGTGCCTCCCTGTGCGCCTCTGAATATAATAGGAGTGAGAGAATGGATATCTTAGACGGAGTCTGAATCAACTGATCGACTACCTTGTAGTCACTTTTCTTTATAATTCTCAAAAGCTCGTCCACATCCTTCGCAAAAGTGGGCTCAGAACCAGCCTGAGGTGTAGAGGCACCCTCATTCACGACTTGCTTGCCTTTGGCTTTCGCCGCAGCATCAGCACTATCAGTTTGGGTAACAGGTGGTGAGAACAGTCTACCACTCCTGGTGAATCACCCGATTCCACCAACATTGTCCACTGCGGGACCTTCAACTTCAAGTTCAGACTTCCGACCCTCTTCTACCTTCAGTGGCCGTTCTACCTCATGATCGTGCGTGTACACGCTCCCCCCATAATCCCAAGGAATGGCCCTTCCGCTGGTGAAAGGTAAAGGACCAGGGGTTGTGATAATCATAGTGGACGGTCGCGCCGGTGGCACCGGTTGCGCTTCTGGTACATTGATCTGATTAGTTGGGTAGCAAATGGTGATAGTAGCAACATCATAGTCATACTCTGAAATCTCCTTCATTGAAACATAAACATCCGAAACATCGGAATCAAGTTCAATTACATCAGAATCAACCACATTGTTTGGGATATCAGCAACAACATTGGAAAAATTAAATACATCATCATGGATTACAACATCTGCGAATTCATCAGTAGCATCTTCAAACACCTCTTCCTCAACCCCTTGGACAGACAAATCTTCAACCTGTAGGGTACCTTCGTCGAGCAAGGCCTGGATACCCTGCTGCAGCTTCAAACAACCTCCACTCTGAGTAGCACAATCCACGCAACCCTTCCCACAACCAAGGAAAACATCGGCCTTAAAGAAGTAGTCCTTGATATCCAACAATGGAGTCTTCAGCTTCAACACATCTTTGACTAATTTGACTTCTCCTTCAACCATGTTAACATTTGCTCTACCATGCTGCAGTATAGGATTGTTGACAACATTAGGAGCCGGTGCAAGGTCGATGGCCTTTGAATCTATGAGGTCCTGAACTACATGCTTAAAAGCTTTGCAGTTCTCAATATTGTGGCATGGTGCCCTAGAGTCGAAGCTACACCTAGTGTTGGCGTCGTAACCCACCGGAAGCCTACCAACAGGAGGAGCCAGAGTGCGTAACTGCACAAGTTGTAGTTGTTGAAGTCTAGAAAGCAACTGAGTGTACGACATTGGAAGAGTGTCGAAATGCCGGTCCATCATCCTTTGCCTCTGTTGATAGGCGGGTATGTTACCCGGTTGTTGTTGTTGGTACTGAGTTTGCTGACGTTGTGGCTGTTGTTGTTGTAGTGGTGTTGCAGCCGGAATGGTCACAGCCGCAACATACGGTTGTTGATGATAGTTCTGAAAGTTATTCCTCCGGTTACCCCTAATCTGATAAGAAGATATGGCATTTGCATCCCCTTCTCTCCTCTTCTGTCCCTGAATGAACGGCTTCTTCACCCCTGATGAAGATCCACCTCCACTATGGATCTTGCATGTCTTCAAATAGTTCTCCACCCTCTCGCCGGTAGAGACTACATCAGCAAAGTTGGAGGCATTGCAACCCACCATGCGCTCCAAGTAAGGTTCGGGCAGAGTGTTCATGAACATGTTAGCCATCTCTTTCTCCAACATAGGAGGTTGAACACGGGAAGCTGTCTCCCTCTAGCGTTGAGCGTATTCCCTGAAGCACTCATTGCTTTTAAGAGACAGATTATGAAGTTGAGTTCTGTCCGGAGCCATGTCTGCATTATACTGATACTACTTCACAAAAGCCTCAGCCAAATCCCTCCAGCAGCGGATGTGGGCTCTGTCCAGCCTCATATATCATTCCAAGGATGCCCCAGCTAGGCTGTCCTGGAAGAAGTATATGAGCAGCTTCTCATCATCAGAATACGCGATCATCTTGCGGAAGTAAGCTTGTACATGAGTCTTCGGGCAAGAGTTGCCATTGTATTTGTCAAATATCGGGACCTTGAATTTCGGTGGCACCCTCACGCCTGGGACCAATCCCAAGTCAGCAACGTTTACTCCCAGAGGATTCTATCCTTCCACTGCCTTCAGTCTCTCCTCTAATCTTCTAAACATGGGGTCCATGCCATGGCCCATGCCAAAGTCTTCCTGCATCTGGGTGAACTGATCGTCCTGATCATCATGGACGGGCTGTTGACCAGAGTTGACATGTGGGATCGGGGTAGGCCCCGGTCCACTGGGTACATTAACCTCTCCAGCTGGAGGATCAGTTACCGTCTCTGGTTGAGTAGTGGCGGGATTCCTCTGCATCATCTGCCTGAGCTCTTGCTGTCCCTGAGCACCCCTTGAACCACATCCATGAATTGGGTCATGCGGATCCTCATCTCGGCGAGCTCTGCTTGTAGGCTTTCCATTACTCTCTACTGGTTTCTGCGGGTACCGTACCGGTGAATGCCTGAGTCAGCTATCCTGCTAGTGGAACACCAAATAATATGAGAACACTGCAGCGGTACCTGTTATGCAAGATATGCAAATGAATATGTAAATGCAATGACATGTTTATCAATTCCAACGGGTATTCTACCCCCTTGATTCCAGTCTTACATCAGACAGAAAGCGCAAGAAGACCGAGTTGTGGATAAACTTCTGAGATCAAGATGCAATAAGGAAAACCATCATATAAATGAGTTCAAGAAGGGAAAGGCCCTAGCCAACAGTACATCAAAAAAAAGATCTCCACAACAAGCCTGTGGATCATCACTATAATACAATAAGTAAAGAGAGGAACAAAAATCAGGAATCAGCCTCCTATATACAACCCATAAGGACTGCTCCTCACTTCAGCCATTAGTGCCACTGTGTCAGGATGATCTGGAGATTCTATCAAACGCCAGATAAGCATATTCCTCTTGTGAATAACTCCATCCAACTCGTTGATGTGCTCTCTGTAGTAATTCCCATCATCTTCTCTGAATACCTCTTCAAGTCTGGATTTCTTCAAACCTGCCAGCACTTTGAGTTCCTCAATCTGTCCTTGAGCTTTGTTGAGTTGATTTGTGATATAACCATTGGTTGAACGGGCGCACAGAAGCTCATTGTTCTTCTCCTTCATCAAAATCTTTAACTTCTCCATTTGACCAGTCAATTCGGCCACCATCTCCTCCTCCTTTACCTTCCTAGAAGCTGAAAATGTATCCCATTGCTCTTGCCAACCAGCTAACTTACCATGAGCATCTGTTAACTGCTATTTGACTCGCCTCAACTCAGAACTGGATGATCCCAGGGCTTTGTCTGTCTTCCTGAAGAAGTCCACCTCCACAACTAATTTCCTCTCTACTTCCTCTTACAATCTGATAGCTTCCCCCTTCTGATATTCCGCCTCATGGTACAAGTGCATACAGTCTTGCAACTTCACACTCAACTCCGAGTTTTCAGTTTGAAGTTCCTCCATGGCATTCTTCAATTTATCATACTCCTCTCGGCTCACCATTGTTGACTGCTCAGGAGTAGGTGGATACAAAGGTTCTTCAATAGGAAACGGAAGACCAAACTCTTCGACTCTTCCTTGAAGCCACTCTTCATACTGAGGGTAAGTTCTACAATCTCCTCTTCCAAGCACGATTCTTCCTCTCTTGATCACCTTGAGCCAAGCCTCTGTTGCCTTACGGGATACAGTCAAATCAGATGAAGAATGGAAAGACAAAGATTCTTTCACATCTTTTTCCAAAGGCGAAGTTCTTAAAGCATATCCAAACTGTCTAACTGCTAGAGAAGGATTATAGTTGATTCCTCCTCTTCTCCCTACCAACGATACATTTGGGAAGTTCCCACAACTGTGAATAATATCCGCTCGAAGAAAGCTCCGGTCAGACAACCAAGAAATATCTTTGGCTCTCAACCCCATCAACCTCTTCGACCAACTCAACGAGTCCTCGACATCAATGAACGCTCCTGATTTGGGCAGGTGAGAACTGAACCACTTATAAAACAAAGGCGCACAACAATACAACAATCCTCCCCTTCTATTCTCATTCATGTGATGCACTGAATGAAAGAAATCTCCCAACAAGGTCGGCACCGGATTTCCCAACACGAAGAGGCGTATGGCGTCTACGTCCACAAATTTCGCCACATTAGGGAACAGGACAATCCCATACACACAAAGAGCCAACACAGCATTGAAACCCCTCTGGTCACCATCTTCAAGCTTCTTCTTTACTTCTCCCAGTAAGAAACCCAGATGAAAACCATTAACTTCTCCCTTTTGACACATATTAGCCTTCAAGACTGATTTCCCCAAATATGTGGCTGAAGCAACCAAGCTGAGATCGGGTAGAAACTCGGAACTGCAGAATAGCAATTGCGGCTTGATAGGAACTCTGAGAAAACTAGCAACCTCCTCTAAAGTAGGGACCAAAATATAATCTGGGAACGTGAAACACCTCAATGGAGGGTCATAGAACTGCAACAATGTAAAGAGAGCATCATGTTGATCTTTGGAGAGAACCGTGATGAAACTTAGAATCAAACCGTAATCCTTCCGGAATCTTTCTAGAGAATCATGATCCATTAACTTCATCAGCTGCTGAATGGGATCCAAACAAACAACAGGAAACTTGTAGGCAACATGTCTCTTTCTGCCAATATCCATCTTAGGAGAACCAGAGAACCCCGACCGGAATCAAGAAGAAGATGCAAACCCCTAGAAATAGATAAACATGTGTTAAATGATATGAATGCAAAATGATGTGATGCAATGCAGTGACATGGGAATCAGGACTGCTGTATCTGCTTGAACAACTGTCAGGTCGCACTGTCTGAAGAGAAACCCACTGAGGAATATAATACAAGATCAAAACTCTGCTCCAGAAAACCGGGTTGGTTGAAGGTTAAGGTTTCCTGAATTTAGCCCGCCCCTTACTGGTAGGTTCTAAGAATAGAATTTTGTCAGCTTCAGCCCTTCAGCCAAGAATAATACGTTTACCACTGAAGGTTTGGCATTATTACGGGATAAAAGACCTCCACTGACTCCCCTCAACAGGACATCCTAAAGCAAGTTCCCAGTCTCGGGGTCCTCGGATTGAGCAGCGAGAATGCGCCCACCAGAGCTAACATAAACGTGTCTCAGAGGAGAGGCCTCGACTGAGTTCTCGGGAAATGGTCACCAGAGTCGACGATTTCTAAAGGAACGTCATGTCGTTACGGAACACCCATAGGACAGAGTATATCCAAAAGAAACCTCGTCTGGAATGTACGTCTCATGAACGACTTAACGTAGCAACATGCCACGCAAGCCTCATGACTATCCACTCTAAAACCTGTGTGTACGCTCAAGCCTGGGTAGTGGGCTTATCTCATAGAACATCCCACCCCAACAAACAAATAACCCAACAGAACCCACAGATACAGCAGACATATGTACACAATGCAATAAGGTAAAGTAGGTAAATAAATAATTGTACAAAAGAAATAAACACCCAACCAACAAGAAACCTACAAAAGCTAGGAGGGACTCACTTAGGGAAACCGGGTCCCTAACAGAGTCGCCAGCTGTCGTAACCTAAAAAAGGAATGCAAAAAAAACAACCGGCGAAAAAAGCAATGACAGAAGAGTCGCCACCGTGCGTTATTTATCCCAAAGGAGGGAAAGGAAACGCTTGAAGTAAATCTGGAGAAAGGAAAGGAAAAGACAAGGTCTCGCAACCAAATCTTGGGTTCGGGAGTCGATTATGCGTAGGGGTGCTAATACCTTCCCTTCGCATAATCGACTCCCGAACCCAAGATTTGGTTGCGAGACCTTGTCTTTTCCTTTCCTTTCTCCAGGTTTACTTCGAGCGTTTCCTTTCCCTCCTTTGGGATAAATAACGCACGGTGGCGACTCTTCTGTCATTGCTTTTTTCGCCGGTTGTTTTTTTCGCATTCCTTTTTTAGGTTGCGATAGAAGGCAGAAATCACAATCTGGCACTACATATTTGAATGAACTGCAAGGAGGATACGTTGTCCAATGTGTTGGTTGATACCGGTTCTTCTTTGAATGTACTCCCCAAGTCAACTCTATCCAGATTGTCATATCAAGGAGCTCCGATGAGATACAATGGCGTGATCCTAAAGGCTTTTGAGGGTTCTCGCAAGACTGTTATTGGTGAGGTGTACCTTCCAGTGAAGATAGGTCCGAGTGACTTCCAAAATACTTTTCAGGTAATGGATATCCATTCGGCCTATAGTTTCTTGTTAGGAAGACCATGGATACATGAGGCATAAGCTGTGACGTCCACTCTGCATCAGAAGTTAAAGTTCGTGAAGAATGGCAAGCTCGTCATTGTGGGTGGAGAGAAAGCGTTGTTGGTGAGTCATCTGTCGTCTTTCTCATATGTGGAAGCTGAGGATGAGATTGGAACCATGTTCCAAGCTCTATCTATTGCTGAAGAAAAGAGAGTTGGGGCACCTATGTCCTCTTTTAAAGATGCTCAGAAGATTGTTGAAGATGGTAGTTCTGATCAGTGGGGCCGGATGGTAGAGGTCGCCGAGAACAAGAACAAAGCCGGTTTGAGTTTCCAGCAAGGGATGACTGTTGTCAAAGTTGATGATGTGTAACCTAGTTTCCGTAGCGGAGGGTTCATCCATGGTAATGAACAACACTCAGCTGCAGTGATTGAGGATGATGAAGATGAGGACTACACCAATTTTGTGACGCATGGAAAAGCTTGCAATAATTGGATTGCTGTCGATGTACCTGTTATTGTCCATCGCTCTAAGTAATTGTTTTATTATTTTTGAAAATCCTTCTCCTATGCCTAAGGGAATAATGAACATTGTCAGGCATCTTTTAATTTGATCATTAATAAAATTCAATTCTCTTCATCCACATCTATGATGTTTTACTTTTACTTTTTGCTTTTCTGAAAATGGTAATCCCAAAAAACATAAATAAATAAATAATAATTATTCATCTACATAATATTTGGTCACAATTCACTTCTCTAAAATAAAAATATCAAACCATTATGCAGGTTGATTTCTAAACCCATTGAACACAATGATCCTACTCCTTCTCTAAACTTTGAATTCCTTGTGTTTGAGACCGAGGAAGAAAGTGGTGAAGAAGTGTCTGATGAATTGTCTCATCTACTTGAGCATGAGGAAAAAGCCATTCATCCGTTCGAAGAGCAGATTGAGTTAGTCAACTTGGATTCCGAAGATGATGTGAAGGAAGTCAAGATTGGGTCTCAACTGTGCCCAGAGGTTAAAAAGGGGTTGATTCATCTTCTTCGACCGTATTCAAATGTGTTTGCTTGGTCCTATCAAGACATGTCTGGCTTGGATTTTGAGATTGTGGAGCATAGATTGCCGTTGAAGCCAGAATGCCCGCCAGTCAAGCAGAAATTAAGGAGGACTCATCCTGATATGGAAGTAAAGATCAAAGAAGAAGTGCAAAAGTAGATTGATGCTGGTTTCCTTGTTACTATTGAGTATCCGCAATGGGTGGCCAACATTGTGCATGTTCCAAAGAAGGATGAAAAAGTTCGTATGTGCGTCGATTATAGAGATTTTAACAAAGCTAGTCTAGAAGATGATTTCCCTCTGCCACACGTTGACATGTTGGTAAATAATACAGCTAAATTCAAAGTCTTTTCGTTTATGGATGGATTTTCCGGATATAATCAGATCAAAATGGCACCCGAAAATATGGAGAAGACCACATTCATTACACCCTAGGGAACATTTTGTTATAGAGTGATGCCTTTCGGTCTAAAGAATGTTGGTGCAACTTACCAGAGATCTATGACCACTCTTTTTCATGATATGATGCATAAAGAGATCGAAGTCTATGTTGATGATATGATTTCTAAATCCAGTGATGAAGAAGAACATGTTAAGCATTTGTTGAAGCTATTCCAGCGTTTGAGGAAGTACAAACTCCGCTTGAATCCAATAAGTGTACTTTTGGTGTTCGTTCTGGCCAGTTGTTGGGCTTTATTATCAGCGAGAAGGGTATTGAAGTTGATCCTGCCAAGGTCAAAGTACTACAAGAGATGCACGCTCCCAAAACTAAGAAGCAAGTCAGAGGTTTTCTCGGCCGCTTGAATTATATCTCCAGATTCATATCGCATATGACTGCCACGTGTGCGCCTATATTCAAGCTTCTTCAGAAAGATCAATCTTGTGATTGGACCGAGGATTTCCATAAAGCTTTTGATGGTATCAAAGAGTATCTGCTTAAGCCTCCAATTCTGTCTCCACCTATTGAAGGAAGATTGTTGATCATGTATTTGACTGTGCTCGAGGAGAGTATGGGTTGTGTTCTAGGTCAGCAAGATGAAATTGGAAAGAAAGAATATGAAATTTGCTACCTCGGTAAGAAATTCACCGACTGTGAGACTCGGTATTCTATGATGGAGAAGACATGTTACGCATTGGCTTGGGCTGCTAAGTGTCTGCGTCAATATATATTGAATCATACCACTTGGTTGATATCCAAAATGGATCCAATCAAGTATATTTTTGAGAAGCCTGCTTTAACTGGGAGGATTGCTCGTTGGCAGATGTTGTTATCAGAGTATAATATTGAATACGATCTTAGAAAGCGATCAAAGGTAGTATCTTGGCTGACCATTTAGCTCACCAACCAATTGAAGATTACCAGTCAGTGCAGTATGACTTCCCTAATGAAGAGATCTTGTACTTGAAGATGAAATATTATGATGAACCATTGCTTGAAGAAGGGCCATAACCTGGTTCCTGTTGGGGCATGGTATTTGATGAAACTGTTAATCAGTATGGTAATGGCATTGGGGCAGTGATTATTACTCCTCAAGGCATGCATTTTCCATTTACAGCTAGATTGACTTTCAAGTGTACAAACAATATGGCCGAGTATGAAGCTTGCATTATGGGGCTTGAAGAAGCCATTGATCTTAGGATCAAGTATTTAGACGTCTATGGAGATTCAGCTTTGGTCGTAATTCAGATCAAAGGTTAATGGGAGACGAATCAACCCGATTTGATACCATATAGAGATTATGCGAGGAGGATTTCAACTTTCTTTACAAAGTTTAATTTTATCATATCCCTTGAGATGAAAACCAGATGGCAGATGCTCTTGCAACGTTGGCTTCAATGATTATGGTGAAGTATTGGAATGAAGTTCCTAACTGTGATGCATCTTGATAGGCCAGCGCATGTGTTTGCTGTTGAGGAGATCAAAGATGAGAAGTCGTGGTATTTTGATGTCAAGTGTTTCCTCCAAAGTCAGATTTACCCGCCTGGGGAATCTCTGAATAATAAGAAGACTTTGAGAAGATTAGCCGGAAACTTCTACCTGAACGGTCATGTGCTTTACAAGAGAAATTTCGATAGGGTTTTGCTCAGATGCGTGGATAGACATGAAGCATACCTATTGATGACTGAAGTCCATGAAGGTTCCTTTGGTACTCATTCCAATGGACATGCTATGGCTAAGAAGATGTTGAGAGTAGGTTACTATTGGCTGACAATGGAATCTGACTGTTGCAAGTTTGTGAGGAAATGCCACAAGTGTCAAATTTATGTAGATAAGATTCATGTTCCTCCGACACTGTTAAACATCATTTCCTCCCCATGGCCCTTCTCCATGTGGGGAATTAATATATTGGCATGATTAAGACCAAAGCGTCGAATGGAAATTGTTTCACTTTGGTGGCTATTGACTACTTCATAAATTGGGTTGAAGCAGCATCGTATGCGAATGTAACTAAGCAAGTTATTGTGAGGTTCATCAAGAATCAGATTATATGACGTTATGGTGTGCCAAGTAAGATCATTACTGATAATGGTTTGAACTTGAATAATAATATGGTGGAAGCTCTTTGCAAAGACTTCAAGATTGCACATCATAATGCTTCTCCCTACAGACCTAAGATGAATGAGGTTGTTGAAGCTACAAACAAGAACATCAAGAAGATCATTCAGAAGATGGTTGTGACGTACAAGGATTGGCATGAGATGCTCTCATTTGTTTTGCACGGGTACCATACATCCATCTGCACTTCAACAGGGGCAACCCCGTTCTCACTTGTTTATGGCATGGAAGTTATGCTCCCAGTAGAGGTTGAGATCCCATCATTGCGTGTGTTGATGGAAGCCAAGTTGACAAAAGCCGAATGGTGTCAAACCAGGTATGATCAGCTAAATTTAATCGAAGAGAAGAGGTTAACTGCCATGTGTCATGGTCAGTTGTATCAGCAGAGAATGAAGAAAGCTTTTGATAAGAAGGTCGGACCTCGTGTATTCAGAGAAGGTGACCTTGTGTTCAAGAAGATCCTATCTTTCAAACCAGATTCTAGGGGCAAATGGACTCCTAATTATGAAGGTCCATATGTTGTTAAGAGGGCATTTTTAGGCGGTGCTTTGAATCTTACAAATATGGACGGTGAAGAGTTCACGCGTCCTATGAATGCTGATGCAGTCAAGAAATACTTTGCCTAAAAAGAAAAAAAAACAGCTCGCTAAGTTGAAAACCTGAAAGGGCGGCTTAGGCAAAAATGAGTGTCTCAATGGATTGAAAACTCGAAAGGGAGATCCAGGAAAAAGTTAGAGACATAAAACAGAAGATAGTTATCCCGATAAGTTGAGTACCCCACCTTGGGGCAATTTATGAAAAAATTAGGGATTATGGCAAATAACTACAAGCTGTTAATCTCCAGTCTTGAAGACTTTCTTGAGCACAATGTTCGGTTTTTATTCATCTTCAGCCAAAGCCAAGAGCATAGTGGATATTGAAGGCGGTAGAAGGATTAGTGATCATTGTATTCAATGTAGCCCTTTTCCATGTAAATTACCACTTTTCAAACTTTTGTAAAGATCTATGGAATCTTGTCATTTACAGACTACCATCATATTAAATAAAGTTGAGCTTTTTATCCAATTGTTTCTACTCTTATTTATTCAGCTAAATGGAATTAAATTTTATTGTGATCATTTTGAAATTAAAGTTTTAAAATAAAAAAATCATGTTTTCTTAAATAATAAAAGCAATTACTTTTTAAAGAGCAAACGATTTCATTAAAGGATGTCCAGCGGTCCAAGGAAAGGCATGCCCTAAAATGCGAAGCATTGTTGGTTTTCCCCAAGCAGTTGGTGTGATCTCTGTTTCTTCCCCCGTAGTTTTTCAGCTTCCAGGCGAGTTTTGATGGTTCCCTCAATTGAGTTCGTAATTGCCTCCCTCAAGTTGTAAGCGCGTTATCACAGCAGGTTGCATTGATTCAGCAATTTTTCCTCCCCTCAAGTTGACAGCAGAGTTACCCATGACACCTGTTAGCCTTGATTCTTGAGTAGTATTTTCATTCCTCTACAAGGTTGTCTCCCATTTGATATGGTGTTGACCTAAAATTCCCCACAGAGTTGATAGTGCAGGTTTTTGGTAAATCTTTTCCTTTTCCCCAGCCAGGGATGAGCCTTTGAGGTGGATAACTCCTGTTCTTTCCTTTGCAACTTTTTCTCCAACAGACGCTTCCCTCCTGTAAGGATTGGATGAGTATTGTATTGATGCGGACCAGTGACATTTGTATCCTTTGCGATCGTTTTGTCAGCATAATCATCATATATATACATATACATTCATAGATTTCATCAATGCATTAATAATGCACTTTGTGATTCACTATTTCTCTAATCCTCTGCTACGGTGGTATCCTTTCCCACCACGTAGATTTGGTGTGTCTGTCCTCTTTTAATTATAGAGTGTCAGCCCCTTAAGCAGAAAGAATTTAACCTTTCTCTTTCCCCACTGAGTTACTTCCTCGTGGATGATCATTATTTCAGTTTCCTCCCCAGTTGATCCTCTAGATGGAATCATCCCCCCTGAGTTATATCATCATTGGGTTGAGTCTTTGATTGACCATTTCTTTCTAGATCTTACCTAGATAGATGCTTTTAGTCTCCTGAGAGTCTATTACCCAGTAACTGGTAATATTCTTCTCAATTTGCAAGTATTTCACTTTTGCCCTAATACCCGGCAAAAGTAACCTTTTTCTCCCCAGTGGATTCATTTCCACGTCTCCCAGGAAGATTATCCTTGATATGTTCATCTTAACCGATGACGGATATTCTTTCCCTTCTGAGTTTATCCTTGATATGTTCATCTTAACCGATGTCGGATATTCTTGTTTTGGTATTCTACCTAGTAAAAAGGGTAGTTGTAATCCCTATTTTATTCCCCAGAAGGTTAATCCTTGATATGTTCATCCTAACCGATGACGAATTTCCTTTTCTTTGGGGCTTTTTTCCCAGTAACTGGTAGTTGTAAATCCTGCTTCCTCTTTCGTGGAGTCTATCCTTGATATGTTCATCTTAACCGATGACGGATATTCTCTTTCCGGTATTATATCCAGTAGCCGGTATATATAATTCCTAGTTTTTCAGGCAGTCTATCCTTGATATGTTTACCCTAACCGGTAACGGATATTCTTCCTAATGTCACCAGGTGAGTCTATCATTGATATGTTCATATTAACCGATGACAGATATTCTTCCCTTTGAGTCTATCCTTGATATGTTCACCTTAGCCAGTGACGGGTATTCTCTTTCTTTATGGTCTTCTACCCAATATCGATAGTTGTAAATCCTATTTGATTCGGTTCTTTCCTCATCGAGTCATCCTTGATATGTTTACCCTAACCGATAACGGATGTCCTCTCTGACAGATTATGTTATCCCTTTAACTAGTAACTGGTAATGGATAATATACTTCTGTTACTCCTGTGTTGAAGATCGTTTCTTCCCCAGTTGAGTCTGAGTGCATATTTCCTCAGTGAGATCGTCATTTCCTTCTCGGTTCGAGTATTTCGGTTTTATTCTGATCTACCCGTTTCCCCTGCAAATTGTTCCTTTTATTCCCCGGCTGAGTCTTTCCATTCATTTATTTTCATGGAATCCCTCGAGTCCCCTAGCAGTTTTTAAAGTCGTAGCCTGGCCTACACACATACTTTTATTCCCCTGTCTCCCCAGTGAGTTTCCCTTGCAGAATGCATTATACTCATACGGACTTTCAGTCTCTCTGGATTCTTTTCCTTTGTGGTAACGTTTTTCCCACAAAGATTATTTTAACATTCATATCATATGCATCATGAGGTCTCTTAGGGACCAAAATTTGTTTCTATAGGTTATTATTTAAGTCCATTCTACTGAGTCGATACGAAGATTTTAACCTTCATCTCCTCAGCTAGAACGTCCTTAAATAGGGGCAGCTGTAAGACCTTAATTTTGACCCTAAGATCCCTCATGATATTCTCATCATATGCATTAACATTGGGATCACACCTTGGCATCCTCGTCACCCCTAATTCATTGGGTTTGCATTGGGAGAGATCACCAAGCATCATGTGATTGTATCATACTTTGTCTTTCTTTATTTACTAACCAAAATACAAAAAGTATGTCATTGTATAGTTTAACTGCTTTTGTAGGTAGTGTGCATGCTCACCTATGCTCTATCAAGCTCATATCTAGGATTTGAGACCCTCAATGCAAGGAGCACAATCAATAATTAGTCTACATTGTCTCTAATTATCATATATGGATCCCCATAATCTTCACATGTTATTTTGATCAAGAAATCATCAAGAGTTTGGAGTTTGTTTGCCTTGGAAACCCTAATTCATCTAAGTATCTTATGTGACTTCTTCAACAAGTTTCTTCAATAATTGATTAAATATTTCAAGGGATACTTCACATTTCATCATCTTATGCATATATGATCCTCCATGAGTCCCAAAAGTCAAGAGAATATCAAGCAAGCAAGTTGGTTCATGGTGGTTGACCAGAGGAATTCAACTGGTCAAAATTGGGGTTCCCTAGACCCTATCTCCTAAATATTTTATCATATGAAAATTATTCTAAGATCATAGTTACTCTAAATGACATTCCAAACAACTTTCATGTTGAGGTCAAGATCTAGTTTTGCTTGGACAGTCATTTTTTATGGTGAAAGATAATAGGTCATTTTGTCTAAACCCTAGTTTGGAGGTCAACTTCCCAAAACCATAACTTGCTCAATTTTGATGATATGAAAGTCATTCAAATTTCATGATTAAATTCAAGATGTCTATTTCAAATTTTATGTTTGGAGGAAGTGCAAATTCAACTTGAAAATACATGTGATAAGAGGAAACTACACTTGCTTTCTAAACAAAATGAAATGGAAATGGAAAAAGATCCAAATGCAAAAAAACTTAACATATGAAATGACACAAAGTGAGGTCATAATCAAATTCAATTGAAATACATCATTTATCATGCAAGTTGACAAAGTGGGAATCAAAACAAGGCATGCTAGCAAGGTATAAACCCTAATCTACAACATACTTGAACATTGAACCAAAAGTGCAAGATATAAACTTGATATCAAAGACAATTGGGAAGATGAAATGAAAAAAAATTCTATGGAAAACCACATGGATTGCATTTATGATAAGTATCAATCAAGTTATGTGTTAATCATGCAATGTGTCACTTAAACATTCCAAGACTAGGTCAAATCAAACATGAAATTGAATGAAAATGAAAAGGACCTAAAAATGCAAAGTGGAAAGAATCAAACATTTTCCAAAATATCATGCAAAAATTAATATGGAATTACAAATCAAGCATCAAGGTTGGAGGTCCATTCTCAAGTAAAAAACAAGCATAAACATCAAAATCAAAACACAAATGAGAACTAAATGAAAAAGGGTTCAAATGAAAAAACTTCCAACATAAGAAAGTCTCCAAATCTCATGCTAAAACCAGGGATGCAATCATTTCACATTGATCATGCATCAAGAACAAGTTATAATGTGAATCAAGCAAAGACGGCAAAAGGGAAAACCCTAATTTTAAGCTTCAAATGGGAAAATGTTCAACACGAAAAATGTCACCAATCACCCATGGAAACCAAATATGTAACTATATATCATTTGTGAACCAATTTGAAACACTTAGGGTTTTCAAACTTTGGAAATGAATGAATAATCAAACCCTAAGTTCAAACTAATTAAAAGATGTTTTAAAACAGAAAGCTCAAAGAATCAAAAGTGTTCCCTATTGCATAAGGATTATTCACAAAAAAATTGGGATTTTTATCATGTAATCTTAAATTACTATGATTTAAATACATTAAAAATATTACATAAAAAGAGAAAAATGATTTTTAATTTTATATTGGTAAAAAAAATCATATTATGGAAGAGAAAAATAATTCCAACAACTTTCATGTTGGACATTTTTTCAAATTCCGAAGGGTTTGAGAAAAACTAAATAATCAAAATAAATAAGATAAATAACAAAAAGAATAAAAATGTGATCCAGTGGAAATTAAGGGAACCAAGTCTCTGGTAGGACAGCATGCAGATCAGTCTGTTCCCCTCGTTAATGAGGTGGCACAATGTAAGCAACCTGATCCCATGGAGGCACACTATAGCGTGTGTTTCTTAATGCACAGGAATACAAACAAATTCAAATATTTTGAGGGACCACACGTCACACTCCCATTGGTCCAATTTGAATTTTTGGAGGGAGGGGCGTGTGGTCGCTTGAGAAGACGATCGGACCACCATGGGCGGTGCTCAGTTTCTGGAAAAATGTAAAATGTTTCAAAACGAAAAACTCGAAAGAACAAAGTTACTTAGAATCTCATGGCGAGTAAGATGGTATGGTCTAAAATTATTTAAAAACAACCAACAATGCAAATCGAAGCTAGTACAAAAATGAAACCTTGGATTTTAAATTGAAATTAAATGCTACTTAGTTCATGAAAATGCAATTAAATGGCATGGTGATCATCAGGAACAAATTTCCAATAGCATAGCATCAAAAAGTTTGAGATTTTGTTCAAGTTTTATACCTCTTGAAGATCACTCGAATGGCTAACTTTAGAGCACTGGTTCTCCCTCCACATGTCACTATTCCACTTACTTCAAGTTGCTACACCTTCATCACACTTCAGATAGGGTTGATAAGGTAAAGGAAAATCTTGAAGATGCTTGAGTTTTGAAAACCGATTCAAATTTCAGAGGTTCCAATGACAAACTTGCAGAGGTTCAATGGTTATCCAAGCTTGAAAATAGTTGTGTAGTAGCCTCTATTTATAGAGGGGAAAGGTGTTGGTGATTTGCTGAATCATTTGGGTTAAGTTAGAGGGTAAATGGGTTTTGATTAATCTTGCCAACCAAGTTTTGGTGAGGTCGCTTTTGTACCTTGCAAAAGACATGTGCATACATAATATGTTGTCCACCGGTGAAAAGCAAATTAGAGGTATGTGGAACTTTGGCATGGTCCATTCTGTTTTGCAACCAAAATCATGGCTAGCTATTAATGGTCTTGCCTCTTTGTGTGTTTGGCTTCAAAAATGTGAGAAAAGCAAATTAGAGGTATGTGGAACTTTGGCATGGTTCATGTCGTGTATGGGTGCTCTCATACGGTGAACTGACTTCGTGTGTTTTTGCTTTGGAAAGCAAATGTCGCGGATAGCAAGAGTCGCCACCGACTTTTCTTTTATCCAATAAGGAAAGGTGGAAAAGAACAGGAAAGACCTTAATTAGATTTTGGGTTCGGGAGGTACATTATACAAAGGGAAGGTGTTAGCACCCTTTGTATCCATGGTTATCCATGGGCTCTTAATTGCTGGATCACTTATGTTTTTCTTGTCTAAAAAAGTGTTTGAGAACTGTTTAGAAAATGTCTTGAAAAGAGAGTTTAACTTTGTAATGATTCTTATACAAATGTATACAAAGTATTTATCTCGTTTAATTTTGAAAGCTGTTTGGAAAAATATAACTTGGCAATGATTCTAGTACGAATGTATACCAAGTGGTGATTTTCTAATAGACGTTTTGCAAAGTGTGAGGTGTGAAAAGTATTTTAAGTTGTGAGTCAGCATTTAAGAGTTATACCTACCCAAGGTCTTTATGGGTATTTCCTATCCTTATGAAGGTAAAACCGTCCTTACTATTGAGAAGTAAGTAGTTTTATCCTTTGGATGTAAAAGGGACATCGTAGGGTCATCGATTGGTCATTGAAGGCAACATTTGTAAGGATACCTTAGCATTCGAAGGGACGATCATCATTTAACCGTAGGCTACAACGACGGGTCATCGAGGGAAAAAAATCATATATTCGCAGGCAACATCCGAGGGACTATGATTTATCTTATAGGGACATGACAATTTAACCGAAGAGTCTTTGCTAAGTGCATCCCCACATTCGCGGGACATGACCGTAATACCGTAATACCGTAACGCAACAAAGAGAGGTCCAAGATCACATATTCAAAGGCAATATTTTATAATCAATTAGGTAATTAGGGTGGATCTCCGCATTATGATCAATTAGGTAATTAGGATGAATCTCCACAGGGGTATCCCACAAATAAAGTGGAATACCTAGCAAGCTACCTTTTCCCGGAGTATGTGAGCCCTTACAATATTCAGCAAACAGGTCAGAATACCAAATCAGGGTGCAATCGAGAGTTGCACCAAACCAAAAGGAATCACAAGAGTAATAATGTCAGGTAAACCATGCATGGTTACAATAAAACATGTCAGATTAGCAAAAATCAGAACAGAAAAATCAGCGACTGTCACGTTCGCTGCTGCCTCGCCTAGCGAGGGCCTGGCGAACCCTCGCTACATGTTCGCTTAGCGATATGCTAGCGAACGGCTGCGGGTTTTGAATTTAAGAACAGTATGATTTCAGCAAGCCCCACACCCTATGGCATCCATTACAGAAATTTTATGGTTAAACATTCAAGATATCAATACATATTTAAATCCACATGCAAAACCTAAGATATATTTATAAGTTCAATCATAATACCACATGTAAATTTGAAGCATAAAGCGGTAGTGGTAGTGCAAACCTGCTGGCGGTTGAATTGCAACGTTGAATTGGCAGATCACTCTTAGGGTTGGTGCCGGATTGAGTTGGGCGGAGGTAACCTTTGTGCAGATGAGTTTCCTTCAGGGTTTCCTTTAGGGTTGTTCTGAATTCTCTTGGTTAGCCTCCAGGGTTTGCTTGTTCTCTCTCTCTCCGTCCGTCCCCTTTTTTTGAATGAGGTCTTGGTATTTATAATAGTTTTTGTGACCTAATGGGCTCAGAATGAAGCCCAAAATTTATGGTATTCGCAAGCTTCGCTAGGCGAGTGGTGCAGCGAAGAGTTCGCTAGGCGAAGGATTTGCTCGCCTAGCGAGCATGCCAGTTTGAGTCATTTTCTGGATTGGGCCACCTGTGTGCTGGGCCTTTGTTCCTTTAAGATCAATGTCTTGAAAAATGTGTTGAAAGATTAACGGGCAAATTTTGGGGTATGACAGCTGCCCCTGTTCAGTATTCTTAAACCGAGAGAGTTAGAATGGTATGTACGCCATTCGTGATCTGGAGGTGGAAGATTATTGAACACTTAGAATGCCCAAAAATTTGCGCTTGCTAATTAGAAGTTAGTCCTGATGGAGATGGGCTTAGAGATGCCATCCGAGAAGTTTGATGATGAAAGATCGGAATGGATCATACGCTGATGGGGATAAAGGATCAGAATGGATCATACGCTAGATCGTACCTGAATAGCAGAATGAGTCGTCCGTTAGGCGGGTGACTTCGCTGGGGATGAAAGATCAGAATGGATCGTATGCTAGATCGTATCTGAGTTGCAGAATGAGCCGTCATTGGGCTGTATCTGAGGATGAAAGGGTAGTCGTACGCTAGACCACGTTTCAGAATGTACCGTATGCTAGGTAGTATCTGAGGAATAAATATCAGAATGGATCGTACGCTAGATCGTATCTGAGTGGCAGAATGAGCCGTCCATTAGGCTGTATCTGAGGATGAAAGGGTAGTCGTACGCTAGACTACATTTCAGAATGTACCGTACGCTAGGTAGTATCTGAGGAATAAAGATCAGAATGGATCGTACGCTAGATCGTATCTGAGTGGCAGAATGAGCCGTCCATTAGGCTGTATCTGAGGATGAAAGGGTAGTCGTACGCTAGACTACATTTCAGAATGTACCGTACGCTAGGTAGTATCTGAGGAATAAAGATCAGAATGGATCGTACACTAGATTGTATCTGAGGGGATGAACATCCAAATGGGTCGTACGCTAGACCGTATTGGAATAGTTGGAGGAACCATACGTTAGGCGGAATCAGAATGAACTGTACGTTAGGCTATATCTGACAATATTTGTATATGTTGTATTTGCAATAAATGTTTGGGATGGGCTTAAAGATGCCATCACTAGGAGGATATCAGAATGCTTGTCAGAATGAATGTTCATATGGATTACATCTGAAAGATGTATCTGAACCTTGAATGTAATCAATAAGAGTATCCGTCTGAATGGATCTTTATTTTGACTGTACCAGGAGGATGATTAACCTGAAAAGTAAAGTTAGCTTCATGCCATGTCATGATGCATGAGATGTGTTATGCTTTCGAAAATAAATGCGAACATTATATGCCTGCATATGCTGTGAAATGATGTAATGAATGAATTATGCGTCTGGGAAGTTCTGCCAGGGGAAAATAAATCCCGAGATTCTGGTTGGAGACATTTGTGTTGATGACCCTTTCTCAGCTGGGGGTATTTGATTTCTGTCTGATGGTAAAAACATTCAACCGGACCTGGCTGGGGATAAAGAGATGACCAGTTGTCTAGTAATGCCAATTCCTTATGGGGAATAACTGGTTTTGCTGGGGTGTAGAATTAGCAACGGATTCATTGGAAAGCATGGTTAGACCTTATCCTCGATCCCGAAGTCTTTTAGTAATTGTGATCTCTATTTTATGTATGTATTTTTGGTAAGCATCGATCATATTCAAATGCATATATTAATTCAAATTAAATCAATGGACGTTTACGCAAACAAAACAGAGAAAGTAAAACAAAAGCATCTTTTTGGAAATAAAATTGTATTGATTTTGAAAGAGGGCCTATAAACAGGCAATTTGAATACAAGGAGACAGAAATCCTAGTAAGAGGAAATTGTCAAGAAAGCAAAGAACAAGCTATGAAGGAAAAGTCCTATTGACTATAATTCTGCTACTGTCATTATGTCTTCAAGCGTCTCATCTCCTGCTGTCGGATAAAAGTGATTGGCTTGTTCAGTCCCTTTGACTTGGGTGAAGCTGACTGAGAACGGGACATAGTCATACGCTTTAATCCCTAATTTTTGCCTGGACCGCCTTTTCAGGTTTTCAGTCCACCAGGATACCCTTTTTTGCCCAAGCCGCCTTTTCAGGTTTTCGACTTGTCGGGTGTACATTTTTATATGTTTATCCCTAATTTTTGCCTAGATACGTCGACCTAGCGGGTCACTTTTATGCGTAGTATTTTTTAACTATGTCTGCGTTCACGGGATGCGGGAAGTCTTCGCTGTCCATTGTAGCAAGTATCATGGCTCCACCAGAGAATACCTTCTTAACCACAGATGGCCCTTCGTATTTGGGAGTCCATTTGCCTCTGGGATCACCTTGCGGTAGAATGATACGTTTGATCACCAAGTCGCCAATTTGATACACCTGTCTCTTGACCTTTTTGTTAAATGCCTGGGTCATGCGCTTCTGATATATCTGCCCATGACAAACAGCCGCAAGTCTCTTTTCATCAATCAAATTTATCTGATCGAGTCGAGTCTGAATCCATTCATCCTCATCTAAGCCTGCCTCTTTCACGATTCTTAGAGAGGGAATCTGAACTTCCACTGGTAACACGGCTTCCATTCCGTAGACTAAAGAGAAAGGAGTTGCCCCTGTCGAAGTTCGTACTGAAGTGCGATAACCATGAAGAGCAAATGGTAACATCTCATGCCAGTCTTTGTAGGTTACTGTTATCTTTTGTATGATCTTCTTAATATTCTTATTAGCAGCTTCTACGGCGCCGTTCATCTTTGGCCGGTACGCAGAAGAGTTATGGTGTTTTATTTTGAACTACGTGCAGAGTTCAGTAATCATCTTGTTGTTCAAATTGGTGCCATTGTCTGTGATAACTCTTTCAGGGATGCCATACCGACAAATGAGACTATTCTTGATGAACCGTGCCACCACATTCTTGGTGACAGAAGCAAATGAGGCCGCCTCTACCCACTTTGTAAAATAATCAATAGCAACAAGAATGAAACGATGTCCATTAGAAGCAGTAGGTTTAATCTCTCCAATCATATCAATGCCCCACATTGCAAAGGGCCAAGGTGCTGTCAACACGTTCAATGGAGTAGGGGGTACATGTACTTTGTCCGCATAGATCTGGCACTTGTGACAAGTTCTGGAATGATGGTGGCAATCAGCTTCCATGGTAGACCAATAATACCTTGATCTCAGAATCTTGGCCATCGTATGTCCACTAGAATGAGTCCCAAAAATATCGTCGTGTATGTCTTCCATAATCTTTTCTGCTTCCCTCTTATCCACACAGCGAAGCAAAGTCGAATCATGATTACGTTTGTATAATACCCCATTACTCAAAAAGAATTTAGCGGAGAACTTCCTCAGAAATTTTCTATCATTAATGGATGCTCCTTCAGGGTATTCCTGAGTTTCTAAATATCTTTTTACTTCGTGGAACCAAGGTTTCTCTTCTACTTCATCAGCATTAAGTTCACAACAATATGCTGGTTCATCTAACCGTTCAATGGTAATCATGGGAGCTTCATTGCCCCATCTGACTCTGAACATAGATGACATGGTAGCTAATGCGTCTGCCAATTGATTCTCTTCTCGTGGGATATGTTCGAATGTAATCTATTCAAAGTATGGGATTAATGTCAACACCCGCTCTCGATAAGGGATGAGATTCGGATGTTTAGTGTCCCATTCCTTTGATCTGACTGATTACTAAGGCTGAGTCTCCGTACACACTCAAAAACTTGATTCTTAGGTCTATAGCAGCTCTGAGTCCCAAAATACATGCTTCATACTCAGCCATATTATTGGTACAATCAAAACATAGTCTAGCAGTGAAAGGCGTATGGCAACCCTCAGGGGAAATGATTACAACACCAACACCATTGCCCAATGCATTAGAAGATCCATCAAAAACCATAGTCTATCGGGACCCTAGTTCGGGTCCTTCATCCGGTCCAGGTTCTTCATAATCAGTAACAAGCATGACATCCTCATCTGGGAACTCGAAATTCATAGATTGGTAATCATCAATTGCTTGATGAGCCAAATGATCGGCTAACACGCTTCCTTTGATTGCTTTCTGAGTAGTGTATTGGATATCATACTCTATTAAAATCATCTGCCATCTTGCTATTCTTCCGGAGAGGGCAGGTTTCTCAAATATGTATTTGATAGTATCCATCTTAGAAATCAATAAAGTGGTATGATTCAACATATACTGTCTTAGTCGGCGAGCAGCCCAAGCCAAAGCACAGCAAGTTTTCTCGAGCAATGAGTATCTTGTTTCACAGTCGGTAAACTTTTTGCTAAGGTAGTATATGGCATGCTCTTTTCGACCAGACTCGTCATGTTGCCCCAACACACACCCCATTGAATTTTCTAACACGATCAAATACATGATTAGAGGTCTTCCTTCGACTGGTGGCATCAGAATTGGAGGTTCTTGGAGATACTTCTTGATTTTGTCAAAAGCTTCTTGACATTCATCATTCCATATCATCTCTTGATTTTTCCTCAGTAATTTGAAGATGGGTTTGCAGGTAGCAGTCAGATGGGAGATAAATCGGGCAATGTACTTCAAACGTCCCAAGAAACCTCTGACTTCTTTATCTGTACGGGGAACTGGCATTTCTTGAATAGCTCTCACCTTAGCCGGGTCGACCTCAATTCCTTTACTACTGACAACAAAGCCCAAGAGTTTACCGGATCTTACTCCAAAGGTGCACTTGTTCGGGTTCAATCTCTACTTGTACCTCTTCAACCTCTCAAACAGTTTGTATAAATGATCGAGATGTTCTTCTTCAGTATGAGATCTGGCTATCATGTCATCCACATATACCTCTATTTCACGATGGATCATATCATGGAACAAAGCCACCATAGCACGCTGGTATGTTGCCCCTGCATTCTTTAGACCAAATGGCATTACTTTGTAACAGAAAGTGCCCCATTGCGTCACAAACGTAGTTTTCTCCATGTCCTCAGGTGCCATCTTAATCTGGTTATAACCCGAGAATCCATCCATGAATGAGAATACCTTGTGATGAGCGGTGTTATCTACTAGAACATCAATGTGCGGAAGTGGAAAGTCATCTTTGGGACTCGCTTTATTCAAATCTCTGTAATCTACACACATTCGCACCTTACCATCTTTCTTTGGCACTGGTACCACATTAGCAACCCATTGGGGATAAGAAGTAACAGCTAGAAAACCGGCATTAAATTGTTTCGTAACTTCGGCTTTGATTTTCTCGGATATTTCAGGACGCATGCGACGAACCTTTTGCTTAACAGGATGACAATCTTCCTTCATCGGCAAACGATGCACTACTATATCAGTATTCAGTCCTGGCATATCTTCGTAAGACCAAGCAAAAATCTCAATATAGTCATGTAACATCTGAATCAATCTTTCCTTGACACTGTTTCCCAAGCCTGCTCCTATTTTGACTTCTTTCTTGTCTACTTCAGTACCCAGATTTACAATTTCGATTGATTCTTCATGCGGCTGTATAGTCTTTTCTTCTTGCAGTAACAGTCTGGCAAGCTCTCCAGGTACTTCACAATCTTCCTCACTTCCATCCTCGGCTTGGTAGATCGGATTTTCGAAGTCATAATGAACAGTAGCAGAATTATTATCAACAGGATCCAGAGTGGATATGGATCTGCGATTTGTTACGTGAGTGTGTGTAAGAAAGCATAACTTGTTTAAAAGATGACAGGAAAGATAAAGAGCGCAATATTTGAATGCAAAAATTCCATTGATTTATTGAATGTGGATATGCTTATGAAAATGACAAAACCCTTAACAAATTAGCTATTTGTGCCCCGGGCATAGACACAATGCTTTAAGAAGTTCAATTGTAAAAATTAAAAATTTGCAACACTAAAATAGACAATAACAATTACTCCTGACTAAAGGAAATCGGGATAGTGTCTTCATCCTTCCAATTATTGAGTCCGTCACGAATTGTTGGGAAAATCCAGCTATCCAAGTCGCAATCACTATCAGCATCTTCTACAGCATTAATCCGATCTTTGACTATGTTTTCAGAGCTAAACCCCAGGCCAAATCTATCAGACTTGTATGGTACATTGATCAGTTGACCCCAGCCAGTACGACCACCATCTTCAACCACGGCTTGAGCATCTTTCAGAGAAATCATAGCAGGAGGAGCACGAATAACCTTGGGCACATGGGAGGTTGGCTTAAGGACAGGACTAGTCGGAGGAACTACTTCGAATGACTGAGAAGGAGTCTCAAAGAACTCCCCATCCATCTCGACGTATCTGAAGGTATGCACACTACTGACAATATACTCTTCTTCCCCACACACAGTGATGATCTTACCCTCTATTGGATATCTCAGCTTTTGATGGAGAGACGAAGCTACAGCACTTGCCCCATGAATCCAAGGGCGTCCCAGCAAGCAGGAATAGGCAGAACGAATGTTCATTACGTGAAAGGTAGTGTTGAAGACTTGAGGTCCTATCTTGATAGGGAGAACCACTTCACCATGGACAACACTCTTCGCACCATCGTAAGCACGCACCACAACGTCACTAGGTTTCAGTTTAATGCTTTTACAGTCCAGTTTACTGAGCACAGCCTTCGGTAGCACATTTAAAGAAGAGCCATTATCGATCAACACATGAGATAAGGTGATCCCCTTACACTCAATGGAGATATGCAGAGCTTTATTATGACTCTTTCCTACTGGTGTCAGGTCAGCATCGGAAAAGCCTAGGCCATTGTCAACAGTCAGATTAGCAACATAGTTTTCGAACTGATCGACGGATGTCTTCTGAGGTACATGAGCGATCTTCAAGAATTTTATCAATGAATTGGCATGAGATTCAGAAGATAACAACAAGGATAACATCGAAATTTTAGACGGAGTATGCCCCAACTGTTCTACCACATCAAAATCACTCTTGCGGATGATTTTCAGCATTTCTTCCATTTCCTGTTTGGCAACATCTTTGGTAGTAACTTCGACTAGTGTCCTTGACTGAGAAGGATTGATTACTGGTTCCTTTTCTCGAGTTTCAGGGACGGGAGGTGAGATTTCTGGAGAAAAGATCCTTCCGCTTCGAGTAATTTTACTAGTCCCAACAATGTCAACGTCATTAGGATTAGCAGAATTATCATCTTGCTTTATGCCATGGATGTAAACATCACCTCCATAATTCCATGGAATGGCTTTGCTTGAGGAATATGGTATTGGGCCAGGTGCGGTAATAATTAGGGGAGCTACCTTGGGCTCAGCAGTAATCTTCACAGGCACTCTAGTAGCGGTAATCTTCACCGGAACTTTGGACCTAGCGATCACAGATATTTCTTCAACAGGGTTTTCCACTTTAGGAATCTTTTCAAAGAGAATTGTACGGTCATCCATCAGCCGTTGAATACCATTCCTCAACTTTACGCAATCATTGGGTCGGGGTATACAGAGATCGCAATCTTCAGCACAACCTGGAAATAAACCAGCTTTCAACAACTTCTTCTTGATGGTCAGGAGAGGAGATGCTAAGTCAGCTACATTGGTAATGTGAGAATTGTCATCCACAGCGTTAACAGCCTTGTCATGATTAGGCATAGGAGCAGTGATGATATTAGGAGTCTCTGGAGGATCAAATTCAATTTCTCCAGCGTCGATCATATCCTGAATCTTATTCTTCAACAACCAACAATCGTTTGTATCATGCCCGGGGCTATCGGAGTGATATGCACACCTGGCATTGGGTTATAACGAGGAGAAGTAGTGTTGGGATTTGCGGGAGGATCTCTGAGGGTGATTAAATTTGCCTTTAGCATACCTTGCAGTGCCTGTGCTAAAGTCATATTGATCTTCGTAAACTGCCTTCTTGGCCTGTCTTGTCTGTGTTGGAAGTTTTGAGATGGCGGTGTTGTAATCGTAACTGCTCCAACAGCATGGTCACGATTTTTCTTGTTGTGACCCCTTTGACTGTACACCGCATTTGATTCGTTCCTCCCCTGGTAGGACTTTTTGGTGCTTGCAGAGGTAGCCACCTGTATTTTTCCACTTCGAATGCCACTTTCAACACGTTCGCCTGTTAGTATAAGTTCAGTGAAACCCGATGAGGAACTTCCCAATAGATGGCTGTAGAATGGGCCAGTCAGTGTACCCATGAACATGTCCACTAATTCTCGATCCGTCATAGGGGGTTTGACTCTGCCAGCCAAATCTCTCCATTTTTGAGCATATTCTTTGAAACTTTCTTTAGAGCCCATAGTTATACTCTGCAGCTGTAGCCGAGTAGGCGCTAATTCAGAATTATATTGGTAATGCTTGTAGAAAGTTGTCGCTAAATCAGTCCAGGTGTGGATGTTAGAGCTCTCGAGCTTATAATACCATTCTAACTGTGTGCCAGACAGACTCTCTTGGAAAAAATGGATCCATAGCTTCCTATCAGTGGTATACGGCTGAATCTTTCTCACATAAGCTCTCAAATGCATCTGAGGACAAGATGCACCATCGTACTTAGTGAAAGCGAGGATCTTGAATTTGCGAGGAATGACCACATCAGAGACCAGACCCAAGCTTTCGAAATCCAGACCGGGTGCCTTCTGACCCTCCATAGCTAGCATACGTTCTTCTAGCAACTTATACTTATCATCTTTTGGAGAGTACTGTTCATTTTCATAATCTTCATCGTCGTCCTCAGGTTGAAAGGATCAGCATTCTCATCTTCCGAGTCATCTTCTGTCTCCTCTTCTTGATCTTTCGGAATTCTAATCTTGACTCCTGCGGCCTGTCCTTTAAGTCTTCTTCCCGGGTTGATGTAACTCACAGCTTTCTTGTCTTTCTTCTTTTCGAGCAAGAGAGCCTTCAGTTCATCCTGCCCCTTGGATAAATTCATGATCATCTCCTGGAATTGAGCATTTTGAGCCTGGAGATCTTTGACAGTTTGTTCGAGGTCCATTTTTCTGTTTAGAGGGAAGACCGTGAGAACATTGATCTTTTAGAGTACCTGTTATGCAATGCTATGTTATGTTATGCAATGTATGAAATGTTTTCAAGGACTTTTGGAATTTAACTTTGCGTAAACCACCAAAAAGGGGAACTTTTATTAATAATTTCTTTAATCAATGTTCATTACAAAAATGATAATAAAATACAATGAAATCTCAATTCTCCCAGGGACGACTTCTTTTTGGGCGAAGATATGCATTGAGTCTTCGTTCCTCATTAAGCTGGCTGGTGAGCTCTAACACTTTCTTCCTTTCAGCACAGAATTGGGATTCAAAAGTATCCCTTTCCTCTCTCAACTGGATCCAGGATCTCTTCAATTCTTCAACATTGGTAGGCATATCTGGATAAGGAATGATCTGAGGAGTACCTCCTTCAACTCCTGGTTCAACAATCAGCGGTCCGACTGCAAGATATGGCATGACAAGTTCATGAGTTCTGGCGCTTACCCATCTGAGATAAGGTTCCATAGGAATAGAGTTTTTTTGTCCTAAAGTGCTTCTTTTCACCATGCTCCAAGCTCGTACAAATCTTTGACGGAGACCTTGGGAATCGTTGTCATAGTCAAACACAGTGCCTTGGATAATCATCTCAAGTGGACCATCTCTTCGAGCATAACCAAACTGACGTAGGGCTAGAGCTGGATTATAAGTAATACCTCCTCTTATCCCCAGGAGTGGTATGTTAGAGAATTCTCCGCAACGGTCAATGATGATAACGTTTTCTTCGAGATGAGGACACCAACGGATGTCTGAATGGGAGAGCGACATTATCCTTTGAGACCATTTCAAATTTTGCCCATTCTTCAAGACTGATGGAGGAAGGTGCGAAATAAACCACCTGGATAATAAAGGTACGCAGCACATGAGAGTCCCTTGCCTTTTCATAGTACGAGTGTGAAGGGAATGCAAAATGTCTCCAAGCAAGGTAGGCACAGGGTTATGAGTGAGAAATATCTTAATAGCATTCATGTCTATGAATTGATCCGGGTTAGGAAATAGCACCAAACCATAGATTAGTAGTGCTAGAACATCTTCGAAAGCATGGACATTCATAACTTTTAGGAATTCTCGGGCCTTATTTATCAGAAATTTGGCAAGTAAACCCTTAACTCCACTTCTTGTTACCCAATTGGTTTCAATGTCGGACTTTGTCATGTGTAAAGCTGCGGCAACTTCTTCAGACTTCGGAATCTTTTCTAAACCACTGAAAGGCGTTTGATCAAGGATAGGTACCCCAAGCAGCCTGGAGAATTCTTCTAATGTGGGTACCAACTGATAACCTGGGAATGTGAAGCAATGATGTTTAGGATCGAAGAACTGGAATAGAACTCTCATCATATCTTCTTTGAAATCGGTGGTAACCAGATTGAGGAGGGAACCATGTTTCTTGATGAACTGAGCATGATCGGGAAGTTCTGACACCAAATCCTTGAGTTGAGGAGAGATTGCTACAAAATTGATCCGGATGGTCTTCCTGGAAGCCATAGCCCTGTAACAGAGCAAAGTTAAATCCCTAAGTCCTTGAAATGGTTAGTACAATGCCATGATGTTATGATGTTATGATGTTATGATGTTATGATGTTATGTAAGTAACAAACACAAGCAAGTCACACAACCATCATTCCTAAGTTTTAAGGCTTGCATGAGTTCCATAGGTAAGTACCCTCCCCACTGCAGTTTGGTTGGTTCAACCTGTCCTAGAATAGTAATTGGGTTCTAAAAGGATCTCCAATCATTGACCTTCCCTTAAGTCCACTTCAGTGCAACACCAAGTGGTTGACCAAAGCTTCCCTAAAGTCCAATCTCAAAGAGTGTAGTATCGAGTCTCAACCAACCCCAGTCGGAACCGAAGTCAGTTATCTCACTACTTTCTAATGGCTAGGATGAGTCAATTAGGGTTCTAAAGGTCTGGTTAATGCTTTGACGACACCACGCGGACGCCAAATTTTTCCTCAAGTAAACATGAGGAACATCAGGACATCCAAAGTGTCACATTAACCGTAGCCATCATTTTAACCATTCCAGTATACGCCGGATAGTCGCGATGATCTCTTGCTACTTACCTAAAGTACACTAGATCCGGGTGTAGGATCTTTCACTCAAGCATAAAATACCCAAGCAATCCCTTAAAAGTAAATCAGACAATAAGTGATCTTGTTTTTTTTTTAAGGCAACCTCTCTGTTTGTCCCCAATGGAGTCGCCAGTTCTGTCATACGGTGAACTGACTTCGTGTGTTTTTGCTTTGGAAAGCAAATGTCGCGGATAGCAAGAGTCGCCACTGACTTTTCTTTTATCCAATAAGGAAAGGTGGAAAAGAACAGGAAAGACCTTAATTAGATTTTGGGTTCGGGAGGTACATTATACAAAGGGAAGGTGTTAGCACCCTTTGTATCCATGGTTATCCATGGGCTCTTAATTGCTGGATCACTTATATTTTTCTTGTCTGAAAAAGTGTTTAAGAACTGTTTAGAAAATGTCTTGAAAAGAGAGTTTAACTTTGTAATGATTCTTGTACGAATGTATACAAAGTATTTATCTCGTTTAATTTTGAAAGTTGTTTAGAAAAATATAACTTGGCAATGATTCTAGTACGAATGTATACCAAGTGGTGATTTTCTAATAGATGTTTTGCAAAGTGTGAGGTGTGAAAAGTATTTTAAGTTGTGAGTCAGCATTTAAGAGTTATACCTACCCAAGGTCTTTATGGGTATTTCCTATCCTTATGAAGGTAAAACCGTCCTTACTATTGAGAAGTAAGTAGTTTTATCCTTTGGATGTAAAAGGGACATCGTAGGGTCATCGATTGGTCATTGAAGGCAACATTTGTAAGGATACCTTAGCATTCGAAGGGACGATCATCATTTAACCGTAGGCTACAACGACGGATCATCGAGGGACAAAAGACATATATTCGCAGGCAACATCCGAGGGACTATGATTTATCTTATAGGGACATGATGATTTAACCGAAGGGTCTTTGTGTCATACGGTGAACTGACTTTAATGTGTTTTTTAATCGCAATGCCGCGGTTAGCAAGAGTCGCCACCGACTTTTCTTTTATCCAATAAGGAAAGGTGGAAAAGAACAGGAAAGACCTTAATTTAGATTCTTAGGTTCGGGAGGTACATTATACAAAGGGAAGGTGTTAGCACCCTTTGTATCCATGGTTATCCATGGGCTCTTAATTGCTCAATCATTTATGTTTTTCTCGTTTGAACAAGTGTTTGAAAAATGTGTAGAAAATGTTTTGAAAAGGAGAATTTAACTTTGTAATGATTCTTGTATGAATGTATACAAAGTGGTTATCTCGTTTAGTTTTGAAAGTTGTTTAGAAAAAATATAACTCGGCGATGATCCTCGTACGGATGTATGCCAGGTGGTGATTTTCTAAAAAAGGATGTTTTGAAATGTGTGAGGTGCAAAGAATATTTTAGGTTATGAATGAGCAATTAAGGGTTATACCTATCCGAGGTCTTTCCGGGCACTTCCTATCCTTATGAGGGTAAAACTGTCCTTACTATTGAGAAGTAAGTAGTTTTATCCTTTGGATGTAAAAAGGGTCATCGTAGGGTCATCGATCGGTCATTGAAGGCAACAGTTGTGAGGATACCTTAGCATTCGAAGGGACTATCATCATTTAACCGTAGGCTACACCGAAGGGTCATCGAGGGACGAAATCATATATTCGAAGGCAACATCCGAGGGACTATGATTTATTTTATGATGATTTAATCGAAGGGCCATTGCTAAGTGTATCCCCACATTCGCGGGACATGACCATAATACCGAAATCGTGGGGTAACAAAGAGAGTTCCAAGATCACTTATCTAAAGGCAACGTTTTACAATTAATTAAATAGCCGTAATCAGTTAGGTAATTAGGTCCACATTAAAATTAATACATTAAGACCAATTACGCCATTAGGGTGGATCTTCGCCACAAGATTAATACATTAAAATCAATTGAGTAATTCAGGGTGAATTTCCATAAGGGTATCCCACACGTAAGGTGGAGTACCTAGCCGGCCGTTTCCTCGGGGATATGTAAACCTTGGCACAATTCAACACACGGGTTAGAGCATCAAAGTAAAGTACAATTGAAAATTGCACTACAACATAACAGTCATAATCTCAGGCCAAATGATGCAGAATTATAATAAGTCTTGGTTAGATAGACATAAGGCATAATAGAAAAGAAACGAAGCAGCCACTATCCCGTTCGCCTCTGCTTCGCCTGGCGAAGGCTCAGCGAATGCTCGCTACAGGCTCGCTTAGCGATGTGCTAGCGAGCGGCCACGGGTTTGGAGTTTGACAGCAGCATGGCCTCCGAAAACCTGAACTTGTGTGGCACTTGATTACAGGAATAGCATGGACAAACATTCATGATATTCAAGCATATTTAAATTCGCATGTGAAATCAAATTACATATTCGAAACTTCAATCATGATGCTTTATGTATATAGAGATTGCCGATTAAAAGCATAAAACAATGGTGATGCGCAAACCTGCTTGCAACTAAGCTGCTATGTTGAAGAGACTGATCGCTTTTGGTATCGGATGGGGTTGGGCGGCGGTAGCTTCGGAGCGGAGGGGCGGCCTTCAGGGTTTCTTCACTCGGAACTCTCTGAAGTAGCCTCCAGGGTTTCTGTGCCAGGGTTTCCGTCCGTCTTCGTCTCGGTTTTTCGTTCTCTTCCCTCCTTTCGTGACTGAAGGCTTGGCTATTTATAGTGCTCTTGTTGTGACCTAATGGGCTCAGAATGAAGCCCAGAAATTCTGATATTCGCAAGCTTCGCTAGGCGAAGGAATTGCTCGCCTAGCGAGCAAGCTTTTTTTTTTTTTTGGGCTTTTACTGGATCTGGCGCTTCGCTGGAGCGAGTGTCATGATGAGGGGTTCGCTAGGCGAAGGAATTGCTCGCCTAGCGAGCAAGCTAGTTTGGGCCTTTTCTTGGATTGGGCCTGTTGTGAGCTGGGCTTTTGTTCCTTTAATGTCAGTGTCTTGTAGAATAAGTCGGAGTGCCTTGGAAAGTGCCTTGTAATATCAACGGGCAAATTTTGGGGTATGACAGCTGCCCCTGTTCAATATTCTTGAACCGAGAGAGTAGAATGGTATGTGCACCATTCGTGGTCTGGAGGTGGAAGATTATTGAACACTAGAATGCCCCAAAAATTTGCGCTTGTCAATCAGGAGCTAGTCTTGATGGAGATGGGCTTAAAGATGCCATCCAGGGAATTTGATGATGAGAGCTTCAGGGCGCGTCGTACATTAGACGATGTCTGAAGACATGGATGTCATACCGGGTCATACGCTAGACTATACGGTGAGTTATCCATTAGGCCGTTGACTTCACTGGGGAGTCAGGGTGTGCTATACGCTGCTGGGGATAAGGGATCAGAATGGATCATATGCTGGACCGTATCTGAATACCAGAGTGAGCTGTTCGTTAGGCGGATGACTTTGCCGAGGATGAAAAATCAGAATGGATCGTACGCTAGATCGTCTTTGAGTTGCAAAATGAGGCCTCCCTTAAGCGGGTGATTTCACTGGGGATAGAAGATCAGACCGGGTCGTATGCTAGATCGTATCTGAGTTGGAGATCCAAATGGGTCTTATGCTAGACCGTATTGCAGGACGAGCCGTCCGTTAGGCTGTGTCTGATGATGAAAGGGGATAGTCGTACGCTAGACTACAGTTCAGAAATGTACCGTACACTAGGTAGCATCTGAGGAGATGAAGGTCTAACTGGATCGTACAGTAAACCGTATCTGAGCAGAATGAGTCGTCCATTAGGCTGAATCTGCTTATAAAAGGGGTAGTCGTACACTAGACTACAATTCAGAAATGTACCTGTCATTAGGTAGCATCTGAGTAGCAGGATGAGTCGTCCATTAGGCTGAATCTGCTTATGAAGGGAGGTAGTCGTACACTAGACTACAATTCAGAAATGTACCTGTCACTAGGTAGCATCTGAGGAGATGAAGGTCTAACTGGATCGTACATTAAACCGTATCTGAGCAGAATGAGCCGTCCATTAGGCTGAATCTGATGATGCAAGGGGTAGTCGTACGCCAGACTACACTTCAGAATGTACCGTACACTAGGTAGCATCTGAGTAGCAGAATGAGCCGTCCATTAGGCTGAATCTGCTTATAAAAGGGGTAGTCGTACACTAGACTACAATTCGGAAAGGCACCTGTCACTAGGTAGCATCTGAGTAGCAGAATGAGCCGTCCATTAGGCTGAATCTGCTTATGAAAGGGGTAGTCGTACACTAGACTACAATTCAGAAATGTACCTGTCACTAGGTAGCATCTGAGGAGATGAAGGTCTAACTTGGTCGTACATTAGACTGTATTTGAGCAGCATCTGATGACTTGAAGGTCTAACTTGGTCGTACATTAGACTGTATTTGAGCAGAATGAGCCGTCCATTAGGCTGAATCTGCTTATAAAGGGAGGTAGTCGTACACTAGACTACAATTCAGAAATGTACCTGTCACTAGGTAGCATCTGAGGAGATGAAGGTCTAACTTGGTTGTACATTAGACTGTATTTGAGCAGCATCTGATGACTTGAAGGTCTAACTTGGTCGTACATTAGACTGTATTTGAGCAGAATGAGCCGTCCGTTAGGCTGAATCTGATGATGCAAGGGGTAGTCGTACGCCAGACTACACTTCAGAATGTACCGTACACTAGGTAGCATCTGAGTAGATGAAGGTCTAACTGGGTCGTACATTAGACCGTATTTGAGTTGTTAAAGGTCAGAATGGATCGTACGCTAGATCGTATCTGAGTTGTTGAAGGAGTCATATGTTGAGTTGAATCAGAATGAACCGTACGCTAGGCTATACCTGATAATATTTGCTGTGTTGTATTTGTAATGAATGTCTGGGATGGGCTTATAGATGCCATCGTTAGGAGGATGTCAGAATGAATGGTGACATGGAGTATATCTGAAAGATGTAGTTGAATCCTGAATGTAATTGATAAGGATGTCCGTCTGAATGGACCTTTGTTTTGATTGTATCAAGAGGATAGTTAACCTGAAAAATAAAGTTAGCTTCATGCCATGTCATGATGCATGAGATGTTTTATGCCCGCGAACATGGTATGCATGTGCATGCTATGAAACGATGTAATGTATATGATGCGGAATGAAATAAATGTGAACATTGTATGCAGGTATGTGATGTGAAATGATGTAATGAATGCACTATGCGTCTGAAACGTTCTTCCAGGGGACTCTACTGGGAAAATAAATCTCATTCTTCTGGTTGGAGATATTTGCATTGATGACCCTTTCTTAGCTGGGGGATACTTGATTGCCGTCTGACGATGGAAACACTCAACAGAGCCTGGCTGGGGGTGGAAGAGATGACCAGTCCGTCTAGCAATGCCCATTTCTTCTGGGGAATAACTGGCTTAGCCGGGGAATAGAATTGGCAACAGATTCATTGGAAAGCCTGGTTAGACCTTCTCCTCGATCCTGAAGTCCTTTAGTAATTGTCATTGTTATTTTATGCATGTATTTTGATAAACATTGATCATATTCAAATGCATATATCAGTTCAAGTTAAATCAATGGACGTTTACGCAAACAAAACAGAGAAAGTAAAACAAAAGCATCTTTTTGGAAATGAAATTGTATTGATTTTGAAAGAGGGCCTATAAATAGGCAATTTGAGTACAAGGAGACAGAAATCCTAGTAAGAGGAAATTGTCAGGCAAACAAAGAGAAAGTTATGCAGAAAAAGTCCTATCGATTCTAATTCCACCACTGTCATTATGTCTTCAAGCATCTCATCTCCTGCTGTCGGATAGAAGTGATTGGCTTGTTCAGTCCCTTGAACTTGGTTGAAGCAGACAGAGAACGAGGCATAGTCATACGCTTTAATCCCTAATTTTTGCCTGGACCGCCTTTTCAGGTTTTCAGTCCACCGGGATACCCTTTTTTGCTCAAGCCGCCTTTTCAGGTTTTCGACTTGCCGGGTGTACGTCTTTATATGTTTATCCCTAATTTTTGCCCGAACCCTTTTGGTTCGCCGGGATGCCCTTACTTTTGCCTAGGTACGTCGACCTAGCGGGTCTCTTTTATGCGTAGTATTTTTTAACTATGTCCGCGTTCACAGGATGCGGGAACTCTTCGTCATCCATTGTAGCAAGCATCATGGCTCCACCAGAGAATACCTTCTTAACTACAAATGGCCCTTCGTATGTGGGAGTCCATTTGCCCCTGGGATCACCTTGTGGTAGAATGATACACTTGATAACTAAATCGCCGATTTGGTACACTCGTCTCTTGACCTTTTTGTTGAATGCCTGGGTCATGCGCTTCTGATATATCTGCCCATGACAAACAGCCGCAAGTCTCTTTTCATCAATCAGATTTATCTGATCGAGTCGAGTTTGAATCCATTCATCCTCATCTAAGCCTGCATCTTTCACAATTCTTAGAGAGGGAATCTGAACTTCCACTGGTAAAACGGCTTCCATTCTATAGACCAAAGAGAAAGGGGTTGCCCCTGTCGAAGTGCGTATTGAGGCGCGATAACCATGGAGGGCAAACGGTAACATCTCATGCCAGTCTTTGTATGTTACTGTTATCTTTTGTATGATCTTCTTGATATGGTTAGCAGTCTCCACGGCGCCGTTCATCCTTGGCCGGTACAGAGAAGAGTTATGGTGTTTTATTTTGAACTGCGTGCAGAGTTCAGTTTAGTACCATTATCAGTGATTACTCTTTCAGGGAACAGCAGGTTTCTCAAATAGATATTTGATAAGATCCATCTTAGAAATCAATAAAGTGGTATGATTCAACATATACCGTCTTAGTCAGCGAGCAGCCCAAGCCAAAGCGCAACAAGCTTTCTCGAGCTGTGAGTATCTTGTTTCACAGTCGGTACCTTTTGCTAAGGCTGTGTATGACATGCTCTTTTCGACCAGACTCGTCATGTTGCCCCAGCACACCCTATTGAATTTTCTAACACGGTCAAATACATAGTTAGAGGTCTTCCTTCAACTGGTAGCATCAGAATTGGAGGTTCTCGGAGATATTTCTTGATTTTGTCATTCATCATTCCATACCATCTCTCGATTTTTCTTTTTTAGTAATTTGAAGATGGGTTTGCAAGTAGCAGTCAAGTGTGGGATGAATCAGGCAAGGTAATTCAAGTGTCCCAAGAAACCTCTGACTTCTTTCTGGTCTATTTCAGTACTCAGATCTATAGTTTCAATTGATTCCTCATGCGGCTGTATGGTCTTCTCTTCTTGTAGTACCAGTCTGGCAAGTTCTCAGGTACTTTACAATCTTCCTCACCTCCATCCTCGGCTTGGTAGATCGGATTTTCAAAGTCATAATGAACAGTAGCAGAACTATTATCAACAGGATCCAGAGTGGGTATGGATCGGCAAATTGTTACGTGAGTGTGTGCAAGAAAACATAGCTTGTTTGAAAAATGACAGGAAAGATAAAGAGCGCAATATTTGAATGCAAAAAGTCCATTGATTTATTGAATATGAATATGCTTATGAAAATGACAAACCCTTAAAATTAGCTATTATACCCCGGGTATAGACACAATGCTTTTGAAATACTAAAATAGCAATAACAATTACTCCTGACTAAAGGAAATCAAGATAGTGTCTTCAGCCTTCCAATTATCGAGTCTGTCACCAATTGTTGGGAAAATCCAGCTATCCAAGTCATAATCGTTATCAGTATCTTCCACAGCATTGACAGTCTCGTCCTGATTAGGCAGAGGAGCAGTAATGACATTAGGAGTCTCAGGCGGATCAGATTCAAATTCTCCGGCGTCGATCATATCCTGAATTTTATTCTTCAACGACCAACAATCGTTTGTATTATGCCCGGGGCTATCGGAGTGATACGCACACCTGGCGTTGGGGTTATAACTAGGAGAAGTGGTGTTGGGTTTTGCAGGAGGATCTCTGAGGGTAATTAAATTTGTTTTTAGCATACCCTGCAGTGCTTGTGCTAAAGTCATATTGATCTTCGTAAACTGCCTTCTTCCCGGGTTAATGTGACTCACAGGTTTCTTGTCTTTTTTCTTCTCGAGCAAGAGAGCTTTCAGTTCCTCCTGCCCCTTGGATAAGTTCAAGATCATCTCCTGGAGTTGAGCATTCTGAGCATGGAGATCCTTGACAGTTTGTTCGAGGTCCATTTTTCTGTTTGGAGGAAAACCGTGAGAACACTGATCCCTTTAGAGTACCTGCTATGCAATGTTATGTTATGCTATGCAATGTATGAAATGTTTTCAAGGACTTTTGGAATTTAACTTTACGTAAACCAACAAAAAAGGAAACTTTTTTTTTTATTTTTTTTTACAAAACAGAGCAAAGTTAGATCCCTAAGTCCTCGAAATGGTTAGTACAATGCCATGATGTTATGATGTCATGATGTTAAGTAAATAACAAGAACAAACAAGTCACACAACAATCATTCCTAGGTTTTAAGGCTTGCATGAGTTCCATAGGTAAGTACCCTCCCCACTGAAGTTTGGTTGGTTCAACCTGTCCTAGAATAGTAACCGGGTTCTAGAAGGATCTCAAATCATTGACCTTTCTTTAAGTCCACTTCAGTGCAACACCAAGTGGTTGACCAAAGCTTCCCTAAAGTCCAATCTCAAAGAGTGTAGTATCGAGTCTCAACCAACCCCAGTCGGAACCGAAGTCAGTTATCTCACTACTTTCTAATGGCTAGGATGAGTCAATTAGGGTTCTAAAGGTCTGGTTAATGCTTTGATGACACCACGCGAATGCCAAATTTTTCCTCAAGTAAACATGAGGAACATCAGGACATCCAAAGTGTCACATTAACCGTAGCCATCATTTTAACCATTCCAGTATACGCCGGATAGTCGCGATGATCTATTGCTACTTACCTAAGGTACACTAGATCTGGGTGTAGGATCTTTCACTCAAAAATACCCTTAAAAGAAGGAACAATTTGAAAAGATAAATGATTTTTTAAGGTGTCCTCTCTTTGTTATCCCCAGCAGAGTCGCCAGTTCTGTCATACGGTGAACTGACTTTAATGTGTTTTTTAATCGCAATGTCGCGGTTAGCAAGAGTCGCCACCGACTTTTCTTTTATCCAATAAGGAAAGGTAGAAAAGAACAGGAAAGACCTTAATTTAGATTCTTAGGTTCGGGAGGTACATTATACAAAGGGAAGGTGTTAGCACCCTTTGTATCCATGGTTATACATGGGCTCTTAATTGCTCAATCATTTATGTTTTTCTCGTTTGAACAAGTGTTTGAAAAATGTGTAGAAAATGTTTTGAAAAGGAGAATTTAACTTTGTAATGATTCTTGTATGAATGTATACAAAGTGGTTATCTCGTTTAGTTTTGAAAGTTGTTTAGAAAAAATATAACTCGGCGATGATCCTCGTACGGATGTATGCCAGGTGGTGATTTTCTAAAAAATGATGTTTTGAAATGTGTGAGGTGCGAATAATATTTTAGGTTATGAATGAGCAATTAAGGGTTATACCTATCCGAGGTCTTTCCGGGCACTTCCTATCCTTATGAGGGTAAAACTGTCCTTACTATTGAGAAGTAAGTAGTTTTATCCTTTGGATGTAAAAAGGGTCATCGTAGGGTCATCGATCGGTCATTGAAGGCAACAGTTGTGAGGATACCTTAGCATTCGAAGAGACTATCATCATTTAACCGTAGGCTACACCGAAGGGTCATCGAGGGACGAAATCATATATTCGAAGGCAACATCCGAGGGACTATGATTTATTTTATGATGATTTAATCGAAGGGCCATTGCTAAGTGTATCCCCACATTCGCGGGACATGACCATAATACCGAAATCGTGGGGTAACAAAGAGAGGTCCAAGATCACTTATCTAAAGGCAACGTTTTACAATTAATTAAATAGCCGTAATCAGTTAGGTAATTAGGTCCACATTAAAATTAATACATTAAGACCAATTACGCCATTAGGGTGGATCTTCGCCACAAGATTAATACATTAAAATCAATTGAGTAATTCAGGGTGAATTTCCATAAGGGTATCCCACACGTAAGGTGGAGTACCTAGCCGGTCGTTTCCTCGGGGATATGTCAACCTTGGCACAATTCAACACACGGGTTAGAGCATCAAAGTAAAGTACAATTGAAAATTGCACTACAACATAACAGTCATAATCTCAGGCCAAATGATGCAGAATTATAATAAGTCTTGGTTAGATAGACATAAGGCATAATAGAAAAGAAACGAAGCAGCCACTGTCCCGTTCGCCTCTGCTTCGCCTGGCGAAGGCTCAGCGAATGCTCGCTACAGGCTCGCTTAGCGATGTGCTAGCGAGCGGCCACGGGTTTGGAGTTTGACAGCAGCATGGCCTCCGAAAACCTGAACTTGTGTGGCACTTGATTACAGGAATAGCATGGACAAACATTCATGATATTCAAGCATATTTAAATTCGCATGTGAAATCAAATTACATATTCGAAACTTCAATCATGATGCTTTATGTATATAGAGATTACCGATTAAAAGCATAAAGCAATAGTGATGCGCAAACCTGCTTGCAATTAAGCTGCTATGTTGAAGAGACTGATCGCTTTTGGTATCGGATGGGGTTGGGCGGCGGTAGCTTCGGAGCGGAGGGGCGGCCTTCAGGGTTTCTTCACTCGGAACTCTCTGAAGTAGCCTCCAGGGTTTCTGTGCCAGGGTTTCCGTCCGTCTTCGTCTCGGTTTTTCGTTCTCTTCCCTCCTTTCGTGACTGAAGGCTTGGCTATTTATAGTGCTCTTGTTGTGACCTAATGGGCTCAGAATGAAGCCCAGAAATTCTGATATTCGCAAGCTTCGCTAGGCGAAGGAATTGCTCGCCTAGCGAGCAAGCTTTTTTTTTTGGGGGGCTTTTACTGGATCTGGCGCTTCGCTGGAGCGAGTGTCATGACGAGGGGTTCGCTAGGCGAAGGAATTGCTCGCCTAGCGAGCAAGCTAGTTTGGGCCTTTTCTTGGATTGGGCCTGTTGTGAGCTGGGCTTTTGTTCCTTTAATGTCAGTGCCTTGTAGAATAAGTCGGAGTGCCTTGGAAAGTGCCTTGTAATATCAACGGGCAAATTTTGGGGTATGACACTTTGCTAAGTGCATCCCCATATTCGCGGGACATGACCGTAATACCGTAATACCGTAAGGCAACAAAGAGAGGTCCAAGATCACATATTCAAAGGCAATATTTTATAATCAATTAGGTAATTAGGGTGGATCTCCGCATTATGATCAATTAGGTAATTAGGATGAATCTCCACAGGGGTATCCCACAAATAAAGTGGAATACCTAGCAAGCTACCTTTTCCCGGAGTATGTGAGCCCTTACAATATTCAGCAAACAGGTCAGAATACCAAATCAGGGTGCAATCGAGAGTTGCACCAAACCAAAAGGAATCACAAGAGTAATAATGTCAGGTAAACCATGCATGGTTACAATAAAACATGTCAGATTAGCAAAAATCAGAACAGAAAAATCAGCGACTGTCACGTTCGCTGCTGCCTCGCCTAGCGAGGGCCTGGCGAACCCTCGCTACATGTTCGCTTAGCGATGTGCTAGCGAACGGCTGCGGGTTTTGAATTTAAGAACAGTACGATTTCAGCAAGCCCCACACCCTATGGCATCCATTATAGAAATTTTATGGTTAAACATTCAAGATATCAATACATATTTAAATCCACATGCAAAACCTAAGATATATTTATAAGTTCAATCATAATACCACATGTAAATTGGAAGCATAAAGCGATAGTGGTAGTGCAAACCTGCTGGCGGTTGAATTGCAACGTTGAATTGGCAGATCACTCTTAGGGTTGGTGCTGGATTGAGTTCGGCGGAGGTAACCTTTGTGCAGATGAGTTTCCTTCAGGGTTTCCTTTAGGGTTGTTCTGAATTCTCTTGGTTAGCCTCCAGGGTTTGCTTGTTCTCTCTCTCTCTCTCCGTCCGTCCCCTTTTTTTGAATGAGGTCTTGGTATTTATAATAGTTTTTGTGACCTAATGGGCTCAGAATGAAGCCCAAAATTTCTGGTATTCGCAAGCTTCGCTAGGCGAGTGGTGCAGCGAAGAGTTCGCTAGGCGAAGGATTTGCTCGCCTAGCGAGCATGCCAGTTTGAGTCATTTTCTGGATTGGGCCACCTGTGTGCTGGGCCTTTGTTCCTTTAAGATCAATGTCTTGAAAAATGTGTTGAAAGATTAACGGGTAAATTTTAGGGTATGACAGGTGCAAACAACGAGTGTAAATTGGCTTTGTAACATCGGTTTGAAGTCCATTGCATGTATTGATGCACACACACCACATAATTGGTATATGGTGGAATGGCACCGAAAATTGAGCTCAAAAGTGTGTAATTTGGAAAATGGCTATGTGACATAAATGAATAACTTAAAATGCAAGGTACAAGGTGGTCAATTGAGTTTTGGCTTGAATAAGCCTAAAACATGATGCACACAAGTCATATGCACCATTTTTGAAGTGCTTGAGTTGTAAAAACATCCAAAAAGCTCTTAGACAAAACCCTCATTTTTTCACTTTTGGGCAATTTTGGCAACTTTGAGGTTTACACTATAAGTCCTTGGTCTATGCATTTTTGGATTTTAGACAATGAATGAAAGTTGTAGATAATGGAAATGTAAGATCATATCAAAAATAACCATCTCAATTGGGTCAAAAATGAGAAAGTTATGGGGTAGTGAAGTTGGACAAATGACCTATAATGTATGGATCTCATTCACCCTTTTACACTCAAAATTGGCCTTGGATGTGTGAATATCAAATTTCCAAAATGGTTGTGATATTGACTTTGCAAAAATAACCACCTCATTTGGATAAAAATTGAAGGAGTTATGATGTTTTGAAGTTTAGCCCAAAATCACTAGGAACCAAAGATGACCTGTAATGTTTTCCCAAACTAATTGGGCTTCCACTCAAAATTGGATTTTTGTGATCAAAAGAGCACCTTATAAGAATGTCCTCAAGATTTATTTGGTGAAAATAACCACCCAATTTGGGTGAAAATTGGCCAAGTTATGGTCAATTGAAGTTGAGCAAAAATCAGGGCACTGAGTAGGGAGACCTCTAACCTCAAATGATAAACCAAGCCAAAATATATTCTTGAACAATGAATCAAACTCGTATAGGGTCTAAATTTTAGTATATGGGAAAAAGAATGGGCTTCGTATGATAAGTATTGTCCAAGTTATGACCTTGGGATGTTCAGCTTGAAAATCATGTCCAAACCTTAGACAACTTGAGATGTTTTGCCTTCAAAAATGGCTTTCCATCCATAATTGGTTCTTGACATGTGAATAGAATTTGTAGATGGTGAAGATTAGAGTTAAATGCCAAAATAAACAGATCCATATCTTTCTTGATGAAAAATTTAGGATTTTTGGGAGTCAACCTATCCAGTCTTAGAGCCAATGAAGCAATTCCTTGTGATGACTTGCACAAATAAAGGCCAAGTGATGTTGAGATCGATGCATATCATGATGTCAAATGATAAATCTTGAATGAATAATACCACAATTCCCTTTCTTTAAATTTCATAAACCTTGCACCATCTAACTACAAAAGAAACAAGCATAACACAAAAGCAAAAACCTATATAAATGCATGAAGTTAGTGATGAATGATGCAAATTAAATGTATATACTTTTGATCCAAGTACATGGGGATTATAGACCAAACAATTCAAAGACAACACAAGTAATAAGGCAAAGCAAGGCAATGGGTGATACAATGAATGAGATGCCAAACCCTAGCTTGAGCAAACAACCAAGGAGAGGTTACCAAGACCACAATCACTTAGATCCATGCTTGTGAACACATTAGATATAAATTGAAAGTATGAATGCAATGTTTGGTTAAGATGCTATTGGATATTGTGTGTAAGACCCCAATTTTGACCCTAAGATCCCTCATGTTATTCTCATCATATGCATTAGCATTAGGATCACACCTTGGCATCCTCCTTACCCCTCATTCATTTGGTTTGCATTGGGAGAGATCACCAAGCACCATTTTATTGTATGATACTTTGTCTTTCTTTATTTACTAACCAAAATACCAAAAATATGTCATTGTATAGTTTAACTGCTTTTGTAGGTAGTGTGCATGTTCACCTATGTTATATCAAGCTCATATCTAGCGTTCTAGACCCTCAATGCAAGGAGCACAATCAACAATTGGTATACATTGGCTCTAATTATCATATAAGGATCCCCATAATCTTCACATGTTATATTGATCAATAAATCATCAAGAGTTTGGAGTTTGTTTGCCTTGATACCCTAATTCACATTGGTATCTTGTGTTACTTCTTCAACAAGTTTCTTCAACAATTGATCCAATATTTCAAGGGATACTTCACATTTCATCATATTATGCATATATGATCCTCCATGAGTCCCAAAATTCAATTGAATATCAACCTAGCAAGTTGGTTCATAGTGGTTGACCAGAGGAATTCAACTGGTCAAAACTGGGGTTCCCTAGACCCTATCTCCTACATTTTTTATCATATGAAAATGATTCCAAGATAAAAGTTACTCTAAATGACATTCCAAACAACTTTAATTTTGAGGTCAAGATCTAGTTTTGCTTAAAAAGTCATTTTTAGAGTGAACTATTATAGGTCATTTTGTCTAAACCCTAGTTTGGAGGTCAACTTACCAAGACCATAACTTGCTTAATTTTGATGATATGAAATCCATTCAAATTGCATGATCAAATTCATTATGTCTACTTTATCTTTTATGTTTGGAGGAATTGCAAATTTAACTTTAAAATACATGTGATAAGAGGAAACATTATAGGTCATTTTGGGCCAATACCATTGAACAAGTGATTTTCCTCAACTTCTAAAATGCATAACGCCTTCATGCTAAATCCAAATGAGGTCCAATTTATGCCAAATTGAAGGGAGTTGAAATAGCTACAACTTTGATGAAGTGACTTTTCTCATTTGAAGTCCATAGAAAAAGTTACTTAAGGTGGAAAAGTGAACATATGGCTTGATACTTAGAATTTTTTTTGATATGTTTGATTTTTCAAACTTCCATCTTAAATATCACTATGATCCAAGCTTCAAATGAAAAAGTGTTCACCGTGAAAGTTGTTCCTCTTTATCTAACCTTTCTAAAAAGTCCAAATTAGTCTCATTTGGACAAAGTATGAATGACTTGTGCATGGCATAAAGTTGAAGGACCATTTGGATAATTTGAAGTTCCACTTTTCATACACGATTGCATGGCTTTTCCACATGACTTCAGCATTGCTTACACATAATTTTGGACCTAAGTGCATCATTGGATGGGCCTATCACACGCCCATGCAAGAATGCAAGTGAGATTTCCAACTTTGTCCAAAAATGGAAGGTTGCAATTATCAATCTCCTTGGCTATAAATAGAAGCTCCATTGCTCAGAATTGAGGACCCTGGCGCGCAAGCTTTTAATCAGCAACCCTAAACCCTCACATTCAAAGGATAAGCTTGAAGATTTTCTTTGAAAATCGAGTTTGAATCTCCCACTGTTTTTGAGATTGAAACTCCAAGAGTACTTCCTCCTCTTTGATCCATTTCCACTCCATCAAGCATCTGAAGCAAGGCCAAGCATAATTGAGAGCAAGATCGTGCCAATCTGAAGCTACATTGAAGGTGATTTTCAGAATTTTTCATCTTTTTGATTCTCACTCAATTCTCCACTATTCTTGTTGATTTTTAGTTGTCTGAAGTCCTATCAATGTAGGCAACAAGATTGAGTTGCTTAGAGGTCAAATCGAAGCAACTCAGATCATGATTCTCAAAATTCAACTCCCTGTATCTTTTTATATACTTGGAGTTAGACAAGATTGAGGTCAAATTCGAGCTCCTGAGCATTTTTTGCTATAAATTTATGTCCTCCTTTTTCATTTTGGTGATGGTTGAAGATGGACCAGTTCGGTGAGGTCCACCGGAGAAGAAGACCGGATCTCTAGCTCCGGCGATGTGTTGGCACGCTTCTGAACCACATGGTGTCGCATCCGCGAAAAAACAACCGGCGGGCTAAAACAAAAACACAACACAGAGCCGCCACTGCGCGTTATTTATCCCAAAATAGGGAAAGGAAACGCTCAGAGAAACCTAGAAAGGAAATGGTCTCGCGACCAAAGAGAAAGGGTAAGGGAGTCGGTTACGCAAGGGGAAGGTATTAGCACCCCTCACGTCCGTCGTACTCGACGGGATCCACGTTCTAAGAAAAGAAAAGGTTGCTAAACATCACACACACACACAGGGAACACAGGTGGGGTTAAGAGAAGGGAGCTCGATAGGACGTCGCATCCTATGCCTACGTATCTCGTCTGGAACGAGAATCAGAGCTGCCGTAGTTCGGCTTACGCACGCCAAACAACAAACAAACACACAGGCAAACATGGAGCCTGAATGCCAATCACTGGGCTTACATCAGCATCCGAACCAAAACGCGCACAAAACGGCAAACGTGGAGCCCGACCGCCAATCACTGGATTTACGTCAGCATCCGAACCAAAATACACGCAAGAAGATAACAAGCAAACACACGCAAAAAAGAAAAAAGGTGCCCGGAGAGGTCTCGCACGACCTCCTGCCTACATACCTCGTCTGGAACGAGGATCAGGGTGATGTAGTTCCCCTCAAGGGAAAGAAATTCTAGCCAGAAACCAAGGGAAGACACACTACCAGGGAGCTGTACTCGAGCCTAGTGTTGTCATGCATCATTGCCCTACGTTGAGGTTTCTACCTACTTGCACAACTGCAAGCTAATCCTATCCAGGAAAACAAGCATACAAGCATACAAGCAAACAGAGCAAACAAATATTCACAAAGCACACACTATATCCAGTCAAGTGAGGCTCAAACAATGGGTTTGACTGCCGAGGCAAGTCATCTGTACATGGGTAGTATTCGCTCTTAACCTTGCCATTGCGGGGCTAAGGTGAAGCAGATGAAAGGTGAGTGAAGATTAGACTTCACATCTCTTATCCCTGACCAGGGAGAGCTTCAGACAAAGGAGCGTGGGTCCAGAATGGAGGGACCCTTCTACGCTCAAGACTCTGACTCGATTGTGCAACAGCACAGGATCTTGGGTTTGTGTCCCAATGCATCAACACACAGCCGTGTGAGCAGAGGGACGACTCAACAGAATAGTGGGGGATAGATTGCATATCCCTTTGATCCACCAATTGCCTCATAGAGGTCTTTACCTGCTTGGCACAAATGTAAACAACCACAAACATCGCCTCTTAAGGAGGACTTCAGACAGTTGCCTGGCCAAGTAACAGGCCAGGTCTTCCAGACTACATGAAGAATAGAAGTCCTACCTCAAGTGGTTTAAAAACCAAGCAGAAGCAAGCAAGTTCTTAAAGAACTGTAAGCGACTAAATGTACCTGAAATCAATCAAGTATCATCAGTACTCAGACAAACCAACAGTAAACAGCAAATGTTAATCTATACAGACAACACAAGTTAATGCACACAAGTGCAAGCTATAAGCCCAAGCTCAAGCTTCACAACCTACAACACAAAGTCATGTTAGTAGACAACATCAACCAAATTCAATTTTTGCAACTTGCATTTATTTCTTTAAGCCTTTTGCCTTTTAACCTGAAAATCCACACCAAATGTGAGAAACTAGACCTCTAGGCCAAGCCTAGGGTCCAAAAGTGAGAAAAAAATCTAAACAGCAAGTAATTCTCAACCAAAATCAAATTCAAACAATTCAAAAGCAAATGCAATTGGTCCCATACTCATATCATTCACCATATTCATTTCATGACCAAAACATCACAAACTAGGTCAAATGCAACATCCAATGTCCAAACAGAATGAATTCCATCAAAAGCATACCAAAATAATTCCAAAAATCCTCAAATAATTTACATCTAAACAGGACATATTCAAGGTATAGCATGTCAATTTTCAGCTCAATTGGACAAAAGGAACTAGGCCAATGAAAATCAAGAAATCCAGACAAGATTATTCAAGCCAAACCATAGCATCAACATAAGCATCCACTTCAAAAATTCATAACAGAGTGAAAACAATTAAGAAATGAATGGGACCAAAAGCATGGTGTCCTACAATGTGTCTACAACCAGCATACCAAATTTCATCTTCATCCAAAACCATATGAGAATTTCACAAAAGATATGCCAACATGTATCACACAAGGTTACCAAATGGGCATACAGTGAAGAAAATTATCAATCAATTGGAAAATGCCATAGAAAAATCCCAGCAAAATTCACATGTTATCTTGACACATCAATGATCATACATGCAAAATTTCAATCCAATCCAACAATCATAGGTCATGCAAATAAATTCATGAAGTTGACCTAGCTAGGTGTGACACAAATTGTCACACCTAGATTCAAAAAATCATATCTCAATCATCAGGTATCCAAAAATCATAAACTTTACATGGAAATCACCATCAACATGTCCAGAATGAGCACAAAAAATTTCAATCATTTCTTTAAATGTATGAGCATTTCATGATGAAAATGGCAAAACATGTAAAAAATACACACAAGTCAAAGATCCCTAGGCCAGGTCAACATTTTACCATGCACAACTTGTGAAACCATGCCTATAAAATTCTAGGGAAAAATTGGAATCCATCAAAAAAAATCCTCACTATTTTTGGACTTGTAATTATGTTTTTATGATTTTTCTAAGTTTTGTTAATTGTGAAATAATTATTTAAGTGTTTTATTTAATTAATTAGATCCAATGGCAATGTTGTAATTAAGCCTGGCTGGATGCAAAACGCAGCGTTTTAGTAATGTGGTGTCACTGTGTCATTCGTTAGATTTTGGCGCTAAACAAGATTTCGAACAGGCCAGGCAATTTCGTGAATCAAACACTGCAAATTTTCCAGATTTCTTCATCATCATCATCGTATTTTCCAGAAACATTCAAGAACTCAAGAACATCAAAGTTCAACCAAAATTCACAAATAGATATCCGTTGGAAAGGTCTAAGTGTATACATTCCAAATATGTAACCTAAATTGCCTAATTCTCACTACATAATCCGGATCGAGCATTTAAAGAAACGACATCAAAACTAAAAATCACGATTACTTCTTCAGCAGTTCACCAAATCAAAAACTGAACCTAGCATGTTGATCTACGTTGGATGAACTACAATAAGCATATCACAATTCAAGAAACCGTGAGATTCGATTTTAGGTACCTTGAATGGAGCAGTGATGAATCTTGAAGCCTTGGCGCGTGTTGATCCAAAACAGATGCAAGAGAAGCTTCAGGATGTTGACTGGAGATGTTAGGTTCTCTCGAAATTGCTTCTAGTGGAAGAATTTGCAAAATGCCATGGATGCACACACTTTGAACAGTGGAGATTCGTGGAGTTTCTTGATGCCAATTGCCAAAACAGTTTGAGAGGAAGACGATTGGAGGAAGAAGCAAAAAAGAAATTCGTGAATTGGTGAAGAATTGGAGGAGTTTTGCTCAATTTTGTTCTTGAATGTTCTTGAGCTTTTGGAGAATTTGGAGGGAAAAGTTTGTTGAATTTTTGTGAAATGTGATTATGGTTAGCATTCAGTTATGATTAAGTTTAAATACTCTCCCTTAATCCATTCTTAATCATCCATTAACCAAAATGAAAGTGATTAGCCAAAATGCAATGTGATTAGCAAAATGTGACTTTACTAAGCAAGGGCAAATATGTCTTTTCACTTAAAGCCCTGTGACAGCTGTATGACAGCTCACACACTCTCCAAATACCATGTGTGATGTGTTGCAACTTGTCCCATGGTCATTGGTTGTGTATTTCTCATTTTCACTATGCCATGCTAAATTGTATAATTTTCAAGTGCAATTCATAAGTGACTTGGTCAAATAATGAACCTTAACATGTTATGACAGTTGAAACCACTTCTAATTGGCATATGTGAGGTGTTGCAAAAATCCCCATTCCAAAATTCTCATTATTTCTCAAGTTGGACCATTTTGCCCCTGGATTTTTAACTGTACACTTGAAAATTGACTTTTTGCATTGACCATTTTTGATGAATTCCAATTATGCACCATGAAAGTACATGTCAAATGGAGTTTTCACATAAAAAGATCACTCAATTTGGACACTCCATGTGGAAGTTATGCCCCTCTGATTATGGGTCATTTTTGAAATTGAATGGACCATAACTTGCCAACCATACATGGGAATTTCATGTTCTTGGACTTTTTGGAAAGGTGAGACCAAGATCTACAACTTTCATGTTGAACAAATTTTCATTTGAAGCTTCCTTGGACATGTAATTTTGTGGTCAAAAACTTTCCATTTTTGGAAACTTCCATTACAAGTCACTTTCTATTTTTGGCAATTTCTTGTCTGACTTGATTTTCTCCATTCTTGAGCTTTGACATGTCAAATAACACTTGTTCCAACATGAATGAAGTGTATCCAACTCTCTCCCACTTCCAAATCCATAAAATCAAGCACAGTTGACCACAGTTGACTTTTCAACTGATAGATGAATTTGGCAATGCATTGATCCAACTGAGCTCCAATCTTGTGATGAAATGGCTCAAGGATGAAACCCTAGCCTCAATAAGCTCCATATAATCACATGATGATCCCCATATCCATTATAGATCCCATCTCCTTCACATGCCCTGATTGGCCCAATGCAACCGATTAGGGTTGACCAGTGGTCAAAACCCTAATCCCAAGGAATGTGCTCCAACACTTGATGATGACAAACCATGATGATGATGATGAATCATTTCAATCAAAATGAAGACCAATCTCCTTGAGAATCACAAAACCCTAATTTGGACCTCCACATCCTCAGATGATTAATGATTAGTCCAATGAAACCCTAGCTTGCACATGACCTCCTATCTTCTGACCAAGACTTGTGAGGATGACTTTGCACAATGTAACCACATGATATGCAATATGCAATGACTAATGACCTAAAAATGATATGCAACATGATATGCCAGTCCCAAGAGAGGAGGGCAAATTTTGAGGTGTTACAGCTGCCCCTATTCAATCCACTGTGAACCTGTCGATATGAATAGCCTCGGCTTTCAGATGATCAGGATGAAGAGTGATTGAATACCAAGAACAGACGAACAATTTGCACTCTGATGGGATAATAATTAACAACGTCTGTCAGAATCGGCGAAGAAACAACCTCTGAACAAGAAATCCGTCTGGTACGGAGAAAGCCGGCCTGAATACCGAAACAGCGTCTACCTGGATACCAAAATAAATGGTAACACAGGGATAACCATGGCCTGAATACCACTTCCACTGGGGATTATCATTTCTTTTTCTTTTTTTTTTTTCTTGAACCCCAGAATTTTCCTTTCATTGGTCTGAAAACCACTTCGATCTGGATACCGCCTCGGTCTGAACACCGGCAAACTGGCCTGAACACCACTTCGGTCTGAATACCGGAAACTTGGCCTGAACGCCACAAGCGCATCGACCTGATCGTCGGAAACTTCTTCGATCTGAAAATCGGAAACTTGGCCTGAACGCCACATCGGCCTGCTTACCGCCTCGGTCTGAATACCGGAAAATTGGCCTGAATGCCACTTCGGTCTGAACACCGGCAAACTGGCCTGGACGCCACAAGCGCATCGACCTGATCGTCAGAAACTTCTTCGATCTGAAAATCGGAAACTTGGCCTGAACGCCACATCGGTCTGCTTACCGCCTCGGTCTGAATACCGGAAAATTGGCCTGAATGCCACTTCGGTCTGAACACCGGCAAACTGGCCTGGACGCCACAAGTACATCAACCTGATCATCGGAAACTTCTTCGATCTGAAAATCGGAAACTGGGCCTGAACCCCACTTCGGTCTGCTTACCGCCTCGGTCTGAATACCGGAAAAAATTGGTCTGAATACCATAAGTGCATCGACCTGATCGTCGGAAACTTCTTCGATCTGAGAATCGGAAATTTGGCCTGAACCCCACTTCGGTCTGCTCACCGCCTCGGTCTGAATACCGGAAAATTTTGATTATCGTTCCCGTCTCCACTCGACAGAAACTTTGATGCAACTGATTACAATGCCAAACTTGTCAGAATAACACTTTCATCTTCTGGCAAAACCGCCTCTCAAACAGTAACCACGGTCTGAGACTAGCTGATGCTTGCAATGATGCATGATTGATTTTTCTGCGTAATGCTCCATAGTATGGAAATGCTACGCGACTATTTATTTTTCTATGCAATATGCCATGCTATTTTTATTTACATGATGCATGTATAAAAAGTATCCCCCTCAAGGGACTCTTCTGAGGAATACGAGACACTCTGCTGAGGAACTCGTCACTGCTCCGATTCCACCCTGCTGGGGAATAAGCGCTGCTGCTGGGAAAAGGTAACCCTTGCTGAGGAAAACCTCCTTTGCACCCAATCCGCTCGAGAAACTGCTGGGGATAAGCACCACCAACACTCTGTGGGGATACGTCGGTCTTTGACTTGCTGGGGATACCAATCCCGACTCTGCTTCGAGAAACCCTCACAGATACCTGACGACTTCACTGGGGAAATGCTCACAGATACTCCGCTGGGGAAATAGCAATCTCCAGGATTGTCGACTGGGGAAGCATCAATCTAACACCTGCAGGGGATAACCATCCTGACCCTGCTAGGGAAACGAATGCTACTCCGCTGGGGACAACCCATGCAATCCATAGGTAGAATCAACTCAGTTGGGGATGCAAAAATCCGTCTGCTACGGGAACTTGTCCAATCCACTGGTAGGATAAACACTGCTGGAGATATATTTCATTGAAACCCGCTCCACTCGGGGATTAGCAACCTTCAGACCTGGCTGCTGAGGAAACCGTTTTACCTGCCGTGGATAACCATCTCGACTCGGCTGGAGAAGTCACAGATCTTGGATCTGCAGGGAGTTGGTCCTCATAACTCTGCTTGGGGACCTAGCTGGGGAAATGAGAAAAGTTGGCACAGAACACCCGTCGACTCGTCGAACCACGGTATCCACCTCCCAAACGCGTATCAGCTTTCCACTTTTGAGAATTCCCAGACTTGTCTGGACCTTTTCTGCTCCATCATCTTGTATTCCCAATCGCCCCGCGCTCGACGAGAAACGTACTCCTGGGATTTATACATACTTTTCAATTATCCGACTTTGAAGAGTCTTCTTGATTAATTCCAAAGGCCGTCGGACGTCCCTCGTCGTCTCTTCACCGTCCCTCGTCCCTGACTGGACCCTGCGGGGAATTTCTACAGACTTTCCAATCTTCCGACTTTGAAGAGTCTTCTTGGTTATCATCAAGGATCGTCGTACGTCTCAACGTCACTTCGTCGTTTTTCATTCATTCGTCCCTGAGCGAACTCTCTGGGGATTTGTTTCAAAGCTTCCACATCACAACCTGCAAGTGAGTGAAAAACATCTAACAACACCCGCAAAACAGACCGTTAGATAAAACCGTGCCCCAGGCGTGTCAAGATTTCAACACTTGGGTCACTCAACCTTCCGAATAAGATTTCAAGCTTTCCATCTTATAAACATGCATTGGAAGGGACCTGTATGTCTTAAAATGCAACATTCTTTATCAAAAATATTGGATGTTTTTGCAATCAAAGCAGTAATGAAAACAAAAACAAAATTATTTGACTGAATATGCATTTTATTGATTGGAAAAGTGTGGCTCAAATGAGCAATACAAAGGAAGCAATTCCTGAAAAGAGGTAATTGCGCACAAAAGGAAAAATCTATCCTAATGGCAACGTGAAACCCGTGATCTCATCGAGTTCCAACTCGGTTACACCCCATATGTCCTCAGACTCTCCGTGCTTTTCTGCCTTCTGAAAAAGACGCTTCCAACTGATCCCTACCGAGTATTATCCATGATGCTTTAACCAAAACGCAAACGATCATGCTGGACGCAGTTGTTCGTTTCAATCCCTCTTTTGCCTGGACCACCCTTTCGGGTTTTCAGTCCACCGGGATACCCTTTTTTGCCCAAGTCGCCTTTTCAGGTTTTCGACTTGCCGGGTGTACAATTTTTTCATTTTTATCCCTAATTTTGCCCGAACCTTTCTTTCTGTTTTTTCGGTTCGCCGGGATGCCCATTTTTGCCTGGACTATTTTATTCTTTTCGTCCAGCGGGTCAATTATACGAAGTATTTTTTAACTGCGTCCGCATTCACAGGGGATGGAAAATCCTCGCCATCCATGGTCGTTAGCAACAAGGCTCTACCAGAGAAAACCTTCTTGACCACGAATGGACCTTCATAATTCGGTGTCCACTTGCCCCTTCGATCGTTTTGAGGAGGAAGGATCCTTTTCAGCACCATATCACCTACGTGATACACCCGAGGTCGCACCTTCTTGTCAAAAGCACGCTTCATACGTTGCTGATATAACTGCCCATGACAGATGGCTGCCAGCCTCTTTTCTTTTATCAGGCTTAACTCTTCATACCGGGTCCTTACCCATTCAGCCTCTTGCAATTTCACGTCCATCAGGACTCTCAAAGAGGGAATCTGAACCTCAACCAGTAATACAGCCTCCATTCCATATACCAATGAGAAAGGAGTTGCCCCAGTAGATGTACGTACCGATGTTCGATACCCATGCAATGCAAACGGCAACATCTCATGCCAGTCTTTATAGGTTACCACCATTTTCTGCACAATCTTCTTTATATTCTTGTTGGCTGCCTCAACCGCCCCATTCATCTTCGGACGATAGGGAGAAGAATTGTGATGCTCAATCTTGAATTCCCGGCACAGTTCTTCCATCATCTTATTGTTCAAATTAGAACCATTATCAGTAATGATTCTCTCGGGAACTCCATATCGGCAAATGATGTCTCTTTTGAGAAACCGGGCAATGACCTGCTTCGTCACGTTCGTATAAGAGGCTGCTTCAACCCATTTGGTGAAGTAGTCAATAGCCACCAATATGAACCTGTGCCCATTCGAAGCCGTAGGCTCAACCTTTCCGATCATATCAATGCCCCACATAGCAAACGGCCATGGAGACGACATTAAGCTCAAAGGATTTGGAGGCACGTGCACCTTATCAGCATAAATCTGGCATTTATGACACTTCCGCACGAAATTAAAACATTGGGCCTCCATTGTCATCCAATAATAACCTGCCCTTAGCAGCTTCTTTACCATTGCATTCCCACTGGCATGGGTACCGAACGATCCCTCATGAACCTCTTTCATCAATTGGCTTGCTTCTCTATCATCAACACATCTGAGCAAGACCCAATCAAAATTCCGCTTATACAAAACCCCGTCCTTATTCAGGTAAAACACCATGGCCAACCTCCGCAGAGTCTTTCGATCCTTCTTGGATGCTCCCTCAGGATATTCCTGCGTCTCAAGATAGCGTTTGATATCGAAATACCACGGCTTCTCATCGTCAGGCGTTGTATCAATAGCAAACACGTAAGCCGGTCTGTCCAGACGTCCAATCTCCACACTGGGGAACTGATTCCACCTTTGCACCTTAATCAAGGCGGCCAGAGTAGCCAAAGCATCTGCCAAAGGATTCTCCTCCCTAGGCACATGATGCAACTTCACCTTGGTGAAAAACGTCAACAATCTCCTCGTATAATCCCGATACGGCACTAAATGAGATTGATGTGTATACCATTTTCCGTTAACCTGATTTATCACCAGAGCTGAATCTCCATATATGACAAGGTTCTTGATCCTCAAATCAATCGCCTCTTCAATTCCCAATATGCAAGCTTCATATTCAGCTACGTTGTTGGTGCACTCAAACGTCAGCCGGGCAGCAAAAGGAATATGAGATCCTTTCGGCGTAACCAAAACAGCACCAACACCGTTTCCATTCACGTTAACGGCCCCATCAAACATCAGAATCCATTCGGATTCAGGGTCAGGCCCCTCCTCCGGGATTGGTTCCTCGCAATCTTTCGATTTGAGAAACATGATGTCCTCATCAGGGAATTCAAACTTCATCGGTTGATAATCATCAATGGGTTGCTGAGCGAGATAATCAGACAATACACTCCCCTTGATTGCTTTCTGAGAGGTATATTGTATATCATATTCAGTCAAAATCATTTGCCACCTCGCAACCCGTCCGGTTAATGCTGGCTTCTCAAAAATGTACTTGATTGGATCCATCTTGGAAATCAACAAAGTGGTATGAACCAGCATGTACTGCCTTAGTCGGCGAGCAGCCCAGACCAAAGCACATCAAGTTTTCTCGAGCAGTGAATATCTGGTTTCACAGTCGGTAAACGTTTTGCTAAGATAGTATATGGCATGCTCTTTTCGACCAGACTCGTCATGCTGCCCCAATACACACCCCATAGACCCCTCGAGGACTGTCAGGTACAGAATTAACGGTCTTCCCTCCACAGGAGGCATCAGAATCGGAGGCTCCTGCAAATACTCTTTTATCTTTTCAAATGCCGCTTGGCAATCATCATTCCACCTGACCGTTTGATCTTTTCTTAACAACTTGAATATCGGTTCACACGTGGCTGTTAGATGAGATATGAACCGCGAAATATAGTTCAATCTACCTAAGAAACCACGAACCTCCTTCTCTGTTCTCGGTTCAGGCATTTCTCTTATTGCTTTTACTTTAGCAGGATCAACCTCGATTCCTCTCTCGCTTACAATGAACCCCAGCAATTTACCGGACCGCACTCCGAACGTGCACTTGTTCGGATTCAACCTCAGTCTGAACTGTCTCAGCCGGTCGAACAACTTGGCCAAATCTACCAAATGCCCCTCTTCTGTCTGGGACTTTGCTATCATGTCATCAACATAGCATTCAATTTCATGATGAATCATATCATGAAACAAAGTCACCATGGCCCTCTGATAAGTAGCACCGGCGTTCTTGAGACCGAATGGCATCACCTTGTAACAAAAAGTGCCCCATGGTGTGATGAACGTTGTTTTCTCCATATCATCTGGCGACATTTTGATTTAATTATAGCCAGAAAAGCCATCCATGAAGGAAAACACCGAGAATTGAGCTGTATTATCTACCAACACATCAATGTGAGGTAATGGAAAATCATCTTTTGGACTAGCTCTGTTCAAATCTCGATAGTCCACACACATTCTCACTTTACCATCTTTCTTCGGGACTGGCACGATATTTGCAACCCACGGCGGATAATTAGTGACAGCAAGGAAACCAGCATCCCACTGCTTCTGCACTTCCTCTTTAATCTTCATCGCCATGTCAGGTCGAGTTCTGCGCAATTTCTGCTTCACTGGAGGACAATCTGCTCTCAACGGTAGCTTGTGCATAACAATATCAGTATCCAACCCTGGCATATCTTGATAAGACCAAGCAAAGATGTCGACATACTCTCTCAACAACGCTACCAATCTGCTCTTGACACTTTCCTCCAAAGCAGCCCCGATTTTCACCTCTTTCTTGACCTCGTCGGTACCCAGATTCACAATCTCAATCGGCTCTTCGTGCGGCTGAATCACCTTCTCCTCTTGTTTTAACAACCTGGCTAATTCCCCTGGCAGTTCACAATCTTTTTCGTCTTCTTCTTCAGCGAGATAGATTGGATTGTCGAAGTCATACAAGGGTGTAACAGGATTGTTATCAATGAGATCCGGAGAGGAATCGCATCTGCATGAATGTTGATTCATGCATTGCTTTAGAACCGGTGTGAGAAATTGAAAAAGAAAAATGAAAAACATTGCCATTTTTATTTGTTTTTATTTTTAAACTGCAAAAATAAATGAAAAACAGGGAACACCGCTTTTAACTGAAAAACATCCTTTTATTCATGATGCGAATTTGCAAATTTAAACATGAGGTGACCCTTACAATGGACCATTACGTGTCGGGCAACACGTATGGCTTTCATGCAAATAAAATGAAAACAAGAAAATATTACTCTTCAAGGAGAGTGACCCGGATGATCTTTTCAGCCTTCCAGTTCTGGATTCCCATCCCTGGTGCACACGGCTTTATCCATTGGTCCATGTCGCAGTTACTATCAGTATCTTCACCCATCATGCAGATGTGATCCGGATCCAGCATTCCGGCACTTGTAAAGGTTACTGACGTACGACGTCCTCTTCCCTGTCCTGAGCCTCGGCCCGGCTGATACCCCACTCCAAATCGGTCTTTCTTCGCGGGGACCTCCATCATTCTGCCCCAACCAGGAGCCTCTCCACTTTTTACCACCTCAGCGGCCTGTTTGTATGATGAAATGGACGGTTTCTCCTCTTCCTTCGCGAACAGAGCATTCTCCACCTTGATGGTTTCGAATGCCTGACTGGGTGTTTCCCATATTTCACCATCCATCTCCACATATTTGAAAGAAGACAGGTGGCTGACAAATATGTCCTCTTCTCCACACACGGTGACGACTTGGCCCTCCCAGATGTACTTTAGCTTCTGGTGCAAAGTCGATGTAACTGCCCCAGCAGCATGAATCCATGGCCGACCCAACAGGCAACTGTATGCCGGCTGAATATCCATGACATAGAATGTCGACTTGAACACCTCCGGTCCAATCTTCACTGGCAGCTCTACCTCTCCAAATACAGTCCGCTTTGACCCATCAAATGCCCGCACAATCAAATCAGTAGGGGTCAGAATCAGCCCATCACAATTAAGCTTCGCCAGAGCTTTCTTCGGCAACACATTTAAAGAGGAGCCGGTATCAACCAGCACATGCGAAAGCACGGCTCCTTTACATTCCATCGCAATGTGTAGTGCCCTATTGTGATTTCTCCCATCCACAGTCAAATCCATATCCGTAAATCCCAACCCATGGCTGGCATGCACGTTAGACACCACTGTCTCCAACTGGTTGATTGTGATCTCCTGAGGAACATAGGCCTTCTTCAATATTTTCAGTAAAGCCTCCCTATGCCCCTCAGAGCTTAACAACAATGACAGAATGGAGATTTTGGAAGGGGTCTACTGCAGATGATCAACCAATTTGTACTCGGACTTCTTGATAATTCTCAGAAATTCTTCAGCATCATCATCAAATTTTTCGTCCGACCCCGCAGGCGCCGGTGTCATCACAGGAGTACTCTCATTCACCACAGCTTTTCCTCTTGCCCTGGCTAAAGCCTCGGCCTTTTCTTTTTTCTCTTTTTCTTCTTCTCCTCTCCTCAACGCATCCGGTGCAAATATTCTCCCACTGCGAGTGAAACCGCTAGTACCGGCATTATCCACCTTTGAAATGATGGTTTCACTAGCAGATTGGTCCTCCAACTTTTCACCATTACAATACACTTCCCCACCATAATGCCAAGGCACGGCATCATCTTTGTCATACGGAATTGGTCCAGGTACAGTGATAGTAACTGGAGCCGCTTCAGCAAGGTTCGACAAATCCACCGGATCGAAATAGATTGTTATGGTGGAGACCTCCTCTTTTTCCGAACCAGCCTTCTCAATCACAACACTGCCATCGTCCATTAGACCCTGAACAGTCTTCCTCAATAATGAACACCCATTAATAGAGACAATGCACTCAGCACACTCATGGCCACAGCCCGGATAGACCCCATTCTTTACCAACAACCTCTTGACCTCAGCCAGAGGCGTCTTCAATTGATCCACAGTAGACAGCCCAAACCTATTCTCTGCAGAAATGGCATTCACCCCCCTTTGACCATGCGCGGGCATGGGATTGGCATTAACGTTGGGAGATGGTGCAAAGTTGATCGCCTTCGAATCCACCAGGTCTTGGACTACGTGCTTAAAAGCTTTGCAGTCCTCTACGTTGTGTTCGGGAGCACCCGAATGGAATTCACATTTTGCGTTCTCATTATAACTAGCTGGCCTTTGATCAGGTCTCAAAGGTGCCAGCGTCCTCAACTGTACCAGCCCAAGGTCTTGCAATTTCTTCAGCAAAAAAGAATAAGTCACCGGAGGCCTGTCAAACTGCCTATCATTCATCCGACCCCTGACCTGGTATCCGGCCCTCTGTGGCCTCTGTTGAAAAGGTTGTCTTTGTCGTTGTTGTTGCTGCTGTTGCGGTTGTGCAGGTTGAGACTCAGCGGGAATGGTTACCGCAGCATTGTGCTGGGAATAACGGTCCCTACTGGGTCCTCGTTGAGCATAAACAGCGCTGGTATCCCCTTCTTTCTTCCTCTGCCCACCATTACTACCGAATGGCTTCTTCGAACCTGAAGAAGAAGAAGACGCAGTACCCTGGATTTTGCCGAGCTTCAGCCAGCTCTCAATTCTCTCCCCTGCCACGACAATATCAGAAAAATTGGTCACCGGACAACCAACCATTCTCTCAGCAAACGGCCCCTGCAGGGTCCCCATGAACAAATCTGACATCTCCCTATCAACAAGAGGAGGTTGTACTCTAGCAGCCAATTCTCTCCATCACTGAGCATACTCTTTAAATCCTTCATTGTTCTTCTGAGACATACCCTGCAGCTGGGTACGACTCGGAGCAATGTCAGCGTTGAACTGATACTGCTTGAAGAAAGCATCCCCAAGATCCTGCCAGTTCTTAATATCAGAAGATTTCAACTTGGTATACCATTCCAGGGAACCTCCGGACAGGCTGTCCTGGAAAAAGTACATCCACAGTTTTTGATCCATTGTATATGCCGAAGTTTTGCGGACAAAGGCCTGAAGGTGCGTCTCCGGGCAAGAACTCCCATTATATCTGTCGAATGTGGGCGCCTTAAACTTCTGTGGGATCACAATCCCCTCAACCAGCCCCATATTGGACATGTTGACCACCCCGGGAGTGGCATAGCTCTCCAATACTTTAATCTTTTCAGCCAGCAGCTGAATCTCCTTGTTCTGAGGTGGAGCACTGTAGGGAACAAACGGTTCATTCTGCATTGAAAACTGGTCAGCCTCCCTGTCTTCCTCCCTTTCTTCATCAAACCCATAGAACGGAGGCAACATATTGTCCTTCAAATTCTGCCCCGGTTGGCCACCAGCACCAGTATTATTCACCACACCAATAGTCGTCCTCTTTCCACCATCTCGAGACCCCAGCCCCTGGTTGGAGACTCCATCCAGGTTTATACCACTGTTTGCTGCAGAAGCCCGCTCGAGCTTCTCGACTTTATCTGCCAGAGCTTTCTGACCAACCGCAAAACCCTGCATGATGTTGATCAGCTCAGTCATCTTATCCTTCAGCTCGAGGATATCTGTGTTTGGAAGATCCATGAGTCTAGGAGTATTGCGTCTGGTGAAGTATCTGTGAGGTCGGGTTGAGTGCAAAGGTACAGTTCTGCGAGCACGAGCAATGATTCCTGAAACAATCAAGCACATTAGCAACAGATACCTACAAAACAAAACACAAGTTATTATGATCAATGCATGAATGCAGTGTTTATCCATATGAAGGACACTTTGTCTCTTAATCCTGGCATCATCGAGACAAATAATAATCCGGCGTCAATATTTTGATAATCAGCATTTGATTTTTATCGTGCAGATCGGAGATATGTGATTGAGCATGATACCCCCAACCATGTGTGTGCTTGTGTGAGTGCATACGGTAAAGCAGATAAAGCTTGAAGATCAATCACTGAATGAAAAATACCATCACATAGCAAAAAGCACAATAAGTGCTATAGTCATACATCAAATCAGATACAAGTCTCCAGAATCGGGAAAGAAATTACAATCAAATGGATTCCGTCAACAAGCCTGACGGTAATCCAATACAAATGAAAGCTAGCCTGATGAGGGTCCCACAGATGGCCCTATCTCAGCTTCCATCCTTGCGAACTCTGCGGCGAACCTGAGCTTTGTATTCTCCTGCTGTAATCTCCCCACCTCCTTCTGGTGAATCTTCATCTGCCTGAAATAGTGATCTCTCTATGCCATATAATGATCCCTCTCAGCTATACAGTGATCTTTCTCGGCGACAATCTTCGCTTTCTCCGCTTCCTTAACCTTCAGCTTGGCTTCCCACTCAGCAATGAGAACTCTGACTCTGTCGTCTCTCTGATCCTTCACGAGAATCTGCCTCCTCTTCTGATCCTCAATAACCTTTGCAGCTCTGGCTAGCTTCTCCTTAGTGATGTCGTGCTCTCTGGTAGATGACGCTAAGGCTTGGTTAACTTTCCCATAGTAGGCAGTGTCTATCTCAAAACGCTTTGCTTCCATGGCATGTCGCTTGTCTTGATCTTCCATCTTCACTTTGATCTCCTGGTTGGCTATCTGAACCCGAGCAACAGTCATCTCCAACTCCGCTTTCTCTGCAAGCAACTGATCTCTGGCCCTCTTCATCTCGAGGAATTCTTCCATACTGACAGAAGAACTTGGACCCTCAATCATAGGACACCAAGGATCACCTCCCGGAAATGGTAGATGTGTAACCTCAATCCTCTTCCGCAACCAATCCTCAAATAATGGAAAATACCGACAGTTGACCTTCCCATAAGGAACCCTGCCTTTCCTCTGAATATCACGCCACTCATCCAATACCTGCCTCAGCTTGGCCTGATTGCCATCAATCGGGAAGTAAAAAGACTCCTGAATCTCTCGACTAAGAGGAGGACCTTCTACAGCAAACCCCATCTGTCTCCTGAGAAGCACCGGGTTGTAATTGATGCAACCCTGAACTCCCACAAGAGGCACATTAGGTAAACTCCCACAACTGTATATAAAATCCCGGCCAGCCAAACCATTATGAGTCCAAGCAATATCATCAGCCCGCAAACCCATCAACCTGAAGGACCACTTGACCGAAGGATCAAGATGAGCAAAAGCACCTCTGGAAGGCAAATACCCCATAAACCACTTGAAGAGCAGCTGAGCACAGCACCTGATCAAACCCCCACGCCGCTTCTCATTTCTGTTATGAACCGAGTAATAGACATCTCCGATCAGAGTAGGAATAGGGTTCCTCTGTATGAACAATCTGATAGCATTATGGTCCACAAAGTTCTTCTGATTAGGAAACAGAACTATCCCATAAATGCTCACAGCAATTAGAGCGCAAACCGTCTTCCAATTACCCATAGCAGCATGTTCCTTGGCATTAGCCTCCAAGAAACTCAAATGAAATCCAGGTAACTTCCCCTTTTCCTTCAAACCTTCCTTGACCATTTCCGGACTCAAATAAAGAGCACGAGAAATCCCAAGGACGTCAGGCTCCACCCTAGTAACATGGAAAGGAATCTGATCACGGATCTGCATACCCAGAATGCTAGCATAGTCCTCCATCAGAGGTCCCAACAGATAATCTGGAAATACGAAACATCTCAGCCCCGGATCATAGAACTGGAGAAGAGTATGAATGGCACTTCTGTCGTTGTCAGTGAGTCTGAAAACCATCTTCAGGATACTACCGTATGACTCTCTGAACATCCCCACATGGTCGGGAGTAATCAGTGCTATCATCTCCTTCAGCACACCAATCTCAGGGTCGAAGAAACTGTAGGCAACATCATGCTTCAAACCGGTCCTCATCTCTGAACAGAAAGTCTCTCAACCCGGATCTCGATCAAAAATGTCCCTGCATATGGATAAACATGTGTTAGATGCTGGTAAATGCAAGATGTAATGATGCTGATGAATGAATGCAATGCATTGCCGTCCTCCAAGTCATCTGATCAACTGTTGCTCTGAACCACGGCCCTGATCTCTGAACTGATCACAACCATCTGAGGGCGAAAATGTAACCATAAATCCGACTCACGGGTTCCGAAATAAACGGAAGACAGATACATCATCATCATCATCAAACCCTCTCTGAACAGATCACCTCAATCCTCTGAATCGGCCCAGGGAATCCTGAAATAAACGGATCCCCACTGATAAGTAACTCGGCCCGGGGAATCCTGAAATAAACGGATCCCCACTGATAAATACCACGGACAGCACTCCGGCGTCTCAAAAATAAACGGCCATAAATCCGACTTATAAATATAACTCTGATCAATGGAACCATTAGTCACCATCAAAGTCACCATCTGAACATGCATCTGAAAGAATCACCCTCCCCTCACAGGTAAATTCTAAACAGGTCATCCTAAGGTATATAATAGTCTCGACAATCGGGCAGGGATACTCAATGGGTTTGCCCTTTCGGGTGTGCCATTGTAGCTCCCTTAAGACCGTCTAAACCAAAGATCCGGGAAATGATCGGTCACCAGAGTCAACAGCTCAAATGAAGTAACTAAGCCAAAGTGGAGTACCCCACAGAGGAAAGCACTATCAAATGAACCTCGTCCGGCTTGTGGTACATCACGCCGCCAGGCACATATTGACCTAACATGAAGGAGGCGACATGAGACCACACTAATCCTAGGTGTATACTCGGGCCTGGGTTTTAGCCCCACTCAGAACACCCACCCCAAACAGAGGAACCACCAGCACAGAGGACGGCAACAACATGATAGTATGATGCATGCAAATATTTATGCAAATATATACATTGGTTAGAATAATAAATGCAATAAATAACACAAAGCAAGCAACCTGAACTATTCTAGAACGCTAGGAAGGACTCGCTTAGGGAAGATGGACCAGCACAGGTCTACATCTGTGAAGTCCCCAGTGGAGTCGCCAGCTGTCGCATCCGCGAAAAAACAACCGGCGGGCTAAAACAAAAACACAACACAGAGCCGCCACTGCGCGTTATTTATCCCAAAATAGGGAAAGGAAACGCTCAGAGAAACCTGGAAAGGAAATGGTCTCGCGACCAAAGAGAAAGGGTAAGGGAGTCGGTTACGCAAGGGGAAGGTATTAGCACCCCTCACGTCCGTCGTACTCGACGGGATCCACGTTCTAGAAAAGAAAAGGTTGCTAAAACATCACACACACACGCACTGAAGACAACACAGGTGGGGTTAAGGGGAAGAGAGCTCGATAGGACATCGCATCCTATGCCTACATATCTCGTCTGGAACGAGAATCAGAGCCACTGTAGTTCGGCTCACGCACGCCAAACAACACACGCACCCACAGGCAAACCTGGAACCCGACAACCACTCGATGGAATTACGTCAGCTTCCGAACCAAAACACACACCAGAGGGCAAACGTGGAGCCCGACCGCCAATCACTGGACTTACGTCGGCATCCGAACCAAACACACAATCAGATAACAGGTAAACACACACAAAAAGAAAAAAAAAGTGCCCGGAGAGACCTCGCACGGTCTCCTGCCTACATACCTCGTCTGGAACGAGGATCAGGGCGATGTAGTTCCCCCCAAGGGAAAGAAATTCTAGCCAGAAACCAAGGGAAGACACACTACCAGGGAGCTGTACTCGAGCCTAGTGTTGTCATGCATCATTGCCCTACGTTGAGGTTTCTACCTACTTGCACAACTGCAAGCTAATCCTATCCAGGAAAACAAGCATACAAGCATACAAGCAAACAGAGCAAACAAATATTCACAAAGCACACACTATATCCAGTCAAGTGAGGCTCAAACAATGGGTTTGACTGCCGAGGCAAGTCATCTGTACATGGGTAGTATTCGCTCTTAACCTTGCCATTGCGGGGCTAAGGTGAAGCAGATGAAAGGTGAGTGAAGATTAGACTTCACAGCTCTTATCCCTGACCAGGGAGAGCTTCAGACAAAGGAGCATGGGTCCAGAATGGAGGGACCCTTCTACGCTCAAGACTCTGACTCGATTGTGCAACAGCACAGGATCTTGGGTTTGTGTCCCAATGCATCAACACACAGCCGTGTGAGCAGAGGGACGACTCAACAGAATAGTGGGGGATAGATTGCATATCCCTTTGATCCACCAATTGCCTCATAGAGGTCTTTACCTGCTTGGCACAAATGTAAACAACCACAAACATCGCCTCTTAAGGAGGACTTCAGACAGTTGCCTGGCCAAGTAACAGGCCAGGTCTTCCAGACTACATGAAGAATAGAAGTCCTACCTCAAGTGGTTTAAAAACCAAGCAGCAGCAAGCAAGTTCTTAAAGAACTGTAAGCGACTAAATGTACCTGAAATCAATCAAGTATCATCAGTACTCAGACAAACCAACAGTAAACAGCAAATGTTAATCTATACAGACAACACAAGTTAATGCACACAAGTGCAAGCTATAAGCCCAAGCTCAAGCTTCACAACCTACAACACAAAGTCATGTTAGTAGACAACATCAACCAAATTCAATTTTTGCAACTTGCATTTATTTCTTTAAGCCTTTTGCCTTTTAACCTGAAAATCCACACCAAATGTGAGAAACTAGACCTCTAGGCCAAGCCTAGGGTCCAAAAGTGAGAAAAAAATCTAAACAGCAAGTAATTCTCAACCAAAATCAAATTCAAACAATTCAAAAGCAAATGCAATTGGTCCCATACTCATATCATTCACCATATTCATTTCATGACCAAAACATCACAAACTAGGTTAAATGCAACATCCAATGTCCAAACAGAATGAATTCCATCAAAAGCATACCAAAATAATTCCAAAAATCCTCAAATAATTCACACCTAAACAGGACATATTCAAGGTATAGCATGTCAATTTTCAGCTCAATTGGACAAAAGGAACTAGGCCAATGAAAATCAAGAAATCCAGACAAGATTATTCAAGCCAAACCATAGCATCAATATAAGCATCCACTTCAAAAATTCATAACAGAGTGAAAACAATTAAGAAATGAATGGGACCAAAAGCATGGTGTCCTACAATGTGTCTACAACCAGCATACCAAATTTCATCTTCATCCAAAACCATATGAGAATTTCACAAAAGATATGCCAACATGTATCACACAAGGTTACCAAATGGGCATACAGTGAAGAAAATTATCAATCAATTGGAAAATGCCATAGAAAAATCCCAGCAAAATTCACATGTTATCTTGACACATCAATGATCATACATACAAAATTTCAATCCAATCCAACAATCATAGGTCATGCAAATAAATTCATGAAGTTGACCTAGCTAGGTGTGACACAAATTGTCACACCTAGATTCAGAAAATCATATCTCAATCATCAGGTATCCAAAAATCATAAACTTTACATGGAAATCACCATCAACATGTCCAGAATGAGCACAAAAAATTTCAATCATTTCTTTAAATGTATGAGCATTTCATGATGAAAATGGCAAAACATGTAAAAAATACACACAAGTCAAAGATCCCTAGGCCAGGTCAACATTTTACCATGCACAACTTGTGAAACCATGCCTATAAAATTCTAGGGAAAAATTGGAATCCATCAAAAAAATCCTCACTATTTTTGGACTTGTAATTATGTTTTTATGATTTTTCTAAGTTTTGTTAATTGTGAAATAATTATTTAAGTGTTTTATTTAATTAATTAGATCCAATGGCAATGTTGTAATTAAGCCTGGCCGGATGCAAAACGCAGCGTTTTAGTAATGTGGTGTCACTGTGTCATTCGTTGGATTTTGGCGCTAAACAAGATTTCGAACAGGCCAGGCAATTTCGTGAATCAAACACTGCAAATTTTCCAGATTTCTTCATCATCATCATCGTATTTTCCAGAAACATTCAAGAACTCAAGAACATCAAAGTTCAACCAAAATTCACAAATAGATATCCGTTGGAAAGGTCTAAGTGTATACATTCCAAATATGTAACCTAAATTGCCTAATTCTCACTACATAATCCGGATCGAGCATTTAAAGAAACGACATCAAAACTAAAAATCACGATTACTTCTTCAGCAGTTCACCAAATCAAAAACTGAACCTAGCATGTTGATCTACGTTGGATGAACTACAATAAGCATATCACAATTCAAGAAACCGTGAGATTCGATTTTAGGTACCTTGAATGGAGCAGTGATGAATCTTGAAGCCTTGGCGCGTGTTGATCCAAAACAGATGCAAGAGAAGCTTCAGGATGTTGACTGGAGATGTTAGGTTCTCTCGAAATTGCTTCTAGTGGAAGAATTTGCAAAATGCCATGGATGCACACACTTTGAACAGTGGAGATTCGTGGAGTTTCTTGATGCCAATTGCCAAAACAGTTTGAGAGGAAGACGATTGGAGGAAGAAGCAAAAAAGAAATTCGTGAATTGGTGAAGAATTGGAGGAGTTTTGCTCAATTTTGTTCTTGAATGTTCTTGAGCTTTTGGAGAATTTGGAGGGAAAAGTTTGTTGAATTTTTGTGAAATGTGATTATGGTTAGCATTCAGTTATGATTAAGTTTAAATACTCTCCCTTAATCCATTCTTAATCATCCATTAACCAAAATGAAAGTGATTAGCCAAAATGCAATGTGATTAGCAAAATGTGACTTTACTAAGCAAGGGCAAATATGTCTTTTCACTTAAAGCCCTGTGACAGCTGTATGACAGCTCACACACTCTCCAAATACCATGTGTGATGTGTTACAACTTGTCCCATGGTCATTGGTTGTGTATTTCTCATTTTCACTATGCCATGCTAAATTGTATAATTTTCAAGTGCAATTCATAAGTGACTTGGTCAAATAATGAACCTTAACATGTTATGACAGTTGAAACCACTTCTAATTGGCATATGTGAGGTGTTGCAAAAATCCCCATTCCAAAATTCTCATTATTTCTCAAGTTGGACCATTTTGCCCCTGGATTTTTAACTGTACACTTGAAAATTGACTTTTTGCATTGACCATTTTTGATGAATTCCAATTATGCACCATGAAAGTACATGTCAAATGGAGTTTTCACATAAAAAGATCACTCAATTTGGACACTCCATGTGGAAGTTATGCCCCTCTGATTATGGGTCATTTTTGAAATTGAATGGACCATAACTTGCCAACCATACATGGGAATTTCATGTTCTTGGACTTTTTGGAAAGGTGAGACCAAGATCTACAACTTTCATGTTGAACAAATTTTCATTTGAAGCTTCCTTGGACATGTAATTTTGTGGTCAAAAACTTTCCATTTTTGGAAACTTCCATTACAAGTCACTTTCTATTTTTGGCAATTTCTTGTCTGACTTGATTTTCTCCATTCTTGAGCTTTGACATGTCAAATAACACTTGTTCCAACATGAATGAAGTGTATCCAACTCTCTCCCACTTCCAAATCCATAAAATCAAGCACAGTTGACCACAGTTGACTTTTCAACTGATAGATGAATTTGGCAATGCATTGATCCAACTGAGCTCCAATCTTGTGATGAAATGGCTCAAGGATGAAACCCTAGCCTCAATAAGCTCCATATAATCACATGATGATCCCCATATCCATTATAGATCCCATCTCCTTCACATGCCCTGATTGGCCCAATGCAACCGATTAGGGTTGACCAGTGGTCAAAACCCTAATCCCAAGGAATGTGCTCCAACACTTGATGATGACAAACCATGATGATGATGATGAATCATTTCAATCAAAATGAAGACCAATCTCCTTGAGAATCACAAAACCCTAATTTGGACCTCCACATCCTCAGATGATTAATGATTAGTCCAATGAAACCCTAGCTTGCACATGACCTCCTATCTTCTGACCAAGACTTGTGAGGATGACTTTGCACAATGTAACCACATGATATGCAATATGCAATGACTAATGACCTAAAAATGATATGCAACATGATATGCTAGTCCCAAGAGAGGAGGGCAAATTTTGAGGTGTTACACATGGTCCTTTCAAATTGTTTTAATCTCACGTGTTGGTTGTAATTATCATCCCTGCTACGCTGTTGACTAATGACCTTGTGGAACGCGCGCTTGGAGTCACTTGATATGCCACCTCAATTATTGAGGGAGGTCAAGTGGTCCACATTTTTTTTATTTTCTAATTTTCCCTTTTAATTGCTTTATTTTCATTAATTCATATTAATTTTAATATTGATCAAAAAAATATGGGACTTTCACCAAACAATTTCAAATATTTTTCTCTTTCATTTTCTGAATTAAAATTAATGTTTGGATCAATATTAATATTTTTTATGATTTAATTGTTTTTGTGCATATTTTTAATTGTTTAAAAATACTTTTAAGTTTCCAAAAATTATGAAAAAAAAATTCCAAGGTCCTTTGACCTTCATTGACCTAGGATAAATATCTTGGCCATTTATTTGGTGTTTTGGAGAGATTTTAGGTTTTTGATTAAACATATTTTAATTTGTTTAATTGTGAATAAATTGTGTTGAGCTATTTTTATTGACTTGTTGAGTTTGACTGTGTTGTTTGGGCCTTGGTCAAGGTTGATTTGACTTTGTTGGATTAAAATCATTGGATTTAAGGGATTGATGGAATGTACATTCCATCTCCCAAAATGAATGAATGATTTTAATTTGATAAAATCCTTCCCTTGCCCAATTTGTGTTTGTCTCATTTCCCCTCCCTCTTTATCTTCAATCCCATTCATTCCATTAACCTATGATATCTCTATATCCTAAGGCTAATTGGTTGATAAACCAATACAAGTATGGATGAGATTAGGTCCACCCTCTTGCCATTTTCTCTTAAGTGTGGTATGTTTTAGGAGTATGGTTCATTATACCATATCTCTAACATGCATTAACACTAAAATTTCTATTTCCCGACCTCAGATAGTTGTGACTTCTACATAAGTCCAATTACGATTCCTTAACATAGCGCTAAATTTTGACCCAAAAGCATAGCATTCTAGTAAGTGAGATTGTAAGTCTCCCCCCTTTCATGGTATTGTGTGGAAACTTGGCATTTTTTACTTCCTTTGGAAGATGTCTTGGTTCAAGGATCCATGCTTGTGAATAGAGGGTTGAGTGTTCTTCAAAGAATGACTTAAACAATTAACAAGTAAAAATAATACTAACATCTAATCAACTAACATTTGACTAATTTTTAATTTCAAGTCATTTACCTTATGCACTTTAAATTCAAGCCATTTATCATTTGTCATTATACATATCATTTAACTTGTTTATTTTAATGCCATTTTTACTTTGCTCACTTGAGCCATATGTTGTTAATATATTGTGATTGTATATACTTGTCTTGTACCTTCTTTGTGTTTGTGGTCTTAGGACCTTAATATACATAATAACAACAAAAACCCCTAAAAAATGTTTGTGTGGACTGTTGGATTTGATTTCAGACTTGGACTTAGAATTAGGCAACACTCCCTATGCAAAAGGACTTGACCAATGCCAACTTTTATGAAGCCAAGCCATTGTGAATTGAACTTTCATATGATACAAGTATTGAGATCCCTTTTGAATTCATCTGCTACATGGTCTTGATGCAAATGTTACTTTGAACCTGTGTTTAATGCCTATTTCTGAGCCATTCAAGGAGTATGTCATCTGATACATGGGGAAGATTATGAAGAAGACTATGGAGTTGCTAGCTTGGATGTGGCTATCTTTATTTGATGCCTTGTTCTCCATCTTGCTTGCTTGTTGATATTGCTTGATTTTAAAGTCCAAGTGAAAATGGGTTTTCTATATGACATTCTTGTTTGTTGGATTGCTCCCATTGGTCAGATCTTTTCAACTCTTAACTTTTAATTTTATGCTTAGGATTAATCTCTTCATCTCCTCCCACTTCTTAAATTTCAAATCTCTCCCCTCTTTCAAAATATTCTTTGCTTGTGTTTTTCTTCTAAAACTTAGACTTTATTGCAAATTAGAAACTTTGGCCTTATGTCGTTGCATTTTTGAACTCTTTTTATTAATCAAACTTGTAAATGAACTTAACCATACTTGACTTAAAATTTCAAAAGATAAAAAAACTAACACTCATTCAAACTCTTTTCGGCCTTTTGTGCCTCTTCTAAACTTAAACTTTTTGTTAAAAGCAATCAACTCACTTTGAAATTGATACTACGAACTACGAGGTTTTAATCCCTCATTTTATGTTGGTACGTAGGCATAAGTCCGAAGGTCTTATCAAACACAAAAATATAATTAATGAATTATTTTCTCATCCCCACACTCTAGTTATTGCAAACAACATTTTATACCAAAACACATGTACACATGAAAAAGGGCTCCCTAGGAGTACTTATGACACTTTAGGTGCTAACACCCTCCCTCTGTGTAACCAACCCCCTTACCTGTAATCTCTGGCATTTTATTAGTTTTGATTTGAAAACTTCTCATCTTTGGGTTTTGTTCGTACTTTTCCCTTTTCCTTTGGAAACAATAAAAGCGCGATGGCGACTCTGATTTTATTGACGTTAAGTTCATCCCCCCATTCCATTTTTATCAAACATCTTTTCAACAAATACACTTGCACATAAAAAAGGGCTCCCTAGGAATACCTAGGACACTTTGGGTGCTAATACCTTATAGGAGAAGAGCGATCCAAAACGCAGCAGAATTAAAAAATTCTCCTTTAGTGATCCTTACGAATGGGCATGGTCAGAGATAGAATCGTTACCTCTTGTGGTGATTGAAACCTTTGATGCATATCTACGGAGCGATCACGAATGTTGAATGGTGACAACGCCTCTACTCAGTCCACATGAACGGATTCCTTCAATCTTAATGCTAGTTGTTACAAATGAAGGCTTTGAGTGAGAGAGAGAGAGAGAGAGAGAGAGAGAGAGAGAGAGAAACGAAATTACAACTGAACAAATGCTTTTGCACAAGGGTTCTATTTATAGAACCACTTGTGTTGGCTGCAAGCTAAAAAGCCCACTTAAGTGTATGTGGCCCATATCTTATGATATGCCAAAAATCACTTAAGCGTGTGGTACCTTACCATATTTCGTATTCTATTTAAGTATACCATACCTTACGATGTTCTACAATTCACTTAAGGTCACCGTACCTTACGGTGTTCCTTAGTTACTCTATCTCTCATCAATCCGTCCTTTTGTGTGTGACCCTGTAGGTTTTTGCGACATTAGCAATTATATTAAATCACGTATTTAACATAATAAACAGTGAGTGGTATCTAGCAACATATCACTGCTACCCAAGACACGAAAATGTCATGTGATCTAACAAATCCTTTTGTGATAATACTTATGTGTACAGTTACCCTTTTGCCCTTATGTCTATATTGAACACAAGGCATAGACCGTGTCATCCTTGTCCAGTTCAATATTGGGCCCGTATACATTTATCCTGTTATGTAGGATGGGCAAATTCCATCTAGGTCACTCATGTCCCTCAGCATGCTTTGTGGAGTACCCATCAATTGTCTTTATGGTCATCCAGTTACAGACAATGTTTGATCAGCAATAAGGCACTCGACTCTACATCTAAGGTCCATAGTGGTTTCAGGTCGAAGGGTGGTATACACCATTATCACCATGAGAATAACTTATGACACTTTGCATAACATTCTATATAGTATTCTCATAGCGGGTCAATCTAGTATAAATATTACTCTTAATATTCATACCTATGTTTAAGACTTGATAACTCCTTATCCATGATCCATGAGATGTGATCATCAGTCTATATACATAATAGTCTTAATGCTTTAATGTTATCCCATTTCACAATAAAGCTCGACTACGGATACTTTAAGAATAGTATCATTATGTTTAATGGGATCTCATGATTAAGTCACACTTGATACATTAAACGAACTAACTATTCTAGGGACTTTATTAAACAAACATAATAAAGAAAAATCCTTTATTATTAATAAATAATTCGATACAAGTACCAAAAGTATTGGCCTCTAGGGCTTACACCAACATACCTTCCCTCTATGTAACCAACCCCCTTACCTGAAATCTCCGATATTTTATTTGTTTTAATTTGAAAACTTCTTATCTTTGAGTTTTGTTTGTACTTTTGCCCTTTTCCTTTGGAAACAATAAAAGCGCGGCGGCGACTCTGGTTTTATTGACGTCAAGTTTATCCATAGCTTGATGTTCATGAATTTACCTCTATAGGAATAAATACAGTTCGGTGATGACTTTATTAGTCCATCATGCAAGCGTGCGATTGCGTTTCACGAGGTCGTATTCTTTTTTTTTAGGTACGAAAACTCCTTTTTCATCAGCTACCTGGACCGTAACAAAAATCTTCATGAAATGTTTCTTGATCTTTATCATATTAGCATGAATAAGGAAGAGTTTATGGTTCAAATGGATAATTTAGATAACAATGTCTTACATTGAGGGAATTTTGGGATTATGGGAGCTTTGGATGACCATTAACATGTTATGAGTAATGGGTATAATAGTGTGGAAGTTGGACCCGAATGTCGACTAATCGGTTAAAACAGGGTATGGTTTTATTTCTGTAAAAAAGTTTTATAAAAATCCCGGTGAGGATAAGGCTGAAGCTTTTGTCGGTCTTTGGAAGGCTTAAGTTCCGCTCATAGTTAGAGCTTTCAGTTATAGGTGTTTCCTTAATAGGCTTCCGAGTAAGGATCAACTTCACAAGAAGGTTTCACTTCAGATTGTCTATCCATATGTCGATACTCTTATTGTTGCTTTTGCTTTTGCTCTGGAGGTCTGGGTGCCGGCTATAGTGACAACCATGGTAGTAGCGGTAACTACTCTTACGAATACACCTCTTGAGGTGGAACGGATGACTACCGCAACATTTGGTTTTTCTATTCATGGGTCTTTTCCATCTCCCTCTCTTGTTAAGATAACTCGGGGGTGACATACTGTCGACTCTAGTTGAAGAAGGTTCTTCTAAGCATACTCGCTTGTTGGAGGGTGCTGAGCAGGAGACTCTTACTCTTTTTTGTTGGATTCTTGCCATACTTCTATCCTGGGTCCCTAGCACCCAAAGGAATTTTCTAATACCGTGGCTAATGAGTATTTGGCCTTTGTTTAGGGTCTATCAGCAACTAACTGGTGAAGTCTTTTTACAGATGTTTCTTGTACCTTATTTAGGGGTGGATCCCTGGTCTCGATGGTAGCTGTTGGCCAGGAGGAAGTGTTGGGCTCTGGAACCCTTTTGAGGGAGTAGTATGAGCTGAAGGAGAAATGTGAGGTCCCTAAGCGGGGAAATTCCGAAGCTAAAAACAAGTTACCCATTTTGCAAGTAAAATCCGAGTCTGGTAATTCTTTGCGAGATGAGGTAGATCAATAGGGTCATTCGTCTACTTTGGTTGCCCAAATAATGAAGTTAACAGCATCTCTAGCTGATGTAGAGGAACGCCGGTAGAATGCTTATGAGGAAGTGGCTAAGGCATATTAGACGTTCGAAGTGAATCGAAAATTTCTTCAACATAAGAAGGGTGATTGGGTCAATGCTTTGAAAATCCTAGAAGAGGAGATGGTTGTTGCATGATAGAAATATCAGAAATCCTTCCAATGCGTTGTGGCCACTGAGTGTAAGGTCCTAGATCAAATGTTAGAGTAGGCGCGAGAGCTCTGTCTTGACCTTGATGTCACCGCTAATCAACTGAATCATTTCTTGGAAGTTTCTAGAGAGCATGTCAGAGGTGGTTCGGGCGCTTCAAGCCATGTGATGATGTTTGAAGACCTTTTTGTTTTCATTATTCTTATTTTATTTGTTCTTGTATGATTTTTACTGGGCCTTCTAGTCGTGATATATATATATATATATATATATATATATATATATATATATATATATATATATATATATATATATATATACCTTTCAAGTGCTTTTTGATTTTGCATTGTGCTCTTTTCAACCGTTGTTATTTTTCGATTGAGATCTGAGGAGTGCTAGGGCCTGTTTTATAGCCCTGCAGTTTGCACAATCTATTTGCTATAGAGAGAAGTAAATAATATTTTCTTAAAGTGTAAATTACCTTAAGTCTTTTACAAAATCATATTTGACTTCTTTATTTGAGAGTGTGTCACATTGAGATGTACGTGGTGTTTTGGCGAAACTCCGTCTAGTCGGATGTGGCTGTTATTTAAGTGTGCTTGTATAGGGAAAGCATTGGTACAACCTAATATGTCGTATATCAAAGTAGAATTGATGAAATATGAGTTTCGCTTCTAGTATTTATGCCTTCAATTATACCTGTAAGTATTTCGTGTATAACCAACTAGATGCAACTATGCCTTAATCATGTTTTGCACGGATAAGGCATGAGTCCAGTTGAGTGTACTTATGTTTAAAATTATACTTATAGAGGACGAACATGAAACCAGATAGACACAACCATGCTTTTTGAATTACGTTCCGCGTCACAAAGGACCATACCTGACCAAGGCTAAAGGATCCACGTCCATACCCGAGGTAAAAGATCAGTTCAAGGTGGACGCCTCCTGGCTCTGTAACACCCCGATAAAAAAATAAGATAATTATTTAATTTAAGTTAATATTATATTTATTAATTTAATTAAATAATTGGAATTATTGGATTATTATTATTATTATTGGAATAATAATTATTGGAAAGTATATAAGTTGGAAATAAGAAAAGAGTTTCATTTTTGGTAAAGAAAGGGTTTTACGTGAAAAAGCAGAGAAACGGCTGAAAAGAGGAGAAGGGCAAAGAGACGGAGCAAGAGGAAGAAGGTTGGAGAAGAGAAAAGCTTGAAGCTTAAAGATTCGCCGGATTAACTCAGGTAAGGGGGTTTATCGTCGTTTAATGGGTATTATGGGTTAACATGTAATGGGTAGTGATAAACCGTTGAATTGACCCTAATTGGGATGTTGAATGCTGAAAAATTGTGTTGGATAAGTTGTGTTAAAGCTGTAATTGAATCTGTATTTGTGTGAGTTGTGAATTCCCGAACGTATAGCTTTTTACGGAATCGGAATCGGAGGTCCGGAAGTCCTCCAACGGCGGAAAATGCGGAGAATTCTGCATTCTGCTTCGTGTTAGCACAGGAACAGCTTTCTGTCTTGCGTTAACCGGTTAACCCAGGGTGTTAACCGGTTAACACTGTTAGGAATTGTGCGGTATTGCTGTTTTGCTTGCGTTAACCGGTTAACCCAGGGCGTTAACCGGTTAACACTGTTGTGAGTTGTGAAAATATTGCTGTTCTGTCTGCGTTAACCGGTTAACCCAGGGCGTTAACCGGTTAACACTGTTGAGTTTTGCCAGAAAGCGTGTTCTGTGTTGCGTTAACCGGTTAACCCAGGGCGTTAACCGGTTAACACTGTTGGAAATTGGAAAAATTAATATTTGAATAATGTGTGCATAATTGGTGTTTGGCCTATATTGGTGTATGATGTAATAGGGATTAATTCCCGCGGTTTTGAGCAGTATAGGTATTAGTGGAGTGTGCTAATACTGTGATTAATTATTTGACATGATATGATGTTTTGATACGTGTGTTGATGAATGTATGATGGTATGCATAATGCTGTGAATGTATATGTTATGTATGCGATTGTGAATGGACTGTTTATGGCTTAGAGTGTGAGCATATGTCCATTGTGGATTATTGTTGATGAGTTTGCATCGCTAGGTGATTTAGCATGCATATTGTAGTCTTTATGGTGGTAGCTAATTCCCGTGGTGAGGAATTAGTGAGTTGGTGGTAGCTAATTCCCGTGGTGAGGAATTAGTGAGTTGGTGGTAGCTAATTCCCGTGGTGAGGAATTAGTGAGTTGGTGGTAGCTAATTCCCGTGGTGAGGAATTAGTGAGTTGGTGGTAGCTAATTCCCGTGGTGAGGAATTAGTGAGTGAGTCACTAGGTCTCAAATGAGTGAGACTAGTAGGCTTGGTAGCCGTATCTGGATTTGATCGGTGAGGTGAACTATATGTTCACGAATAGTCGGTACCGCATGCATGGAGTCTCATTGCATAATGTATGTATGGCGTATGATATGAATGGATGTATTCCAGTATTATACGTGTGTTGTGTGTTGTGTGTTGTGTTGATGTTGAGTATGATTGAGTTGATATTGTCGTTGCTGAATGTGTAATCTGATTTGGGTGATGAAATGTGTTAAATTACTTAACATTGCATGATATTTTATAATGCTTATTATATCGATTGAGGAACTCACCCTTACAACTATTTTTCAGGTAACGGGCAGTGATTGAGTAGAAGCTAGTGTTTGGAGTCTAGTGTAGTCTCCTTAGTGGGTCATGCTCTGATAGATGTAACATCGGGACGGGATGTTTTACCTTGTTGAATAATTTTACATGTAATGTGTTACATGTTTTGCATGATTGATTTGATTTCTATCCGCCGCGTATTGTGCAAATGCTTTATGTTTTGAATTAATAAAAGAGCATGACAGTTATTATGGTGAATGGTGTGAAATGATTGTGTGACACCCTTAATTGCATAATTACTCTGATTGATATATTGCTATTTTAATTAAATATTTGGGGTATTTTAGAAGGGTGTTACAGGCTCCACCACTTTCGCCCTTAGATTGGCTAGATTTTAAAGAGGGGGTGCCTTAGCTATGCGTAAATGTGTATTTTTCTTTGACAGGGGGTGTTTGAATGTTGCATTCAGATGTACAAAGCATTTCTGATAGCACCCCCGACGGAATTAATCAATGTAGTCAGATGTATAAATCGTTTCAAAAAGCTACCCTAGATTTTGAAGGCGCGCAATATCGCCGTGGGTAATTGATTAAAGTAGTAAGACGGGGGGAACGTCTTTGATAACACCCATGTACTTCGAAGGCACACTCGACACTGAGGAGTTTTGATTACTTGAGTCGGATGAGCAAATCGTCTCTGACAGCACCCCTGGAATCTTTAGGTTTGTAAGGCACTTATGGGTTTGATTGCTTGGGTCAGACGAGAAAAGCGTCTCCAATAATACCCCTAGAATCTTTAGGTGTCCAAGGTATTTAGGGGTTTTAATTTCTTGGGTCAAACGTGTGAAAAACACAAGAAATGGGGGTTTGAATTAGGTTTTACAAGCAAAAGCTTTTTCCAAAACAAAAACACCACTAACAAGTTAATAACAAAGAGATAAAAACACAAGTATTTTTATCCTTGTTTGCTTGAAACTCAAAGTTAATCCAGTCCACCCGCTAAGGTGATTTTTCCTTATACACAAGGCCTTAATCCACTATAATCAACAAATTATAACAAACACAAAGAATAACCTTCTTTGTCTTCCCAAGGATCCAACTATACCCTACTCTCCTCAAGGACTCACAAAGAACAACCTTATTTGTCTTCTCAAGGATAACCTCCTTAAGGAATCAAACAAATAGTTTAAATAATACTTTGTGTGTTACAAGATGCTTCTGCATAAGCAGATTTTTACACAAATAAATAATAAACACTTAAAGAAAAACTGTGTACAAAAGAATGATAGCTTTTCACAAAGAAAATAACTTGTCAAAATATTATGTCACTAGTGTCTTTTCTTCAAGTCTCTAAGTCTTACTTATATAGAATAAGCATACGACTGTTGGAGGGAAAAATAGGGAAAGCTCATTTGAGCGACTGTCCACTGTTGGATGGGAAAGGAATGATAATGTGTATTGTCCTTCGCCCACAAAATTAGTGATAGGTGTGAAGTATAGTATTGTCCTTGCTCATGAAATTAGGTAGTGGAAAGGATGTTCGTTTTGTACCATGTACTATTTGATCACATTCCCATTTTGATATTATCTTCAAGTTCATTGGCTTCTGATGAAAGTTGATGAATCATGAAATGAAGAAACATAAAGCTGGATTCAGAAACTTCATAATCTTTGGTCAAAACCTTGACAGTGTCAGTAGTCTAGCTTGAGATCTTCAGAATCTTTAGTTAGGACCTTGATAACTTCAATCGTCTGGCTTGAGATATTCATAATATTTAGCTACATAACATAACTTCAGAAGCTTGCCATTCTTCAGAAGTTTGGTGATCAGAGTCACGTCCAGAAGCATAAACTGAGAGAACATTGCAGCAACAACATAATGTCTCCTTAGTAGCTTCTTATGAGTGAATAAACACAGAAGCAGAAAGATCATTGCAGCAGCAATATTGGACATCTTTCAGAACTTCTAAAAGTTGGCGCAGAAGTGGTTTGGAACACATAGTTCAGAAACTGATGACGTTGCACATCATATATTCAGAATCAGAATTGATTGTTAAAGCTACACAATAACAAATCATTAGGGTACCAAAATTATTCTCACATAAATACAATATTGTTATCATCAAAACTCAAGGTATATATGCAGAATCAAATCTTGTTCTAACAATCTCCCCCTTTTTGATGATGACAAAACATGTATTTTGATGAACAATTTTGTACAGGGTAATCACAGAAGAATATACCTTACAGAAGCACAAAGCTCCCCCTGATATGCATAACCCTATAAAGATAAATACCATTCTCCTGATTAACATTTTTGAAATACCAGAGTGAATTTTCTGTCAGAATCTGGTTTATCTTCAGAAGCTGATTGATGTTGTCCAGAGCACTGGTTTGATAACATCATCATTCTGATAGGCTTCACTTCAGAATCTTTACTTCATAAGCTTTGTTGAGTTCTTTGTGAAGAACCTTTAGAGATGGTTGTCTTCTTTAAAAGAGCAGGGTTTCTTATCGGAACCTTGACTTTTGAAGTCTGGTTACTATAGAAGAAAATCTCCCTTGTAGAAAAACCATGATTTTCAGAAATTCAATTATCAGTATGAAGGAGTTCAGACTCAAATAGAAGACCATTTCATCAGAAACTAGTAACTTATATTCTGATCTTGGATTCTTTATGACATCTTAAGATATTTGATTTTAACCATTCTGATTCTTGAGAAGTAACTCTGCAAAACACTTAACAAACTCTTTTTCAAAGTAGTTGTTAGCATAAAAACATTAATCAATGTTTGGGTTTTTAATTTAGGAATTTAGATATCAAAATAAACACTAATTCTTCCCCTTAGATGCGTTATGTTTTCTCCCCCTTTGTCATCAATCAAAAAGACATAAAAAAAATAAAAGAAGAGAAACAAACATGTTCCATTAAAAAAGTGCCAAAAGGAAGTGCAAAATACAATTGATAAAACAAAAGAAATTTTCAAAAAAAAAATCTAGGGGTTCTGAGGAGGAGGAGGAGGCAAAGGAAGTCTTGAGAGAATCGACTGAAACATGAGATCCTGTTTGTCCAAATGCTTATTTACCCTTACATTGTCATCCTTGATTTCCTCAATTGTCTTCAGAAGTGAAACAGGAATGGGCTGAGAGGCAGAAGCTTCAGAGACAACAATTTGAGTAGCAGCTTCTTCCATAGCACAATCTTGAGGTTCAGAAGCAGCATCAACTTCTAGAGCAAACTCAATATGTGTAACAACCTCAATTACTGGAGCAACTTCTTCTTCCATAACCTCAGGAGTAGCTTCCTTGATTTCTGGAGTAGGAAGACAAAGTTGGGAGTTTCTTAACTTTTAGAGTTCCATTAAGGGAACGAACCCATAACGGAGTTTTCTTTCAGTAAGAGTATACCTAAGATCCTTCAGCTAAGAAATCTTGGAATCCATCTAACTTCTATAAGCTTCCCATGTTGAATCACTTGCAGACGGATTTACTGAAGAACGACTGACAACCATTACTTCATGCAGGCATCTTTTTGATTCTGACTCAAACTTCCTCAGAACCTTACCAATGTTAAGGGAGGATTTTGTTGGTTGTTTAGGGTATTTAACTGTAAGGTTGATTCTAGACTCATCAAAGTCAGGACCATAGACAAAAGGAAATGATGGAATAATAATGGGAGGTGATTCATGATCAGGTGAAGTTGGTTCAGGCTTAAAGTTGAACATACCATCAGGAGTTCCATCAGAAACGTGTCCATCAAAAACTCTTGAAGGAATTGTTCTAGGGGTTGTTATATTTGGATTTGTTGGTTGGGGAGCAGAAATACATGGTGGTGATATGGGTGAGTTTTATAACTGCGGAGGAGATGATGGTGGTGGTATCTGTTGTTATTCTTACAAAGGTTCATAAACTAAAGGAGTTTATGTGATAGGATTATTAAATGTTAATTGAGGTGGTGGAAGTGGGATAGGTTCATAAACAATTGGTTGAGATGAATGAGGAAGTTGGATTGGTAAGATCCTTTCAGACAAAATTGAATCAGAATTAAATTGAGTGCTATCAGAAGGAAGCTTACCAGATGCCACATCAGAAACTCTTGAAGAAGACTGGATGACTCCAGAAGTATCCTTCAGAAGCATTTCTTTTTGGCACTCACTTAGAGGCACCTTGTCTTCATCCAAAAAGACAACAATCTTCTTATTCTTCTGAGCCCTATAAGATCCTTCTCCTATGAATTCCTTCTTACTCTTCCCATGAATATCAGGATAAGTCTCAGGAGGGTCGAATGGATCCACCAATGGGTCAAGTCCATCCCTCAAACAACTTTCCAGATATGCCATAAGAACCTCTGGAGGGTCAATCTTGGTGAAGATTGGGTAGTCATAAATTGGATTCCTTATTCCGCAGATATCATCCATAGAAAGAATGAAATCTGGTCTTTGAATTCTGGAGATGAGACCCATACTCTTCAGATTTCCCCTCCAGAATACCTTTCCAGCATCCTTCACTAGTTCTTCTGTTAATCCACTGACCAGAAGGTCATCTACTAAACCATTCTCCACAAGAATGTCAGAAATAAGTCTATCGTTGGGAATGAAACCACTCTTCTGTTTCAGAACTAGAAATGGATGAAAACACGGAAGCTACGATGGAATGAAGCTTCATCGGTGATTTTGCGATACGACACTATGGATCAAAGGTTGCGATCACGATGTTCCTTGGATGGGGAGTTTTAATCTTAAATAAACATTGTTGATCGACGTCGATATTGAATCGGCATTGCTAACCTCTAATAAGGTGGACCTAGGGTGTACCTGCATGGTTATCACTCCAACACCCAAGTTAGATCAGGGTTTGACATAACCATAATGGAAGTGGAGATTAGAGATTGTGTACTTGAAAACTCTTTAGGAATTTATTTTACCTTGGGCTTGATGGAGCAGGTAGAATAAGTGGGCCTTGTACTATTGAGCATTTGGATGGCATGGAGTAGTGGGTCCCGAGGCCTTTAGTCGACACATGACAGATATAATAAGCTCAATTGTATTTTGTGTCACTGCAATGTCCTCTTGACATGTTCGGCAGAAAAAGATGAAAGTTTCACATAGAATCACAAAAACATAATCTCAAACTCAAACTCAATAAAAACAACAAAACCAAAACATATAACTTTAAAAACATTGCTAGGTTGAACAACTAAGCAATAACAACAACAACAAAAATAACAATATCAACAACTCAAAACATTATACAACAAGTAAACAATAACTCAAAAAAACAATCTCTCAATAAAACTACATCATCAATAATTGTAAACCTATAACGTAATTATCTTTAAAAAACAATGTATAACATGCAATCTCAGTTTGAACATCAACAAGACTAAACCTTTAGGGTTTAGGGTCTCATCAACAACAACAACAATAAAAACCACAACAACAACAACAATGTAACATGAGTAGTGATGTTTGACGTACAAGATACGTGAAGAAGAAGTGGAATAAATGATTTCTTCTTTCATCATGAAAAGTATCGAACGAGAGCCCAAAACACATATCATCATTATGAAGGATGATATGTGTTTAGGGATCTCGTTGTTTAGGGTTCTTCATTAGAGTTTTATGTGTGTTGTTTTAGGAAAGTGAAAATAAAGCTATAAACTAAGCTATATATACTAATAGTAAACTATTTCACCTCGATTGGGAAACATAACCGAGGTGAAAAATGGCTTTATTTTTGGATTAAAAATCAAATATGAAGGAAGGCGCCACATCTAATGAAATAAGAACATAAACTATAAGTGTTGGGATTCGAAACATGTACCCTGGAATATTTTACCCCTCGATTATCTATGAAAACTGATGGAATAGATTTTACTTTTTAGAAGAAAAAATACATGGCGCGTCTAGATATTATACTTTGGGTTTTTGTTAGGTGAGGTGAAATAGTTGTCATAAAATGAATTATTTATAGTAGTGAAAATTTTGTCATAAAATATCTTATTTGTAGTAGTGGAAGTTCTCTTATAAGCCATTTCAAGAGTTTCCCATGTCTCTTTAGCACTAATGCATGTGTTAATGATCTTGAAAATATTCATGTCAACTTCATTGTATAAGGGCACGGGAATTTCCAAATGCAACTTCATCTTCAGTAGGTTCCCAATCCTTTTCAAGTTTCATGAATTTAGAATCATCATCAACTTTGATCGGAGGAGGTTTCCATCCATTGATGACATCTTTTAAGGTTTTGCTATCAATGGACTTGAAAAAGGAAATCATGTGAGCCTTCTGGTAGTCATAATTTGTAACATCAAGAATCATTGGACGGTTAACAAATCCTCCTTCCTTAATATTGTCCATCTTAAATGAAAAAGGTTAGTAACACTTGAACACACCCAAAAGAAACTGGGTACTTGCTTTGATGCCAATTGAATTTCTGTTTGATCAGAAACAAAATGTCACACACAATGTTGAAATGATTTGAGAGACAAGATGATTTAAATTAATCAATGAAAAATTAAATAAATATTAAATAAAAGACACAAGGAATTGTTAACTCAGTTCAATGTAATTTTCACCTATATTTAGAGGAAAGTAGCCAAGTGGAAATGAAATTCACTAATAATTAGTCATGAAAATCTTATCTCAACTCTCCTAGTTCAGAGGCATTTTCCTAACATTACATGTGAGTTTCAGCTTAGGCTCTCCCTGAATCTGAGATCCATTCACTTCCACTTAAACACTTTCCCAAGTGTTTGTAGGACTTCAACAATAAGAACATGATAAAGTTCACGACATAAAACCACAATTTTGTATCTCAAATAATAACAGAAACAACATAGGGAAAACTCGAACACAACCAAGACATATTTTATTTCTTAATTTGCAAAACATCCCCTAGAAGTCTATCTGATGAGCATATGTTTTCTCTTTTTATATAGAGCCAATTCGGCTAGAATGCCCATTAGCGTATGCAATCTTGAAGAAAATAAAATGTTCCAAAATAAATTATGCAGATTCTGAAACAAAATAAATATGTCCATAATAAATCACGTAGAATCTACAACAAAATAACATATGATTCAAATATGATTTGTTCCCAAAATATCACGCAAAATTCAAAATCAAACTAAATCTTTCCAAATATAACACACCAGAGGATAACGGAGTCAATATGTCTCAAAAACTTACGTGACACCTTTCTTAATATTTTTCCGATAAAAAAATCAATTCATATGTAATATTAAACTCTGCCTTTGACTATTTTTTGGCAAAACAATTATTTAAGCACTTATAGCACAACAATCATCAGGTAAGGCTAACAACAAGAAATGTTATTTCTACAAATAGTGTTTTACAAATTTTACACATGGATCTTTTTTACTCATTCATAACCATGAGTTTTGATGGTAATGACTATCTCGTTATTATAATGGATGACTATTCTTGCTATACTTGGACTTTTTTTCTTTCTCATAAAAGAGACACATTTGTTGCCTTTCAGAAACTAGCTAAGGTTACCTTAAACGAAAAAAAGTATAAGTATTGAATTTACCCGAAGTGACCACGAAGTTGATTTTTTAATACGGAATTCCAAAAAAATTGTATTTAGAATGACATGGAGCATACTTTTTCTAGTCTATGAACTCCTCAACAAAATAGAATAGCAAAATAGAGTATAATTCTAAAATAGTTTGAGAATATATAGAGGTTACTTGAATTGGCTATTGCTTGATTTAGATAATCATAAGATAGAAGTACTCTCTCACACACACACAACTTGGTGGCTTATCGTATCTTTTGTGAACATTTTGTTATGTTTTCATTATGATGCTCTTTATATGTTCGTGGATGATCTTTTATATATGAAGAATGATATTCTTACACCAATTGTTACACTAATACTTACACCTAAATACTGTTCATCGTATTTATACGATGTGTAATATTTTTTATTTTGATTTATTTAAATAAAAAATATGTTTATTTTAAAATTATTATAATATAAATATAAAATTTGTCATTAATCAACTTTATTATTGTATTAACCATAAAAATATATGATATTAATCAAATATTTTACTTATAACTCATTAGCCAAGTTTACTACTTAACTAACCAATAAAATTCATATTATTAACCAAGTTCTGACATTAAAATATAAAATATATTTTATTAATCAATTTTATTTATATAATTTAATATTACAATTTTATTTACTATATTTCAAATATTTTATAATTTAATATCAGATTTTTATTTGTTATATTTCATAACTTAATATTAGAAATTGATTAATAGAGTGTAAAGATTATTATTCTATTTTATAATTTAATTTCAAAACTTGGTTAATGTGATGTATTTTATTAACTTAATAAATTAATAAATTTGGTTAATGAGTTATAAATAAAATAAGTGGTTAATCAATAATAAAATTGATTAATAACTTTTTTATATTTGTTACTAAATTAATTTAAAAAATAAATATTTTTAAAAAAATATTATTTTTTATTTAAAAGAAATATTTTCACCGTATAACGGTGAACTATTTAGTGTAGGTATAAGTATAAGATTTGGTATAAATATAGCATTCATATATATTAACATGAGATTAATAGTTAATGGCAGATCCTATATTTTAATTTAATATCTTGTTAATAATGAAAAACAAGAATGATAAATCATACAATTCCGTGAAGAAAATTAATTACATCAGACAGAATTACAACAAATATGGGGTACTTTTTTCTTTAAACAATTAAAACAAATAAGTTTAATTAATTAATAATCATTTAGCTTTGTAATAAAAAAGCACCTAATAACATAATAATAATAATAATAATAATAATAATAATAATAATAATAATAATAATAATAATAATAATAATAATAATAATAATAATAATAATATTTGACCAAAAATAGCACCTCCTTTGGGCCTGCAGTACTTTTATTATCTGATTGACCATTATTATCCACACCTTACGAATTTGTATCCGCACCCTTTACAAACATATAGTCCACCTATGCAGCGGTTATAATTTTATTAGAATATTAATAGGATTTTTCCTTGAATCAGAATATATACATTGGTTTCTCTCACTCTTAAAAAAAATGCATCATCTTCAACAAATAAACAACTCTCTACAAGGTATCTCTCTCTCTTTTCTGTTTCTTGGTTTTTCCAGTTCTGTTGTTCTATCATGTTACTACTACCGTTTCATTCTATTCACTCATTATTCCCAACCTGAACTATTTTCACAATTTCATAATCGTTTTAGACGTCTGTTTTCAAAACCCTAGCGACTCTTGATCTTTTATTTATCGGAGAAAAACCCTAGTTTTTTCTTTGCTTGTTCAATTTTGTATTCAACTCAATAACTCTGCAAAGAATTGCAATTTCCTATCTCAATAATATGTTTTAAATTGTGCTGGCAGTTATGTTTTGATCCTTGTAATTGTGAAAATAATTACAGACAACATAAACATGGTTGTGGCTGATGCGCCGATGTGTGTTTGCTTAATTGAACCCTAGAGGATGATCTTATTTCTTATCCATCACTTTCTGTTGTCAATCATAGATTGCAAAAGATAGTGGATTAAGGTTCGTTTTACCTTTTAAGTGGAAATTTGGAAAGAAAGTTTAGTCATCAGAAATTCTTACAACTGCATACTGTGGTGGAAGTTGGGGGAACCAGAATCCTAGCTTTAGTTAGTCAATTAGTGGAAGAGATATGAATTTTCTACCCAATTTTCATTACTGAATGCATGCATCAGATGTGGTATTTGCATATCTGTTTTTTTCATATATTGCTTGTCATTGGGATGACATTTCTTTTGTGTCGACTATTCATGAAAATATTTTTAACTGAGGTTGCATATTAATGAAACGGGTTACTATACTATGTGTGATTGGTACATGCGGCATGATGGTTTATTATTTTGCTGACTTGTATCTCTTTGGACTTGTAGCAATGGATGTTGAAGAAGCAGATAACCAAGTTTTTTCTTTTCCTGTCTCTCTCAATCCCATAGTTTCTCAGCAGAATGGAGTTTTTTCTCCAGATGATCTTGCTTGGGTTGATTCCTGCCTAAATAAGGATTCCGATATTTCAGAAACTGATTGGTCCCCTCTCAGGGATGCTCTGTTTGAAATTATCAGTTCCCAATCCCGATCATTCAGGGTTGATGGTAGAGAGGACAGTGAAAATCACCACTACAGTAAGGAGAAAAACATTACTTCAGAACATATTCATGAATCTTCGACTTCTAATGCAAATTGCTTACAAAACCGTTCTTCAACTTATAATGTTGAGCTAGTAAGAATGGCTAATGAAACAAGCACTGATGAAACTCTAGATGATGAACTGACTGGGCCGACTTTGTCGTCGTCTTCAACTTTCGAAGGAGATCCTTTTCTGCCAACTTATAATGAAGACCTAAAGCAGAATATTTTTGCAACTTATGAGATGGAACATGCATCTGAGAATATCTTCGAAGTCTGGGATTTGGATTGTCCAACTGATGAGATGGAGGAGGCATCTGATAACATCTTCAAAGTATGGGATTTGGACATTCCAGTTGAGGAAGGTGAACTTGTTAAACAGTTGAAGAAAGCTCTGTCAGAGAATTCTTTGAAGACAGCGCCGTCTGGTTTTGATGATTCGGAAAAAGGGAAGGACTTGAAGGAAGGGTCGCTTGATGATCTTATTGCTGGCAAGGACTTGAATGAAGGGCCACTTGATGATCTTATTGCTGGCATTGCTGAGTTGTCTTTAAATAAAAAAGTTTAGCGTTTCGGTGATTTTCTTTTAGATTCTAATCTGTTTTCGCTCTATATTTAGAGCAATGTGTTTGATGTTATCTGTCATTGATGTACAGGGATTATTATTACATTACAAAGATGCAATAGTAATATTTTACCGTTAATTCTAAAACAAATACTAATAATAGTTGAGAAATACAAATCAGACCTTTAAAATATTTTAGGGAGTGAATCATGTTGAAATTTGTCTTTAGTTCTTACTTGGAAGAGGTAATAACTAATAGTGGTGCCATGTTCTGAATACACTGCTTCTCTTTTCTCATTCTCTCACATAACATTCTGCAAATGAGTTCTTTAGAACATTAACTAGTTACATTTGAAAGACTCTATGTACAATCACTCAGTTATGGAAATAACAGTTATCTGTAAAACAGTAATGATGTCTGGAGGAGAATAAGGAATCTCAAAATTCAAGATAGGAGGAAGACTTTTGTTTGGAGGATGAAGACTTTTGTTTTGCTATTGGGTGGAGCCGAGTGTAATTTGTGTGGGAATGTGTGCGAGTCTACTCTATTCAAGGACTGTCGTAAAGCTAGATAGCATGAAGATGTTTGTCTGGCTGTTGGGTGGAGCCGAGTGTAATTTGTGTGGGAAAGTGTGCGAGTCTACTCTATTCAAGGACTGTCGTAAAGTTAGGCAGCTTTTGAGTTGGTTGTTGAGTGGAGCTGAGTGTAATTTGTGTGGGAATGTGTGCGAGTCTACTCTATTCAAAGACTGCCGTAAAGCTAGACAACTTTTGAGTGATAGAGTTTTTATAATAAAAAAAGTGATTTCTTTACTCTCTCCGTTCCACGATGAGTGATCAATTTGAAATAAAAGAGTGTTCCAAAATGAATGATCCATTCCTATTTCCAATGTATATATTTTCAATTTTACATTATTTTTATCATTCCCAATACATGATAAGTGTACTTTAGTAAACATATCATTCTCTCTCTTTTAATTATTCTTTTTTTTTTAATGTGTGTGAAATGGTCAACTGGATCACTCTTTGTGAGACGAAAGGAGTATCATGGAGCTCAATGATTGGATTATGTTGAACTTGAGGCAGAGCAGTAATTAGAGTAAGTATTGATCAGGAAGATGCTATAGTTTGTGGTAGTGGTGCAACACCTCCAGGATCATTACAAAAGACCATTTTGTCTGAGCAGCTATGTGCGAGTATGATGTTGCGCTAGATAATAGGTGGTTATGAATGGAGAGAGAACACCAACCTTAGTAGAATGGAAAGCTCCAAAGGATGAATGGGTCAAAGTAAATATCGATGGATCTAGTATTATGAGTAAATGAGCAGGATGTGGAGTATTATTCTAGACAATAATAGGGAGTGTAAAGGTGGCTTCTTAAAAAATGTGGGAAGGTGTAATGCGTTTCGAGCTGAGATATGGAAAGTCTTAAAAGGTTTAAGACTAACACGTAGTCTTGATTATAAGAAAGTTGAGCTATGTGGATTCGAAGCCAGTTGCTAAAGTCATACAATTGGGAACAATAAGATATAAAGAAGGTTATGATTTGATTCAACAAATTCTGAAATGCATGATGTTACTCGAGAAAGTTAAAGTGTTCCATTCGTATAGAGAAGCAAACATATGTGCGGATTTATGAGCAAAAGCTGATTTAAAAAATATGCAATCGAGAGTGTTCAGAGAAGATGTTCCGGATTTTCTCAAGAAGACTCTTCACAAATATGTTATTGAGACTGTTTTTCTATGGGGAGTAGTGTAGTTTTGTTTCTTTGGGCTTATGCCTTCATTGTAATAAAAAATAAAAATAAAAATAAAATAAAATAAATCACAATGAGTTTGAGATTTAATGGCTCATTTCCACCCAAGAATAACAAAAGCATTTCTTAACGCACCATATATGTTTCTATTGCAACACACGAATTTCTAAAAATGTTCACTGTTTTCAGAGATGCATCTCCGGATGCACCTCTTACATACTCAACAAATGTCATTCTGAGAGACGCTCTACAAGTTGGATTATTTTTATTTCAGAGATGCATCTCCGGAACATTTTAAGAAATACCTTATTTAATTACTAGTTTAGTAGAAATTTCGAAGATTCATCTTAGAAATTATGAATGAAATTTTGTAATTTTCTATCTCTTTTGTATGTAAAATATTTCCGGAGATGCATCTCCGAAAATATCTGATAAAATAAGTATCTGAACAATCACACAATCATTATTTCTATAATTGGTTTTCAACCAATCCTTCACCAAAAAACCCTATATTTTCAATCCATTTTTTCATTCAAAATCTTCATTCTTTTGGCTCATCACATCATAGGGAGCAACAAAAGATAAAATTTCAGGTAAAGATCCTTCATTGCAATTTCAAATTATCTCTTATCTCTCTTCACACTTACTTTTCATTTACCACATATCTCTCTCTCTCTCACATATTTCATCTGTTTTCGCCCATAAATCCTAAATTCGTCGCCACCCATTTCTCCACCCTATATACCACCGCCCCTTCCAACTTTTTCCTTATCTATATCTATTCCTATTTCTATTTTAATAACTAACTTTGTTTGCTTGTTTTTGCAGCCATAACTGAAGTTTGTTCATGATCCTTTTTTGATTTTGGTATCTAGCTTTGTTTGACGATTTTTATTTTCTTGCAACCATGTGTTTACTGGATATCAGTTTCCTAGATAGAGATGGCCATCTACACAATTTTATAGATCAGAAGTTTACTATATAACAAAAATTCAATTCATTCCACAAAGCTTCTCAATCGCTCGATTTCTCTTTCTGGTTAGGGCTTCCGAACTCGCTCTTCTCACTCAGTATTCTTCTCAAGTACTCTCTTAGCGTCCGAGTTTGATTTTCAATTCTGTCTTCAGCAGTAGCGTGTATATGTTGTTATGTTGTAATTGTTTTCATTAGACCCGAGCGTTAAACAAGCTGATAATGTCTCGTTCACCAGCTCTACACTTGGGTGCATGTTCAAACTCAATGACATCACCTCCCTCGAAGATATCAAATACGAAATTCATTATCTCTTACCTTACGAAGACAATTGAAAGATTGTGAAACTCGAGTATCGTTCACCGTTGATTGACAACAAAAGGAAGTTTGAGTTTAATAAATTTGAGCTAAAGACGCAAGCGGATGTAAGAGATATGTGGAATACGTTTTTCTGTTTCGAAACAAAAGTTCTGCTCGAGTTGGAAGCGACCATTTCAAAATCGATCGAAGATATTCTAAAGATATTGAAATGACCACCTGGATATCGAACTCATTTATGTAATCTAAATTTTATTTTATAAATCTTACTTTTAATTTGGAAAATTACATGTTTTTAGATGTTTTTGGATCTGATAGTGATGTTTATGTCTTACGAAAATATAATTACGGACAATTTTTTACGAAAATATAATTACGGAAATTTTTTCAGAGATACATCTCCGAAATAAAATAAACCAAACAATAGGACGTCACTCTGAATGATCTTACTTGAGTGTGTGTTGAGATGTGTCCGGAGATTCATCTCTGAAAACAATGGACATTTGTAGAAATTCACATGAAAACAATGGGCATTTGTAGAAATTCACATGATACAGTACCAATAAGTTGAAGTAATGTAAGAGGCTTTGGCACATGCCTAGAGTAATCTATCCACATTTCAATAACAACTGCAACACAAATTTCAATTCGTCCCTTTGTCATACCTCCAATATCACTTTGAATATGTAAAGGAAACGTTAAATTGACAATATATGTAATGTTTTAGAAATTTAGGGTGTGTCTGGAATGACATTTTCTTTAAATCAGGAACCTAAACTTTGATTTAGTTACACGCATGTGTGATAATTATCCAAAGAGAAACAGATCAACAACATATGATACACATCATATACTGTACTAAAACTTACTATCTATATAAACACACAATCTATAGTAGATCCCAAAGGACAGCCATATTCAGGACTGCACATGATAAGGGCCTATACAATCTGAAATACAACAACATGTTCAAAACAAGAGAAGACACAAAATGAAACAGCAAAGAAGAAAGATTGAAACTCTGTTTAGAGACTTGTCAATCTGCATCTCCTGCCTCCTCATTCTAGGACTGGTACTTCCATTGTGAGAGTAAGTAACCAAATTCGCATCAGACACACCAAAAACCCTTGTCAACACCATATCCCCAAACATACCAATCACAGTATTCACAAAACTAGCAGCACCACCATGATAAGGTAATCCATTGCCACCATAACCTTCATAAAGGTGAGGGATGTAATGCTGATGATAATGGATCGGCCGTGATTGTGTATGGAAATAATTCGGATGGAGCTGCTGCTGCTCCCCGTGATGCAAATTTGATGGCCGATTAGACGTTAACATAGCATTCAAGTTGTACGGAGGTGGTCGATGAGGTATAACCAAACCCACCTGAAGTTTATTCGACCCGGTTTCTGAATCTGATTTTCCACGACCGTAAAGAGGGACTAATGAAGTATGCGAGATGACAGCTTTACAAACAGGGCATGTAGGCTGCTTATCTGGTTCAACGGAAGAGTTTTGGACATTAAGCCATTTATATATACATGGCCAGCAATAGAGATGACCACAAAGTGTAACCACAAGATCATTTGCTGATTCCAAGCAAATATTACAATCAAAGCAACCATTTTCACCACTAGATATTGTTCTCTCTTCTTCTTCTTCTTCTGTAGTAGATTTACATTTTTGCTTTAGTGAGACTTTCACATTAGAACCAAAGCATGTAGATTCCATTGAATTTTCTACTACAGAAATATACCCTGTTATAGATTTTACAAATTTCAGAAAGCTGCAATTAGTTTTAGAAGTAGAATCGATAAGATCAGGTATTCAGATGACACAAGCTACAGCATTTATGATGATTCTATTGCAAATATAAAGAAGAAGAAAAACTAATGATATTGAAAAGTAAGTCCATATATCATATAAACAGATAATTTGCCATGTTGATTTCTTAAGATATGAAAACTTTTATGCATACATACAAGGTCTCTAAAATAATTTACAACATGGAATCTACACCATAGATCAAATTTCTATGGTTATGGATCATTTCCTAACAGAAGCAATAACCATATACCTAAGAATCATCATTGATCAACAAATAAAGTTGATGATTCCAAATGGAACCGATAAATTAAGAAAAAAAGTCAACACATATTTATTTTCACAATTATTCATCGTTAATTCTAGATTTAAAATCCAGGCTAATTCAGAGGAACCTTAATGAAAAACCAATGCATGCAAACAATTTTATGGAGGATCATCAAGAGAAATAAGACCCCAATAGGCATGTGAAAAATGGAATTTGATCGGAAAAGACATAAGATGAAATAAAATAAGCATACCTTTGGAAATAAAGAAATTAAGACGTTAGCTTAGCTTGAAAGGAAGAGAAAAGGAAAAAAGTAGAAAGGTGGGAGAGAATTGGATTGAGAAGAGCGCAATGGAGGAAAGTAAATTGAGGATGAAGAAGAAGAAGATTGTGTTGTTAAGGAAACGAACAGAGTGAAAATGGGTTGGTGCCACCACATGTATATATTTAATTAATTAGGTCGTTAAAAGAGTAAGGGAGTTTTAAAAAAAGTTTTATAATCTTTAAAAATTCAAAAACAAAAAACTTCTTCGATACATTTGTTTCTCAAAACTATTTCTAAAAATATTTTTAAAATTCAGTATTTTAAAATCTAAAAAACTGAAACTATCAAAATATATTTTGATTTTCAATTTTCAATTTTACTTTTCAATTTTCAATTAAGATAAATTGGAAAAAAAACATTATCTATTATTAATCCTCATTGTTAATGAAAATTAAAATTTTCACTCTCAATTATTCTCTCTCTAATTAATCATCATTAAGTGAATTGTATATTTTTATATATTAAATGAATTATATATATATATATATATATATATATATATATATATATATATATATATATATATATATATATATATATATATATATATATATATATATATATATATATATATATATATATATATATTCAAACCAACACTCAAATATAATTTTATACAATAAGTGAATTGTATTTTATCATTAATTATTAAAAATATTTTAATTACTTAAATATATATTAGCTGAATTTTTATATTTTCAAAAATTATATCACAATTATTTTCATTTAGTAAAACAGATTTTTTAAAATATAGATTATCAAACTAACTATATTCTATTTAAAAAAACAGTTTTTACAAACTATATTATCAAACATATTTTTTTACTTTTTAATTTTTAAAACAGTTTTCAAAAATTGAATTATCAAATGAATTCTTTTTATTTATTTTTTTCAAAAATAAATTTATAAAATAGATTTTATAAAACAGATTTTAAAAATTAAAATTGAGAATAGATTCCAAAGGCCCTAAGTATGTTATTTTTAATACTTTTGATTAACATATTTTTAGTTTTTATGTTTATCCCGTCTTAGAGGCAACGTATAACGCGTGCACCTTCTAGAACATCAATGTTTCCAAAACCAGCCGGGAGACAAACCGACAAAATCTATGAGTCATGGTTACATAGATTCAACTCATCTATACTACTCATAGAAAAGAACAAATAAATTTACATTGAAAAACTAGAACTCAACTTATGAATGGAATCATCATCCTTTGATAGTGCAAACCTTATAGTAGTAAGTATACAATGGTAAAAGAAAAATATATTTAAATAATTTCTTACTTTTTTCTAAAAACAATTTTAAGTATTTTATATTTTACCTACTTTGATACACTTTCATATACAACTCCTATGTCTCGAGTGGACACTCAAGATCAACTCATCTAGATCCAAGATCACACCCTCTCTAAAAAAAATCATGTTAAAACAACAATTAGTATAACAAAGCTTAAAGAAAGACGAAAATAAAAGATAATAGATAATGAACTCAATCAATAATAAATGTAGTTCAACAAATCATATTTTTCTTATAGATAATAAACTCAATCAATAATAAATGTAGTTCAACAAATGATATTTTTTTTATAGATTACGAAGCAATTATAATTTCTTTAAAGTCTGGTCAACAATTAAGGTGAATTAAAGTTATAGTATTACAAATATATATATATATATATATATATATATATATATATATATATATATATATATATATATATATATATATATATATATATATATATATATATATATATATATATATATATATATATATATATATATATATATATATATATATATATATATATATATATATATATATATATATATATATATATATATATATATATATATATATGATTAATTTACAATAATATTTCCGAAGTCCCACACCTCCAAATTGTCTACCCACAACAAACAGTTGAACCTAAGATTCGTTTAAAGTTTACACATAGTATGAGTCATATTCAATAATCTCCATCTTGACAAATATCAAACTCCTATAAAGATTTCATACAAGAAGATCATATCATGATAATTGGAAAAGTACATCTCTTGCTTAACAGTAAGAAACATATAGCAAGTCCAAACAACGTATGAACTTGTCACTGATACTATTTTGGTCAACATATCAATTGTATTATCTGAAGTATGAACATTTTCAAATAATATTTCTCCAGATGTAAGTAACTTTCTGATCTTATGAAACCTCACATCAATATGTTTGGTCTTGGAATGATAAACCCGATTGTTTGTCAAATACATGGCACTTTGACTATCACAATGCAACTGAATTCCACTTTGCTTAACACTCAATTCTTTCACCAATCTTTTAAGCCATGCCTATCACCATGTATTCTACTTCAATTGTCGACATGACCACTATGGATTGAATAGATAATTTTCAACAAATATGTCCTCCCTCTAAAGTAAATACATACCCTATTGTAAACCTCATATCATCCATATCACCAATAAAATCTTAATCAACACATCCTACAATTGAAGGATCACACTGTTCACTTCTAAACATGATACCATAACTTGTCATACCTTTCAAGTGCATGAAAACCCCTTTGACTAATTCCCAATGACACTCGCCTGGTTTCGACATAAACTTACAAGCCTGTGTTTTAGCTTATGCCAAATCTAGTCTAGTACATACAATATCATGCATTAAACAACCAAAAACACTAACATAAGGAACCTTTGACATATACATAACTTCTAATGATCTCTAGCCTAAACAAGCTTTTAGTATCGAGCTAAGCTTTAACCTAATATTGGTTTCACCACGAGGAACCAAGAACCTATGAGATTTTAGCATGAATTGCTCTCTAACCTAAACAAGAGACTTGATCACATAGATCCCAAACCTATGCTTTTTATGGTTTTAGCTTTGACCCCAAACAAATAGTCCTTGATTGGATAAAATATTCAACCAATGTATAAACAAAAGTTCCTTGGTGAACTTAAAAATTTGTTCTTCAAGAATTACAACTTCCTCACTTGCAAAAAGACTTTCTTGAAAAACATTTTGGCTAAATTCTTAGTGAGAGAAGTAAACAAAAGAAAAGTTTAGAGAGAGTGAGAAATGTGAAATGAAACATGATTCTAAATTATTTGAAATGAGGGAAGGGACCTCTATTTATAAGTTAGAGGTTGGCTCAAAAAGGAAATAGTTTTAAAGGCATTTTATGACTTGTCAACCGATTAACACCATATACCAATCGATTGGTTACCTGGATTTTAATCGGTTACCAGGTTAAAATGGAAATAAAAGCTATATAGTCATTGTACCTCATTAAGATGATGTCTTAATCGCTCGAGACTAATTTTTGAACTGAACCAATCGATTGGTTCAATGTGTCAATCGATTGACAAAGACAAAAATTTACCCAGAGCTATTCAGACAGCTTCTAACTCATCTGGCATGACTTCAACACATTTTTGAAAAAGGTTTCCTGAGAAAAAACTAGTTTAAAAATATTTTCGCGTGTGTGTGGTTTAGCCATGCACTTTTACAAGAATATCCTTTGCTATATACTCCAAATTGCCCATACCATTCATTTATTTATCTGACTTATAACTTCTTGGATTTATTTGCATGCATTTACCCCAATCACTCACTTTAGTAAAGATCATTCATCCATATGCATACAACCATTCATTTTCATCATTCATTTGCATATGGTCCATAATGCTTGGACTTTAACTATGTAATTCAACTGGATGTATCAACATTTGGATATGGGTGATTTGATCAAATGATTTATTGATTCTCCATATAGTACAAGATACTTGAATCATGCAAAAAGATGCTATTAATCTCCATAGATTAGGGCTTTTTTGATGTCTACTTTTGGAACAAACTACTATATTGCAATAGACTTTTTGGTCAAATTCAACTATGAAAGTTGACTTTTGATCTAATCCTTAGAATCCCCATTTCAAGATTGAACCATGGCTAATTTTGGTGTTCATATTATGGAAAAAGAAAGATAGAAGTCATTCATTACCATAATTGACTTTTAATCCACAAAGTCAACCATGGAAAGTTGACTCATGTTGAGCCAAGTCATTTTGATTTCATACTTATACATTTGGAACATTCCCAAGTGATGTATTGATACATGGAAATTCAAAATTCAAAGCATTGCTTTCAAATAGCAAAAAAAATGGAGGGAGAATACAAAGGAGCTTTGTTTCTTAAAATGCAAATCAATACTACATTGAAAATTCAACATTACATTCATATTGCCAAAATCCATTCAAATGTACCAAATTACAAGAAAAAACATTACAAAATTGATACGTGAAAAATCCAAGTTTTGACCCACAGTTGACCAAAAGTCAGTTGTTGACTTCTGCTCAAACAATTGACCAAAGCTTGACCATTGACCCTAAATATTGGACCATGACTTACAGTAACTTTCATCTCACTGTCTTCAACTCACTCCCATTGTATTTTTTAAAGGCCATCATTTTTCTTCATGATCAAGCAATCTCTAAAATCACGACTTCATGACCATTTAGCCAACCTACAAAACCATTTAACCTCAAAACAACTTTAGTACAACCAAGACAATTCATGCCACAATAAATCCAGGTTATGCATTTCATGAAGCATTTCAAAATAGTTCAGTGCAATTCCATACATACCAATGAAATGCAATTCAACCAATACAGCTAAATGAGCCCCACTCCATTCATTTTAAATGCAACACAAGTGCAACCATATACAAACACATACAATAATCACCCAAGTTCAAGAGAGGCTTCATTCATATGAGATATAAGATCAAATTGGATTGCGAACATAGACCAACTGCTTGAATAATAACAATGCAATTCAGGCCTTTCAAATACAACTCAAGAAAAGACCATAGCAAGGAATTAAGTTCACTATCATGCACATCCACATAAAAAAACATACATTCAGAACTCCATGCATTAAATTCCAACAATGCAGGAGAATATTAGGCAATGTTGTTTCATCCAAAGAGAAAGTCTAAGCATTTAAGTCCTAGCTATTTCAAATACATCCAAACCAACTCATAAATCAACACAAATACATGAAACAATCCCAAACGCATTACAAAATCATATCATGCTCATGACACATGTTCACATTTCAAATCTCAAACCCAATTCAATTCACATACATAACATTCAAACCTACATCAAGTTCCAAATTAAAATTCTACCATATCACATGTTCATATCTCTAAAATCCACTTCACATTCAAGACAAAGACAAATACAAAACCAAGCCATGCTCATAATTCATACTCATATCCTAATATCAAACCAACCATATCACAATTCCACAAATCTCACATGTTCAATCAAGTTACATTATAACAGTTCTTGATAGAGTTTTAAACCATAACTTCCCTCTAATAAACTAACAAAATTCTAAACCATCATAACTAATTCAAATTCCCTAACTACTTCTAAACCTCTTAAACAACCTCAAAAATCTCAAATTGCACTAACTTCCCAAGCCTAACAACCTACCTGAACTTGTTACATTCCATTTCCCTCTAACTCAACTCAAATTAACACGCATTTCCCTCACAATCCACTCAATTTTCCTCCTAAACTAACACACATATGCTTCAGTTTTTCCATTAATTTCAATGTAAAAGAAACACAATCTCTCTCTTTTTCAACTAACACAATTCATAACAAACTTTTGAATCATCCTAGCCCTTGTTAATTCATCCATCCCTAACTGCATTAACCAACTATCCCTCCAAATCTCACTCATCCCTAACTAACTCTAACCACAATTCCCTCAAAAAAATCCCTTTACCCCCACCTATAAAACCCCTCTAATTCTTTATCAATGGAACAATATTTGATCCTGACCAAAAATTTGTAGAATTATCTCTTCAATTCACCTCCCTCAACTCACCATCACTAAAGATCTCAACAAACCACACTAATCAGAGCCACTATTAGGGTCTGAGCAAGCGGATCTCAACCACTCATCCCCTTCAATCTCACCACTGATACTACTCTACAAAACTCTAATTCTTATAAGAATATCTACAATACATATTCCTAATCTACACAATAACATCACAACAACGTCACCAAAAAATTGAAAAAGAAGAAGAATCGAGAAGGAAGAAGAAGGAAGCAGAATATTAAGAATTAAAGAGAAAAAGGTTTCAAAAGGATTTATTACCTAGATTTATTTGCTTCTCAGGGTTTCTTGTTCATCAGCTTCTGCGTTTCAACACTTGACCGAAACAATCCTTTGTTGCGTTGGTAGGGTCTTCATCCTTCTTTTCACCAATTTCTTCATAGAGTCTTGCCCCTCTTATTACTATGACTCATTTCCCCATGACTATTGCTAGAATCAATAATCTAGTAGTGTTTAATTTGGGTTTTCCATGAAATTAGGGTTTACTTTAGGTTGAGATTTTGTGTATTTTATTAGGCGTTAGAGATAATGATGGTTGAGGTTGGAAAGAGGATGAGAAGAGGAAGAAGAGGGTGGTGGTTTCTTCGTGATTGGAGCTCCATCGTTGCTGGGGAAATTGCCAGCGTGGCTTAAGCGATTTCCGCCCGTGATATATATATATATATATATATATATATATATATATAGAGAGAGAGAGAGAGAGAGAAAGAGAGAAAGAAAGAAAGAGAAAGATGACGTTGAAGGTGAGACGTGAGAATGAAAACCTCTAATCTCATTTTTCTTCATTTTGAGTTTCAATTGGGCTTTGGCTTAACCCCGGTAAGCCTTTTACTTGCACGCCCCCTATAAATTCTATTCACCACACTTTTTTTGCTGAAACAAAAGACAAGAGCAATGGGCTTCTGATTGTTATCTCATAGCACATTACCATGGTCACACCCTCTGGTTCCAGTTTGCACCTCTCTACAAGGCCCATTAACTTACTTATTTTTCCCATCGTGTGTTCCTTTTATTTTTATTTAGGATATCTTTAAGAAATGAGTTGATTAAACTTTAGCCTAAATTTTTTTAGAGTAATGTTTGATTGAAATTTTTAGTTATTAAGTCATGTAGAAAAAATAGGGTTTTTTTATCTTATTTCTCTTTTGTGCTTTACCTCTAATTAATAAATTCATGACCCATAATTGATGACCATTGCCTATTATTGATTCATGAGTGCTTTCTTAGCCATAATTGACCTATACTATCCTTTACATGATCCCTTAGGATTTTATTCAATTAAGTGATTAAAAGTCACTTAATCATTTAATATGAACTAGATTGATATTATGTCACGGTACCATAAATGATTCCCTTAGGTCAAAATCTCTCATTCTAAAACCCGAAAAAATAGGTAAATAATTTATGATACCATAAATGTTTCCTTTCTACCACAATACAAACAACTCTTAAGGGAATCATTTATTTGCAAAATTAAATTCTAGTTTTACATGACATGATTAAAATGGGAAAAACAAGAAAGGGGGATTTGAATTGTTTTCACAGTAAATAAAAACTTTTGCAACACCACATACACGAAAGTAAAAACATACAACACAAGAAATTTATCCTGGTTCACTTGAAAATCAAAGCTACTCCAGTCCACCCGACCAAGGTGATTTCGCCTTTAATAAGGACTTAATCCAATGATCTTGAAAGATTACAACAATCGTCTAAGAGTTCAGCAATCTCTTAGCCCTCTCAAGTCTACAGACTTCAAAAGTCACTTGAGGAACCACAACAACTATAGAGAATTACAAGTGTGTGTTTAGTGCTTATAGACAAGCAGTATGAACATAATTAAGAACATATGATCAATGATCACACTATGCGCAACAACTCTTATGTGATTACTGAATTTTACAATAACAAGTATTTAGTATTTGGTTCAAGGTGTATTATAGAATTCTTGTGTAATTTCTTCGTATCTTGGTATGATGATTGTGAGGCCTTTATATAGATCTCGGAGATGATACCGTTGGAGAGAAAATTGATGGAGATATCTTGCCAATTATGGGGCTTAATGACATTAATTTTCTTGTCCTTTCCATAGCAGTCTTGAAGTGTAATCAATATTGTCCTTATATAGATTCATACCATACTTAGAATACTTCTTGATTAAGTTTCTGATTTTGATGAGTCAGATGATTTGTTGGGCGTGAATTAGAGTGAGCAGAGTTTAGAGTCGTTGAGCAGAGCTTGTATTTTTCAGATAGTTGTTTGATAAGTAGTCTTCGGTGTTAACTTAACTATTCTTCAGATAGAGTGTCTTCTGATGTAAAGTTTTCAGAGTCTTCAGATGTAGAGTCTTGAGAGTCTTCAAATGTACATTTTTCAGAGTCTTCAAATGTAAACTTCAATGACAAATTATGTGTAATTCTTTAGAAGAGTTCTTGTTCAGAGCTAGATATGATATCTTCATTTTTGGATCTTCTTTTCTGAACTTCGTTAGTTGTCAGATATTATTCTCATCAGATTTATTTTTCCTTAGAAACCTGCACTCTTAGAGAAATCTATTAGGGTACCAAATTGTTTCATTCTTTGTTATCATCAAAACTTAGAGATATATTGCAGAACCAAAATCTTGTTCTAACAATATGCTTGACTTGTCATTAAGGACTAGTTGTCATTATCAAAAGTTATTGTCCTTATTAGAGGCATGTCACCTAGAAGTAAACTACAAAATAAGGTTCCACAAGATCTTCTTAGAAGCACTTATGTTTTTCATGTCAAACTCCTTTTCAATACGATTTTCAGTTCATTTACATCATGTAAATGATTAGCAACATTTAAGATATCTTTTACGTACAATATAAGGAAAATAAAAGAGCCATCATTAAAACTTCTAACATAACCACAATAAGCATACTCAAATTTTCTATATCTAATATGAAGCATGTATGAATCAAAGCAGTTGTATTATTGCCATGGAGACTGCTTTAAACCATAAAAAGTCTTCTTTAGTTTCTAAACTAGTATGTCATTCCTAGTCTGGTTTAAATAAGCATATTTGTCTTTGGTTTAAATAATGCCCTAGCCTTTAGCTTGTGGTATTCTGATTTTGTTTGATGGCTTCTTCTAGCAGGTTGGTAGACTCACAACTATTTACCAATCTGGTTATGTCTCAGGGCTTATGTTGTAGCATTTAGTGTGGAAAACAAGTCCTTGGATACTCTGTCTTGCTTACATGCCAGTTGCAGTGGACTTACAACTTGGAATGCATTTGTCTTCTTTGGTGTCATGGCTAAACCAGGGTGGATCTTTTGTTGCTCAAGGCTTATGCTGGCTTATTGTTCATGCATTGGTTCTGCAGCAGGTGCTTGAGGGTGGCAAGTATGAGGATCATGGTGGTTTGGTTTTGTAAGGCCATTGCGCAATGATGCTTTAGCTGCAACTGGTACATTGCAGGTTGGTTTGTGATGCACTGTGAATTGGTGGTTTTGACATGTCATGACTGAGTTTGTGGTCATGTTGGTCTGTTTCTGTAGGATCCAAGCTGCAATCTTCATTCACTAGTCCTCAACAAGCGTTTCCATGGTTTTGTGTGGTACATGGTGTTAGATTGATGGTGTTGGTAGCAGGTCACAACTTACCTCATGGTGTAACCAGATTGATGTTCCTTGCTCTCTATGTTGCTCAATTCTGCAGCACATCTTGTTCATGTATTCAACCTTGGTCTATTTTTTCTCACTTTATCTTGGTCCTAAGCCCTATTAGATTAACTAGCTTTTGGCCTAATGCAGGTTGGTTCTTTTGCAGACAAACTGTTGGATGTGCTGGTTTTGGTTTACATTGTATGCATAGCTAATTCATACCATGTCTTGGCATGCTTCATGGATGAAAAAGGATGTACTTTCACAACAAGTTTTTGGTTTGGCCATTGACAGCACTTGTGATTTTAATTCAAGGCATGTTGGAAAAATTTCAAGGCTTGACTTTTATGTTGGTTGGGACTTCGGTCTGTGCAAGTTGGGCATTACATTAGGATGGAAGTGAATTGGCAAGACAAGAAACTCCAAATTTCTAAGGCATGACCAAGTTGGCATTAAAGTGAAGAAACCAAGCACAAATGGTTAAACCAAGGATAACATGGGCATGGAGAAAGGCATGAGGTTAAGGACCAGCCATTTAGTGATTAGGGATGACCAAAGACCTAGGGTTGACTTTGGTCAAGTTGACCAAAAAGTCAACTATTGACCAAAGTCAACAAATTTGCAAACATTCATTTTTTTGTGTTTTTCTTGTTAATGGACAATGGATTGATGATTAGGGTGAAAATTTAGGGCATTAGGGTCATGGGTTGACTTTGGTCAAAGTTGACCAAAAAGTCAACAGTGTTGACCAAAGTCAACAATTGGTCAAACATGTCAAATTTTGTATTTTCTAGTATAGAATCATATATAATGGTTTAAAATGACATGGAATGAATTGGAATGGTTTGAAAAGTGATTGAAATTAGTTTTACAATTGGTTTATTAATGAGTTGGATGTTTGACTTTTGAAAAGAAAATAACTTGACTGATGATGTTTATGAACAAAGCCCTGAAATGAGACCATAAGGTTAGGGTTTTGATATAGTATCCATGGGGCTTGAAATACAAGAAGTTTGGTTGTTCAGATGACCAGGACCAAAGATATATCCACAACCATATGAATAGAACCATTGACTTTGGACCAAGACCAATGCTCCAAGAAAGGTTAGGCCAAGCAAAATGACAAAGGGTGAAGATTGAAGGGTCATGAATGCACAATGGAGCCACCAAGTTCATATGATTCACCATCTTCTGATTAGGGCTTTGGAGACCAGGATAAGGCCTGGGGAAGCCCAATGAAGTCATGCCTTGAGGAATTAGGGCTTTGAAGGCCATAGATTGTCTGGGCACACCTTTGTTGAAACCAAAACTTCACCACCACCATTAGGGTTTCACATCCCCCATGCTGATGATATGAATAGATCATGCCTTTGGGCTTTGATATCCATACAAACCCTAGCTTTACAAGCCCAAGTTCCTTCTGAATCCATGAGGAATGATGCATGTGGATGAATTATGAATGTATGCAAGTGATCTCTAGTCATATGGTTGGATGGAAGGATTAGGAAAAAAGGGAGGGAAAATTTAGGGGAACAACAGCTGCCCCTATTTAATCTTCTTGGACCTGAATACAAGAATTGCGGAGGCTTTTCAGGTATTCAAGGTAGAAGAGGATTAAATACCTATGTGCCCGAAATTTACCGGAACAGGTGGCTGAAGTCCTATCACCGGTGTGGGGAAGATGCTTCATGTAGTGCATGATGTATGCTTATTTTTTATGATGCATGTTTTATTTCTTGTTTGTCATATGTAGGGATGAATCTTTATTGTGATGGGAACTCCGACTCGTCATCGAGAATTAGAACATGGTTGCCGAGAAGTTTAATGGGTGTCAATACTGCCATTACGGAATTCCTTGCCTGTTAAGGAAAACTGGAAGGCCAGAACTCCCATGGTGTCCTAGCTGATTGAATGTCGCAGGTATCCAAGTAACACCACTATTGAGTCATTGATCACCTATCAGGTTTATCGGGTTGCAATCGTAATGCAAAGTGTTTCTCTTTAGTGTAGCTTTTTATTATTCCCCGAAATTTTAAAGCATTATGTGAGTAAGACAAGCCAATTATTTTGCATACAAAACATAGAATTACATGTTTGATGGAATAACTGAATTTTATTGATATAGAATATGTACATATGGTGAGTACAAGGATGCAGACACCCTTAATGAGGATGTTGCGAAAACTGAGAAAAATTAATTGAAATGGCAATGGGAAACATTTTTGTATATTTTTCTCCATTGATTACAACATTGACCTTAGTCTACCATATAATCTGAATCCCAAGACCTTGCTTCGGTTGACGGTGATTGAATCGGTCCTTGACCCTCTGATATCTAGCATGTAGCGTATGGGCTCAAGGATCATAGTCAATGTCTTTATCCCTAACGTTTTCCTGGATATTTCAATTCTTTTTGTCCACCGGGATGCTCCTTTTTGCCTAAGCCTCCCTTTCGGGTTTTCGGCTTAGCGAGCTTCATATGTGTTCCCTAACTTTTGCCTGGACAAATCATTTTTTGGTCCATCGGGATAGCCATTTTTGCCTAGATTCACCTTGTGGAGGTTAATCTAGCGGGCTTTCATCATTTCTTTTTTAGGCATAATATTTTTTGACTATGTCTGCATTCACTAGCGAAGGCAAATCTTCCCCATCCATTATTGTGAGGATTAGAGACCCACCTGAGAAGGCCTTTTGACGATGAAAGGTTCCTCATAGTTGGGAGTCCATTTGCCTCACGGGTCTGAGTGAATGGCAGAATACCTCTTGAGCACGAGGTCTCCAACGTGGTACGCACGAGGAAGAACCTTCTTGTCAAAAGCTCGTTTGAGACGTATTTGGTATACTTGACCATGACAGACGACCGTCAAACGCTTCTCTTCAATCAGATTCAGCTGGTCATACCGAGATTGAACCCATTTAGCTTCATCAAGATCAGCTTCCATGATGACCCTGAGTGAAGGAATCTCGACTTCGATCGGTAGGACAACCTCCATTCCATAAACCAGAGAGTATGAAGTTGACCTAGTGGATGTGCGGACTGAGGTTCTGTAACCATGTAGAGCAAAGGGTAGCATCTCATGCCAGTCCTTGTATGTCTTGACCATCTTCTGGACGATTCTTTTAATATTCTTGTTAGCTGCTTCTACGGTGCCGTTCATCTTGGGCCGGTATGGTGAAGAGTTGTGGTGCTCGATCTTAAATTCTTCGCACTACTCCCTCATCATAGTGTTGTTGAGGTTACTGGCGTTATCAGTGATGATCTTGCTAGGTATTCCATAGCGGAAAATTATCTCTTTCTTGATAAACCGGGTAACCACTTGTCGAGTGACATTAGCATATGAAGCAACTTCAACCCATTTCGTGAAGTAATCAATAACGACTAGGATGAATCGATGTCCATTAGAAGATTTGGGCTATATCATCCCAATCATATCGATGCCCCACATAGAAAAGGGCCATGGAGAAGTTAGGACATTCAATGGAGTTGGTGGCACGAAGATCTTATCACCATATATCTGGCACTTATGGCACCTTTTCACAAAGTTGTAGCAATCGACCTCCATTGTCGTCCAATAATAACCAGCCCGGAGGATCTTCTTGGCCATAACAGGACCCTTCGCATGTACATCCTCGCAGCCTTCGTGTATGGACTTTATGATTGTACTAGCTTCGTGTCTATCCACGCATCTGAGCAGTACGGAATCATAATTCCTCTTGTATAGTACATCACCGTTTAGGAAGAACTTGGAAGAGAGTCTCCTCAGAGCTTTCTTATCGATAAGGGATATACCCTCGGGGTATTGCTGTTTCTCCAGAAATGTTTTGATGTCATAGAACCAAGGCTTATCGTCAGGATTGGCCTCAATTGCTAGAAAATGTGTTGGCTCATCTAAGTGGTCAATCTGGATGGATGGTGCTTCATTCTTCCATTTGACTTTGAACATAGATGCCAGCGTGGCTAGAGCATCGGCTAACTGATTTTCTTCCCTAGAAATATGGTGAAAGGATATTTCATCAAAATAGGGTATCGGTTTTCTGATATGCTCTTTGTAGGGTATCAACTTGCTATCCCGAGTCTCCCAATCGCCTTTCACCTGACTGATTACCAGAGCTGAATCACCGAATACCTCAAGAATCTTGATTCTCAAATCGATTGCCGCCTCTAAACCGTAGATACATGCTTCATATTCTGCCATGTTGTTAGTGCAGTCAAAACATAATCTAGTGGTAAAGGGCAGGTGGAAACCAGTTGGAGAAGTGATAATAACACCTATACCATGGCCTCGAGCATTGGAAGCACCGTCGAACACGAGCGTCCATCGCGATCCTGGTTTGGGGCCTTCCTCATGGCTTACCTCGAAGCCTGGCATAGTGAAGTCTCTGATAAACATGATGTCTTTATCTGGAAAGTCAAACCTCAACGGTTGGTAACCTTCAACAGGCAGGTGAGCGAGATAGTCAGACATAACACTCCCTTTTATTGCTTTTTGGGTCACATATTGTATATCGTACTCGGTTAACAACATTTTCCACCGGGCGATTCTACCAGTAACAGCAGGATTTTCGAATATATACTTTATCGGATCCATCTTGGATATCAATAAAGTAGTGTGACAAATCATATATTGTCTCAGGCGTCGAGCATCCCAAGTCAAAGCACAACACGTCTTCTCTAAAAGTGAGTATCGGGTCTCACATTCAGTGAATTTCTTGCTGAGATAGTAAATAGCATGTTCTTTCTTGCTTGTGTCGTCGTGGTGACCCAAAATGCAACCCATGGATTCATCAAGTACTGTGAGGTACATAATAAGTGGCCTACCAGCAACTGGTGGTACCAAGATTGGCGGTTCTTGCAAGTACGTCTTTATTTTATCGAATGCCGCTTGGCAATCATTATTCCATATAATCGATTGGTTCTTTCTCAAGAATTTGAATATCGGTTCGCAGGTAGCCGTCAGGTGAGATATGAATCTAGAGATGTAATTAAGTCGCCCAAGGAAGCCTCGAACTTCTTTTTCTGTTCGGAGAGCTGGCATTTCTTGGATGGCTTGAACTTTGTCGGGATCAACCTCGATACCCTTTTGACTGACTATGAAACCCAAGAGTTTACTGGATCGGACCCCAAAAGTACATTTAGCCGGATTCAGGCGCAGTTTAAACTTTCAGAGTCTGACAAACAACTTTCTCAAGTTTACCAGATGATCTTCCTCAGTTCTGGATTTGGCAGTCATGTCGTCCACATAAACCTCAATCTCTTCATGAATCATGTCGTGAAAGAGTGTTACCATGGCGCGCTGATATGTTGCCCATGCGTTCTTCAAGCCGAATGGCATGACTTTGTAGCAGTAAGTTCCCCAAGGTGTGATTAAAGTTGTCTTCTCTATATCGTATGGTGATATCTTTATCTGATTGTACCCAGAGAACCCATCCATGAAAGAAAAGACGGAGAATTGAGTTGTGTTGTCGACCATCAGATCAATATGAGGCAAAGGGAAGTCATCCTTTGGGATGGCTCTATTGAGGTCTCGATAGTCTACACACATTCTGACTTTACCATCCTTCTATGAAACTGGAATGATATTAGCAACCCACTGCGGATATTCAGAAATGGATAAGAAGCCAACATCTAGATGCTTCTTAACCTCTTCCTTGATCTTGAGTGACATATCGGGTCTGGTCCTTCTGAGCCTCTGCTTGATTGGAGGATATTCAGGCTTGAGTGGTAAGTGATGTTCAACAATGTTGGTGTCTAACCCTGGCATATCTTGATATGACCAAGCGAAAACGTCAACATACTCATGCAACAATTCTACCAACTCGGAGTGTACATGCTCGGCAAGAGATGCCCCAACTTTTACCTCTTTTTTGTCAGTTTTAGAACCCAAGTTAATGACATCCACTGGTTATTTGTATGACTGAATCTCTTTCTCTTCGTGCTCAAGGAGCCGTGCTAGTTCAGCTGGTAATTCACAATCTTCCTCATTATCATCTTCAGCTTGGTTGATTGGAAGTTCAGATTCATAGTTGATTTTAGCCGTGTCGTAATCAGTGGTTTTATTTGTTGTTTTTTCCGAGTACACCATAGGAATCACGGTGGCCGTCCAATTGGGAAGCTTGAATCATGGAGGACATCTGAGAACAAGGTTGGGTTCCCCCGGCTTGTTTCCACTAGACTCTCCAATGACTGCCACGGTATGCTCACTTTGATAGTCGACACTGCTGAACTTCACCGGGTTGAATTGCTTTTTCTTCGGACTCACCTTGCATGTTGTCGGGTCATAACCGATACCATACCCGTCACGCTTTTCTGCCACATTGGCGATCTCACCCCAACCGGGAAGCGGGCCTTTTTTCAATGTCTGCTTGTCACTCTTTGCTGAGGATAGGATGGTAGCGGATGATTGATTGTTGTTAGCTGTGGCGGAACTGACATCTTCAAATTCTAGATAGTGGAGTAGAACCTCAAAGATCCCCTCATCTGTTTCAACATATCTGAAAGAGGAGAGTTCACTGACCAACAAATCTTCTTCCCCACACACAATTACCAGTTTGTCGTCTATCGAGTATTTCAGTTTCTGGTGCAATGTAGAAGTGACTGCCCCAGCGGCATGAATCCATGGTCTACCCAATAGACAACTATATGCTGGGTTGATGTCCATGACTTGGAATGTGATGTCAAACTGGTGGGGTCCAACACAAATAGGCAAATCGACCTCCCCAATTACATGCCTTCGGGAACCGTTGAAAGCTCTAACGATTAATGCACTGGTCCTCATCTCGGGCCCCTTAAACTGTAACTGGCTTAACGTAGACTTTGGCAGTACGTTAAGCGAAGATCCAATATCAACAAGGACTCAGGATAAGAGAGAGTCAGTACATGTGACTGAAATATGTAGTGCCTTGTTGTGGGCCTTTCCCTCAGGAGCTAGCTCTGCTTCATTAAATCCCAAATACCTACTAGCGGTGATATTGGCAACCACGTCGTCAAATTGATCGACTGTGATATCTTGCATCACATGAGCGGTATTTAGAACTTTCAGCAGTGCTTTGCGGTGAGCCTCAGAACTCAAAAGGAAAGACAAAATTGATATTTTGGAGGGTGTTTGGTTCAACTGGTCAATAATCTTGAAGTCACTCTTCTTGATCAGTTTGAGGAATTCCTGACTTTCCTCAAAGGTGATACTCTTCTTGTGATCTTCAAACTGTTCTTTCTCAACCATCGGCTCTTTACCCTTGGATGCTTCGGCCTTGACAGCGTTATTGTTTTCAATAACCTTCGTCAACACCGGAGCAGTTGTCACGATCGTAGTGGCCGATACAGATGCCCCTGCCTGCGGAGTCGGAGCAGGAATAACCTTCTCCTTAGGAGGGACAACTATGGGTGCTGGAGACACCCTAGGAGTGTATTTAGGAGAAAATACACGGCCACTTCGAGTCATGCCTCCCGTTCCAGCAATGTTGACGATTTCTGTCAGGAATGCAGATTTCTTTTCCTCCCAAATACTTTGCGGTCTCATAATTCCAAGGCACTGCCTTAGTATTCTGATACGGTAACAGAGTTGGAACACGGAAATGAATCGGCTGAATCCTCCTGGGGGGAGCTTCAACTTTCTTTTTCCTGTATACTATTGTTATTGGTTCAATTACTGCCACCTCTTATGCTGCTCGAGATTTGGAGAAATGTATTAACCCTTGATTCATCAGTTCTTGCACACATCCTTTCAAATGCTCGCAATTATCTGGATCGAACTCGCATACTGTGCAATCATCATGTACCCTTTCTAGAAACCCAAACTATTCAAGCTTCTGTAACACAACATACATCGAAGTCTTTACCTCTTCAACCTTCAATATAACTTTGGTACTTTTCTCTTCAATCACGGCGTTGACCGACGCGCCACTCTGATTCGGCAAGGGATTTGTCTTTACATTTGGTTTTTCTTCGGAGAAGGTCAGGATGTCTTGATTGATTAAGTCTTGAATTTTGTATTTAAGTGCCCAATAATTTTCTGTAGAATGCCCTATGAATCCAGCATGATGCACGCATGAAGCATTAGGATCGTGCTTGGCGTGGAATGGAGGAGTGGGCGCGGGCAATTCTTTTGGTACGATTACCCCTACATGAATTAGATAGGGTACTAACTCGGAGTACGACACCGGAATCTTGTCAACTTGGGGTCGGTTCCCAAAACTGTTTCTATTGCTCTGACATCGATTTTGTCCTCTGTTATCACGGTTATATTGTTGATTTGGATTTTTTTGAACGGGTGTTGGTTGTTGATTGCCTTTCTGCGGTTGATACTGGAAAGGCAGTTTCTGGTATTGAGCCGCGGTGATGTACGTATACAGGTAATACGGCATAGGGGCCATCGAAAATTGATATCGGGGGCGAGCCTTCGCCAGTACAACGTTTGCTTCCCCCTCCTTCTTTTTAGCGAAGCCCCCATGCGGCCTCTTGTTGGCTGTCTATTGTGCGGTCTTATATGTTATTTTCCCTGATTTCAACCCACTCTCAACATGTTCCCCGATGGTCACTATGTCAGAAAAATTTGTCGATGAACTGCCAGTCATCTTTTAAAAAAATAGCCCTTGCAGCTTACCCATGAAGATGTCCACTAATTCGTTGTCAGATAATGCTGACCGAACCCTAGCCGCCATTTCGCGCCAACGTTGAGCATATTCCTTGAAGGTTTCATTAGATCTTTGCGACTAATTCTATAATTGAAGCCTTGTCAGAGCCATGTCAAGGTTGTACTTATATTGTTTCAAGAATGCCTTGGAGAGGTCCCTCCACGATCGGATCTTTGAACGCTCCAGACTCATATACCAATCCAAGGAGGCCCCAACCAGACTATCTTGGAAGCAATGGATCAAGAGGTTGTCATTATCAATGTGTGAAGCCATTTTCCTACAGTACATGGTGAGGTGACTGCGGGGACAACTGAGGCCCTTGTATTTGGGAAGGTCATGCACCTTGAATTTCTAAGGTAACACCACATTCGGGAGCAAGTAGAGGTCTCGAGCATCTATGCCAAAGGAAGAGAAACCCTCAATGGTCCTTATTTTGTCGTCCAAGAGCTGGTAATCCGCAGGTCTGGCTGGATCAACAACGGGAGGAGCAACCTGACTGGCCGATCGAGAAGCTTCTGGAGCGATCGGTGCAGGAATGTTCGGGGTGAACCATATCTGAGGCGGGTAGGAGAAACCCGGTGGCACAGTCTGAGTAGCATGAGCAGGCTGAAGATATTGCATTCTAGGCTGAGCATTGGGGGCCTGAGGTGCCCCTGTCTGCACGTACTGGGATGCAGGGTATGTCAACACGGGCACGAAGGTTGCCCCAGGGTAACCAAAGGGAAAAGCCGGGACCTGACTGGTGCTCGCAGCTTGAGCAGTCTGATTAGGAAGCTGGAAGTGGAGGCGCAGGCCTCAGTAGTCCTCTTCATCATGGGGGAGCTTGTCAGGAGCCTGACCTTGGTTGTTATCCAGATTAGCAACATCGACCAGAGTAGTTTGGAGAGTGGGGAGAACCCACAGGAAACCAACATTTCCAGCAGCAGCAATGGCAGCAAGAGTCGGGTGAGGGAAGAAAGCTCCCCCACTAGAAAGACTGCCAACTAGGTGTGGGGGAATTCCCCACGGGTAGGCAGTAGTAAGCCTAGCAGAATCCATGGGGACCGTCTGACGGCTCCCAGGGTTGGGCACAACAGTTTCCGCCTGAGTGTCGACGGTAGTGCCAGCAGTAGCATCAGGAATGGTCACCCTAGCAGCACGGGTGACGTTGGCAGTAGCAGAGGCAGGGTTCCTCTGAGACTGGAGAATCCCGAGAATAGTCTCCATGTTCCCCCTGAACAGTTCATCTCACCTTACACCTGGACGAGGGATTCATGAACGACAACATTGTCAGCTTCGTATTCGGCCATGATTTTTGACTTGTTGGAGCATGTGTAGTACTGATGACGAGTCGTCGTTGTTGCTGCGGCAAAACGGACAGTGTAAGCATTTTGTTTTCTGGCGGCTTTATGCTATGAATGTAATAAATACATGTTAACAAGTGAAAAAATATTATTTCTAGGGTGCCAGTATGCCAGTGTGCATACATAGTCATACAACGAGCAGGGATATGACACCAAAAGCATTTCAACAAAATCTCTTTTATTTATTTGAAAGACAAATAGTACAAACTATTACAACTTGAGGTCATTTTGATGCACTAGCATGGAAATCAGACTTGATCCTTTCCTTGACAACCCTACATACAGAAACGAAATGGAAAACAGCCATCGGGCTGTTGTGAGGAAACATGTTAGCATATGATCTTTTCAACAACCCAGGAAGGTCCTCGAGCGACTGGCTAGCAAATTCGGTCAAGCGGGCATGTCTGTCGGTCCAATACTGAGCATCCTTGATGAGGTTGTGTAGCAAATAAAGACTCGGTCCGCTCAAGATATCCTGCACAAATTCTTCTTTCTGGTCCAGGAGAACTTGCAAGTGACGGCTCTGAATCTCCCATTGGGTAGCTTCCTCTTGCAGCTGGTTCCTTTCTTCCAAGTTCCGATGGGCCTGGCGATTCAAAGATCGTATCTCTTTAAACCTTTTGTCGATGTCACTCTGGAGTTGTGCGAGGTTTGCTTCCAGCTTCTTGGCGCAGACTTGCTCGTCCTTCAACTCCTTCTGAGATTTCTCCAATAGGTCTTGTAGAGATTTTATTTGGCCTTGGTAGTCAATCTCTCGCTTGTAGGCTCGATACTGGGCTTCGGCTAACTCTTTCTTCTTGTTTGCAATGGTCTCAAAAGACCATTTCAGAGTGTCACCCACTTTTCTCCTTTTGTTTTGCTCAATATGGATATCAATATCTGCTTTGTTGAACCTTTCCCTCTTCTGACTGAGACTGGCCTTCGGGGTGTTCTTTTCTAAGGTGACTTTTATCAGGCTGGAACGGAGACCGGCATTCTCTTTTTCCAACTTCTTGATAACTTCTTTAAGGAGATCCACTTCAGGAGTGACAGTGGCAGGTGGCTTAGGGGTTTTGATACACATGGAAGGTTCCCACGGGTATGGCAGTTTGATAACCTTGGCCCTTGACTTCACCTAATCAGCATAGGAAGTAGTCACAATACACAGTTGTTTGCCTAGCGCTTTCTTTCCCACTCGCTGTATTTTGCCCCATGCTCTGCACACTTTCTTCATCAGCTCTGGACTCTCAACCCCTTCAGCTAACAACAGTTCTTCCAAAACATACGGTCTTCGGGCTTCTCTTTGAGCGGATATCCCAACTGACGTAATGAGAGAACGGGATTATAGTTGATCAAACCCCCTTTTGTACTGACGAGAGGAACATTCGGGAACTCTCCATATCGAAATATTAACTCCACTCATAAGAAATCGAGACTAAACCAGACGGCGTCCTCAGCATCTAATGACATCAACCTTTGTGACCATTTCAGATCGCCCACATTATCAACAAACGACCCTTTCTTCGGGAGGTGGGATACAATCCATTTCTGAAGCAAAGGAATACAACAATTTATGGTTCCCTCTTTCTTCATATTCCTCCAATGGAAGGAGAAGAATACATCAGCTAGTAAGGTGGGAACCGGGTTCTGGGAGATGAATATGCTGATGGCGGTCTTGTCAACGAAGCCTTCAACATTCGGGAATAACACCAATCCATAGATGAGTAATGCAAAGCTGGCGTAAAATGCATCCCAACTTCCACTATTAGCAAACATAGTGGCGTTCTCGAATAGGAATTTGGACGGTAGGCCTTGCGTGTTACCCTTGATTCGGGGAGTGGACTCAACTAGATCCTTCTTCTTGCATAAGGCTTGAGCTATATCTGCGGAATCTGGGAAGTCCTCTTCAATCATGTAGGGAATTTGGTTTTTGACTGGCAACTGTAGTAGATGGGTGAACTCCTCTAGTGTGGGAGCTAGGAGAAAGTCCTAGAACGTGAAGCAGTGTAGAGTGGGGTCATAAAACTGTGCGAACGTGAACATCAACCCTGAATCCTCCTTGGTAGACAAAACCCCCAACAGGTTGCCATAGGCTTGCTTGAAGGCTACTCGGTAATCTTTAGTAAGGCACTCGCTGAGCTTTCTCAACTCATCGTCCTTGGAGTCTCTCAATTTGTACTGATAGGTTTTTCTTCGGTCGGTCTTATCCATGGCTGCACTGACAATAGCAACTGGCACGGTAGGTCCCTGAAAAATGCAAATGTAAAATGTAATGGTTAATGTAATGATGTAATGATGTTATGCGATACAATGATGGCAGGGTATCATATAGTCAGAATTCTGGCATGCTCTGGATAAACTGCATAATCTGTTTGTTGCAGGTTCAAAGGTTTGGAGTATACGCAAGAACACGGGTATGAAGAGTCTTGGTTTCCTACAAGAAAGACCCATATCCCCTCACAGGTGTGTACTATCCTCGAAGGGTGGTGTAACACCCTTCTAAAATACCCCAATAATTAATTAAAACAACAAAATATGAATCAAAGTAGATATGCAATTTCAGGGTGTCACACTTGGCACTTCACACCATTCACCAAAATAACTTGTCATGCTCATTTATTAAATCAAAATAAAACATTGCATAATTCGCAGCGGATAGAAATCTAACAACATGCAAACCATGTAACACATTACATGTAAAGTTGTTCAATCAACCAAAATGAAAACAAAGTAAAACATCCCGTCCCGATGTTACATAGACCAGAGCATGACCCACTAAGGAACTACACTAGACTCCAAGTACTAGCCTCTACTCAATCACTGCTCGTTACCTGAAACATAGTTGTAAGGGTGAGTTCCTCAATCGATATAATAAGCATTATGAAATATCATGTAATGTTAAGTAAATTAACACATTCATCACCCTAATCATATCACACATTCAGCAACGACAACATCAACTCATAATCATGCTCAACACAAACACCAAACACACGTATAATATTGGAATACATCCATTCATATTATACGCCATACATACATTATGAAATGAGACTCCATGCATGCGGTACCGACTATTCGTGAACACATAGTTCAACCTCACCGATCAAACCCAGATACGGCTACCAAGCTCACTAGTCCCACTCATTTGAGACCTAGTGACTCACTCACTAATTCCTCACCATGGGAATTAGCTATCACCATAAAGGCCATGCTATGCACGCTAAATCACCTAGCATGCAAACATCAACAACAATCCACAATGGACATATGCTCACACTCTAAGCCATAAACAGTCCATCCACAATTGCATACATAATAGATATATTCTCAACATTATGCATACCATCACACATCATCAGCATATTTATCACAGAATCATATCATGTCATGCCAAATAATAAATCACAGTATTAGCACACTCTACTAATACCTATACTGCTCAAAACAACGGGAAATGATCCCTACTATATCATACATCAGCTAAATTACATCACTCAGCTGAAACGATCAAAACTGCACAACCACAGCTCAGAAAAATCAAACATCTGCCCATACGCGTATGGCCTGTCTCATACGCGTATGATACACGTACCACTCCTCCCATACGCGTACCAATAGAGACAAACTACGTTAGAACATCATCTTCTTCATTCATACGCGTATGGCCTCACCCCATACGCGTACCAGGCCATCTCATACGCGTATGGCCTAGTGTCATACGCGTATGACCAAAAACCAAATTCCAGATCTGCTATGGGTTTTCTCTGCTACGAGATTTCTCAGATCCAACCTCTCACAGTCCAATTTTTACACAGCATTCGTTCATATTATCTAACACAGATCATACCCATTTAATTTCACAATTTCTAACCTTATTACATCTAATTCCTACGAATTTTCTTCAATTATAAACCCATATCTCATCCATCCATAAGTTCACAATTTGCAACATTCATCATCCTAATTAGAGTCGATTCAATGGCTTATTACTACCCATTACATGTTAACCCATAATACCCATTAAACGACGATAAACCCCCCTTACCTGAGTTAATCCGGCAAATCCTTCTTTGACCTTCAAAAATCGTGAATCCTCCTCTTGAGCCCTAGCCTCTTTTTCTCCCTTTCTCAGTTTCTTCTATGTTTTCACGTGTAAAACTTTTTTACCAAATGGGACTCTTTACTGATTCCAACTTTTTATTCCAATAATAATAATCCAATAATATTCCAATTATTTAATTAAATTAATAAATATACTAATAATAATATATATGAATGGTTTATCTTTTATTTTGAAAAATAATACCCTCTCATTCATATTATCATCATAATATACTATTAAACTTAAATTAAATAATTATCATATTTTATCGGGGTGTTACAACTCTCCCCCGCTAAAAGAGTTTTCATCCTCGAAAACATACCTCAAGCGAATAACTCCGGATAAGACTCCTTCATCTGACTCTCAAGTTCCCAAGTCACATTGCCACCTGCTGGTCCTCCCCAAGCTACCTTTACCAAAGCAATCTCTTTACCCCGCAACTGCTTCAACTCTCGATCCTCGATCCTCATAGGTGATGTCTCAACAGTCAGGTTATCTCTCACCTGTACATCATCTACTTGGACCACATGCGACGGATCAGGAATGTACCTCCTCAACTGAGACACATGAAAAACCTCATGCAAATTCGCAAGCGACGGCGGTAAAGCGATACGATAGGCTACCTCCCCTATCCTCTCCAGAATCTGATAAGGACCAATAAATCGAGGTGTCAACTTCTTCGACTTCAAAGCTCGACCAACCCCAGTTATCGGAGTAACACGAAGAAACATATGATCTCCCTCTTGAAACTCAAGTGACTTCCTCCTCTTGTCGTGATAACTCTTCTGACGACTCTGAGCAATCCTCATCTTCTCCTGAATCACCTTAATCTTTTCCGTAGTTTGTTGAACAATCTCCGGTCCAACCACAACACTCTCACCGGACTCATACCAACATAAAGGTGTCCGACATCTCCTACCATACAAAGCTTCAAACGGTGCCATACCAATGCTCGAATGAAAACTATTGTTGTAGGTAAACTCAATCAAAGGTAAATAACAATCCCAAGCACCTCCCTTTTCCAAAACACAAGCCCTCAAAAGATCCTCCAGTGACTGAATCGTCCTCTCAGTCTGACCATCAGTCTGCGGATGATATGCAGAACTCAATCTCAGCTTAGTTCCCAAAGCCCTCTGCAAACCTTCCCAAAACTTCGATGTAAATCTAGGATCTCTGTCCGAAACAATACTCGACGGAATGCCATGCAAACTTACAATTTTCTCAATATACAACTCAGCTAATCTCTCTAACGGATAATCCATTCTGATCGGAATGAAATGAGCCGATTTTGTCAATCTGTCAAGAATCACCCAAATAGCTTCAAAATTCTTAATTGTCCTCGGTAAACCAGAAACAAAATCCATACTGATACTATCCCACTTCCACTCTGGAATAGCCAACGGTTGCATTAGCCCAGACGGCTTCTGATGCTCAATCTTTGACTTCTGACAAGTCAAACAAGAATAAACAAAACTCGCAATTTCTCTTTTCATTCCCGGCCACCAAAATAACTTTTTCAAATCATGATACATCTTCGTAGCCCCATGATGAATACTCAGGCCACTACGATGTCCTTCCTCAAGAATACTCTTCTTAAGTTCGGTAACATCCGGAATACACACCCGATTACCAAATTTCAAAACACCATTCTCATCAACTCTGAATTCACCACCTTGACCTTGATTCACTAGAGTCAACTTATCAACCAAAAGCACATCGGATTTCTGACCCTCTCTAATCTCATCCAGAATACCACTCGTTAACTTCAACATTCCCAATTTAACACTATTGTGAGTACTCTCACACACCAAACTCAAGTCTCTAAACTGCTTAATTAAATCCAATTCCTTAACCATTAACATAGACATATGCAATGATTTCCGACTCAATGCATCAGCCACTACGTTTGCTTTACCCGGATGGTAATTCAAACCAAAGTCATAATCCTTCAGAAACTCTAACCATCTCCTCTGTCTCATATTCAACTCTTTCTGATCAAACAAATACTTTAAACTTTTATGGTCACTGAAAACCTCAAATCTTGACCCGTACAAGTAATGCCTCCATAACTTCAGAACAAATACCACAGCTGCCAACTCTAAATCGTGTGTCGGATAGTTCCTCTCATGAACCTTCAGTTGTCTCGAAGCATAAGCTACAACCTGCTTATTCTGCATCAAAACACCACCTAAACCCAACAATGAAGCATCACAGTAAGCCTCAAATGGTTCCGACGGACTTGGTAATATCAGAATAGGAGCAGTAGTTAACCTTCTCTTTAACTCTTGGAAACCTTCTTCACATTTTGAGTCCCAAACAAACGCTTGCCCCTTTCTAGTCAACATCGTCAACGGTAACGCCAACTTAGAAAATCCCTCAATGAATTTCCTATAATAACCTGCAAGTCCAAGAAAACTCCTTATCTCAGAAACTGACTTCGGAGCTTCCCACTTAGATACCGCTTCTATCTTAGAAGGATCAACAACAACACCACCTCTTGAAACCACATGACCAAGAAAACTAACCTCTTCTAACCAAAATTCACACTTGGACAGTTTAGCAAATAACTTCTTTTCTCGTAGAACTCCTAAAACCACTCTCAAATGTTCAGCATGCTGTTCTTCAGATTTCGAATACACCAAAATATCGTCAATAAACACCACAACAAACTTGTCTAGGTACGGATGGAAAATCCTATTCATATACTCCATAAATACCCCAGGCGCATTAGTCACACCAAAAGGCATTACAGAATACTCATAATGTCCATACCTTGTTCTGAAAGCAGTCTTCTGAATATCCTCAGTTTTCACACGTATCTGATGATACCCCGATCTCAAATCTATTTTGCTGAACACACTCGCACCAACCAACTGATCCATCAAATCATCAATCCTCGGCAAAGGATACCGATTCTTGATCGTCACTTTATTCAGTTGCCTGTAGTCCACACACAACCTCATAGTACCTTCTTTCTTCTTAACCAATAACACTGGTGCGCCCCACGGGGACACACTCGGACGAATAAATTTCTTATCCAACAGATCTTCCAGCTGACTCTTCAATTCAGTTAACTCAACAACAGACATACGGTACGGAGCCATCAATATCGGCCTAGTACCAGGTACCAAATCAATCGAGAACTCAACTTCACGCTCTGGCGGTAATTCATTCACTTCTTCAGGAAACACATCAGGAAAATCACACACCACGGCTAGATCGCAAATCACCAGTTTATCTTTAGCCTCCAAAGTCGCTAACAGCATAAACAACTCTGCCCCATCTGCTACTGCCTCATTCACCTGCCTTGCTGATAGAAACAAACTCTTTCCTTCCTCAATCTCAGGAAAGATCACAGTCTTATCAAAACAGTTGATATAAACTCGGTTAAACACCAACCAGTTCATACCCAGGATAACATCAATCTGCACTAGTGGAAGACACACGAGGTCCATCCCAAAGTCTCTACCAAAAATACTCAAAGGGCAATTTAAACAAACTGAAGTAGTAGTCACTGAACCCTTCGCAGGAGTATCAATCACCATACTCCCATGCATCTCAAATATCTCTAATTTAAGTTTCACAGCACAATCCAAAGATATAAAGGAATGAGTCGCACCTGTGTCAATAATAGCTACAAGAGGAAAGCCATTAATATAACACGTACCTCAGATCAAACGATCATCTGCAGAAGTCTCAGAACCCGATAAAGCAAAGACCTTGCCTCCCGACTGGTTCTCTTTCTTCGGCTTAGGACACTGTGGACTGATATGACCCACCTCTCCACAGTTGAAACAAGTCATAGTCTTCAACCGGCACTCTGCAGCCAAGTGACCACCTTTGCCACACTTGAAACACTTCTTCTCAGTACTGGTACACTCATGGATACGATGTCCAGCCTGACCACATCTGTAACACTTAGCAGAGGCACTGGAGTCTCCCCCACTAGGTCTCTTCATCCCGCTCTGTCTCTGGAAACCTTTGCCAGCTGCATACGGTTTCCCACGATCATTCTGATTCTTGCCTTTTCTATCAACCCTCTGCTGATAGCTCTCCGCTCTGGCCTTGGTATCTTGTTCAAAAATCCTGCAACAGTCAACCAAGTCAGAAAACACTCTGATCCGCTGATACCCAATAGCCTGCTTGATCTCGGGACGTAACCCGTTCTCAAACTTCACACATTTTGAAAATTCCCCAGTAGCCTCATCATAGGGAGTGTAATACTTCGACAGCTCTGTGAACTTAGCAGCATACTCAGTAACAGACCGGTTGCCCTGCTTCAATTCTAAGAACTCTATCTCTTTCTTTCCTCTGACATCCTCTGGAAAGTACTTCCTCAGGAATCTTTCTCTGAACACCGCCCAAGTGATCTCAGCGCTCCCAGCAACTTCCAACTCAGTGCGGGCAGCAACCCACCAATCATCTGCTTCCTCAGACAGCATATGCGTACCGAACCTGACCTTCTGGTTATCGGCACACTCAGTCACTCGGAAGATCCTCTCGATCTCCTTCAACCACTTCTGAGCACCATCTGGATCGTATGCTCCCTTGAACATTGGAGGATCGTTCCTCTGGAACTCACTCAGTTGACGAGCAGCTCCCAGTCCCACAACATTCGGATTCCCTCCAAGTACTCTAGCTAGCATACCCAGAGCCTCAGCAATCGCAGCATCGTCTCTACCTCTTCCAGCCATCTCTATTCTGAGTTAATCCAACAAGCTAAAACAATAAGTACTGATAGGGTTACACAACACCTATCACATACAGGGAAACAAAATAATTACGACTCGACTCGACCGACTATGCTCTGATACCACTAATGTAACACCCTTCTAAAATACCCCAATAATTAATTAAAACAACAAAATATGAATCAGAGTAGATATGCAATTTCAGGGTGTCACACTTGGCACTTCACACCATTCACCAAAATAACTTGTCATGCTCATTTATTAAATCAAAATAAAACATTGCACAATTCGCAGCGGATAGAAATCTAACAACATGCAAACCATGTAACACATTACATGTAAAGTTGTTCAATCAACCAAAATGAAAACAAAGTAAAACATCCCGTCCCGATGTTACATAGACCAGAGCATGACCCACTAAGAAACTACACTAGACTCCAAGTACTAGCCTCTACTCAATCACTGCTTGTTACCTGAAACATAGTTATAAGGGTGAGTTCCTCAATCGATATAATAAGCATTATGAAATATCATGTAATGTTAAGTAAATTAACACATTCATCACCCTAATCATATCACACATTCAGCAACGGCAACATCAACTCATAATCATGCTCAACACAAACACCAAACATACGTATAATATTGGAATACATCCATTCATATTATACGCCATACATACATTATGAAATGAGACTCCATGCATGCGGTACCGACTATTCGTGAACACATAGTTCAACCTCACCGATCAAACCCAGATACGGCTACCAAGCTCACTAGTCCCACTCATTTGAGACCTAGTGACTCACTCACTAATTCCTCACCATGGGAATTAGCTACCACCATAAAGGCCATGCTATGCACGCTAAATCACCTAGCATGCAAACATCAACAACAATCCACAATGGACATATGCTCACACTCTAAGCCATAAACAGTCCATCCACAATTGCATACATAATAGATATATTCTCAGCATTATGCATACCATCACACATCATCAGCATATTTATCACAGAATCATATCATGTCATGCCAAATAATAAATCACAGTATTAGCACACTCTACTAATACCTATACTGCTCAAAACAACGGGAAATGATCCCTACTATATCATACATCAGCTAAATTACATCACTCAGCTGAAACGACCAAAACTGCACAACCACAGCTCAGAAAAATCAAACATATGCCCATACGCGTATGGCCTGTCTCATACGCGTATGATACACGTACCACTCCTCCCATACGCGTACCAACAGAGACAAACTACGTTAGAACATCATCTTCTTCACTCATACGCGTATGGCCTCACCCCATACGCGTACCAGGCCATCTCATACGCGTATGGCCTAGTGTCATACGCGTATGACCAAAAACCAAATTCCAGATCTGCTATGGGTTTTCTCTGCTACGAGATTTCTCAGATCCAACCTCTCACAGTCCAATTTTTACACAGCATTCGTTCATATTATCTAACACAGATCATACCCATTCAATTTCACAATTTCTAACCTTATTACATCTAATTCCTACGAATTTTCTTCAATTATAAACCCATATCTCATCCATCCATAAGTTCACAATTTGCAACATTCATCATCCTAATTAGAGTCGATTCAATGGCTTATTACTACCCATTACATGTTAACCCATAATACCCATTAAACGACGATAAACCCCCCTTACCTGAGTTAATCCGACAAATCCTTCTTTGACCTTCAAAAATCGTGAATCCTCCTCTTGAGCCCTAGCCTCTTTTTCTCCCTTTCTCAGTTTCTTCTCTGTTTTCACGTGTAAAACTTTTTTACCAAATGGGACTCTTTACTGATTCCAACTTTTTATTCCAATAATAATAATCCAATAATATTCCAATTATTTAATTAAATTAATAAATATACTAATAATAATATATATGAATGGTTTATCTTTTATTTTGAAAAATAATACCCTCTCATTCATATTATCATCATAATATACTGTTAAACTTAAATTAAATAATTATCATATTTTATCGGGGTGTTACAGGTGGTCCTAAAAGGTCCCTAGAGTCAATGACCCAATTTGAGATACCATTGTCTTGGATGAATGACTCGTCGAACAAAGATTCTTCCAAAAGGATCTACTCTAGGTGTGGCGTCTCGTTTCAACCGTAATTGCGGAATAACTCCATGGAGGTCAAACACGACTCTAGTCACGTTACTATCCTGTGTGTGTACTCAAGCTCGGGTATAGAGCTTCTCTCTCATGTATCAACAGCCCAACCCAAACAACAACACATACAGATATCCAGGATCCCATAATGCAATAATAAAGTAAATAGCAAATAATGTAAAGCGAGTAAGGCATAAAGACGAACACCTAGAAACTAGCGAGGAAACAACCTAAACTAGGCTCGACTCCTTTTAGCGAATAGGAAGTACTCCAAGTAGCGAAGTGTCCCCAACTGAAGCTAGAGGAAATATACTCGAACATATTGCACGCTCGAACATACAACAGAGTCGCCATCAAAATTTACTTATCCCCAAAGGGAAGGTAAAACATCGATAAAACTTGGGGGAAAGAGATATGCTGGGTAAGGGAGTCGATTATGAAAGGGGAAAGTATTAGCACCCCAAACATCCATGGTACTCCATGGAAACCGTTTGGATTGTTCTCGCTCGAATAGGTGTGATATCTAAAGATTACTCGCAAAAGAATAGGAAAAGAAAGAAATAGATAAAGTGCTCGGTGAGGACTGGGGCCCTCATACCTACGTATCCTCATAGTGCAATGAGGAATTCAGAGCTTCGTAGTTCAAGGAACTAGAAGTGGGAGGTGAAAAGGAGTGTTATAGAAGGCATGATTTGAGCCAAAGGATAATGTTGTTTGAACTCCAACAAGGGTGAAAACATGAACCCAAGAGTAAACAGGTATGAACCGACAAGTGATGGTGTATATCACTTGTATCACTGTACGGGAACAACCGAAAGGATAGGAATTAGGTGTTTGGGGCAAGGGGCAAACAACTCTTGGTTTACAAGGAGGTACAAGATGGAGCACAAAGGTATAATGTATTTGGCTCAAAGAATAAGTATATCACGTGGAGTGAAGGAAGGTACAATACGAATGTATCATGAAGATGGATGGAGTGAAGTGACCGAAGTCACATAATAGAGTATCTGGTGATAAGTGACTGGAGAAATATTATTTGAAATCGAAAGGTGAAAGTGTATTAGAATCCATAAGAGGAATGAGATTTCTACCATAGAGAGAAACAACGTTAACCGATACTTGGACTAGCAGGCCGCCACTGTAGGGTTTTGGATAAAAAAGAAGGAATTAAATGTTTGGGATAAGAGCCAAACAACTCTAGGTATGAAATGCGGACTATTCGTTAGGCGTCCTAAAAGAGTGTATATGGAATTCCAAAGAAAGTGTATCTCGATGTCAAAGAAATAGTATGTCACTGGGTGAACGATTTATGATCGAAGGTAGGTAATAGAAGGTGAAAGATATGAGTGATTCCCTAAGGCGGAAGAGGAATAATTAGAAGTATGCTCGCCAAGGATTCACATCCTCGTGCCTACGTATTCTCATCGTGCAATGAGAAAGTCAGAGCAATCGTAGTTCGGAACTACGAGAATAGAAAGAGATTTGTTTGTCTAAGCAACGGGGACTCACAAGACAAACCCCAAGTCAAGGAAGGATTGTAGTATTGGAATGCAAGGAGTAGTGTATCACTTGTTGGGGAATTGGCAATTCGAGATCAACTCAGGATAGTATCTTGGATCCAGGAGAAGGATAGACTCTTAATCAAGAGCAAGGTAGGCATTTACCAATACATGGACTAGCAGGCCGCCACTATAAGGTAAATCCAAAAAGAAAGACTGAATTAAGTGTTTGGGGTTGTTTACCCAAATAACTCTCGATTGAAGAGATGGACTGTCATCAGGACGTCCTAAAAGGATGGACAAGGAGTCCAAGGAGAAATATGATTGATCTCAAAAGATGGTATAGGTTGCATGAATGAAGAATGATTGATTGGATAAAAAAGATAAGTTGATAAATAATATAGCTCACGAAGAAACTGGGTTCTCCTGCCTACGTACCCTTATAGTTCAATAAGGAAATCAGAGCTTTCGTAGTTCAACCCACTAGGGATGAAAAGAAAATGATGGAGGCAAAAGAAATGAAAGGTTGAGATTGAATTGTCTAGAATGAAATGGAGAGTGAAGTGCTAAGAGACTTGACAGTCAATTGATGGGAATCACACTAAAGCCTATGAATAAGGGCAAACGCTTTGAATATTTAGGGCATACGCTCCATATGCAAAGTCTCTCTAGACAAGGGTTGGAGAGACTCCCTCTCATCATTCCTCATTACTTAAGACTCGAAGCGCATGATACTTCTTTTGACTGACAAGTTGTTGGTGAAGAACCTTTGTTGTTGATCCTTGTATTGATGTTGAACTTGTATGAAGAAGACTTTGTAGTTTAATCGATTCGTAATATACTAAAGTCTATGAATAAGGGCGAATGCTTTGAATATTTGGGGCATACGCCCCATATGCAAAGTCACTCTAGACAAGGATAGGAGAGACTCCCTCTCATCATTCCTTATTACTTAAGGCTCATTTCGTACAATTTGAATCGTATTTACCAAGTGTTGACCTTTGATTTATCTTGTATAATCCGCTGCTTGGTGTGACTGAGGATGCCTTGATTGAAGATCTTGAGTTGAGGCGTTAAGCTCCATAGCTTGGAAGAAAAATTTTATTAAGTTACCAAGGGTCTTTTGGTCACTCAATTTAGACTGTGGGATTATACAAGTTCAAAGGATTTAATTAATCAAAATTGCTTTTGATCAATTTAATCACGGGTTTTGTTTTGTTTTTAGGGAACTAAGTTTGGATCTTATTGAAGTTAGTGGTTGTTAGAAACTATCCTAAGGGATCATGTATTGAAATTGATTAAAATTGATTGAAAATTGATTGAAAATTCTAAGTTAGAAGTCCTATGGGAGCATGTACAAATTCTAACACAAAAATACCAAAAATAAGCCCATAAGGGCAAAATGGTCATTTGCAAAATATATCCAAATATCACAAAAATTAAATTCTAGCCTAGACCTAAAGTTGAGTAAATCCTAATGTTGAAAATGGTATGATTCCAAATTTAATCAAAGGCTAATTAGAATTTAATCTCATGCCTAATTAAAATCCTAATTAAACTCTAATGGAAATTCTAAAATGTGAATTAATCCTAATTAAAATTCGAATATGCTAATTAAATCCTAAAATCAAGATTTTTTAACCTAATTGTCAATTATCCATCTAATTATCCTAATTGAAATATAAAACAAAATGAAAATAAAAAGAAACAAAATAATGGAAAACGGGGTGCAATTGTGAAATGAGGTGTGAATTGGAATTCAGGCTAATGGGCTGCCAAATGAGCCCATTGCTGGGTTTTTTTTGTTCAGCCAAAGAAACTCCAAAGCAGGGGGTGCACACAGTAAAAGAGGAAATGGGCCTCTGAGCCCAAAACGTCTCAACATTCATTCCAACCGGGGGTGCATGCTGAATCCGCATGGTGAAGCAGCAAAACAACAAGTGGGCCTAAGAAAGCCCAAGATCCGCTCTCCATTTGTAAACGCTGGGGGTGCGTGTGGAATAATGGTGTATGGATAGTAAATCAGTGGGCCGAAATATGCTAAGCCCAACTACATCTCCACTCTGTTGACTTGTTCTAATGGATTTGAAATGGTTGACCGCACGCTCATTCTCCCTCCCTCAATCTCGCCGTTCATTGGCCGTGAGCCACCATACCGGCGGCTGTCGCCGACGACAGTGGCCTCTAAAACCTAACTCTAACCACCATTTTATGCACAAAAATACGCTGATGATGAAAATGGGGGTGGTTTTGGCAATTGATTCCCGGATTAGCCAAATCGAAGGGAATTTAGAAAGAACCCTAAGTCTCTAAGTTCAAATTAAATGGAAACAAGGATCAGTTAACCTCCTACACCATAGGGCTTCTATTCCTCATGCCAAGTACTACCAACTGGTGAACACAAAGCAAGCAAACACGAGTGAAACGAAAATTACATACCGGAGAAGACGATCATAGTAATTCGTCAGTGAGTTATTGATCTTGCCTTGCACATTTCTGCTTCCTCTTTCTTCTTCTTCTTCCTCTTCTATTGAACTTGATAATATGAGCAATGAAATAGAGATTTAGTGGTTAAGCTCAAGCAAGATTGAAGCTTCAATGGATTTTTTGAGAGAGATAGAGCTTTAGTGAAGGTGAGGGAGTAAGTTGCAGAGTGTGAGTTTCGAGCAAAAGTGTTCAAGGTCCTCAAATGATGATGATGGATCTGTTTAAATAGAGAAGAGGTTTGGAGCTTTGGTAGGCTTGGAATGAGGTTAGGAATTAGTTGGCATTGGCTTGGAGTTAGTTAGTATTGGCTTACTAAGTTAGTAGTTAACTCAGTTAGTTAAGCTTGACTCAGTTAGTTAGGATTGATTAATGAGTGAGTGAATTGAAATTAGACTGGATATTACAGGTTAGGATTAGTTTTTAATACTTAATGGTGACCTACTATTTAATTGGATCAGGCGCAGGTGACTTGTAACTGTAGGTTAATGAATGAAAGTTCAAGTATGATGTTTTGACATGTTGGGTTTTTGTGAGCCAAACTCTGTTATGGATTTCGTTGTGGATTATGGCTTGTGGAGATTTACACTGCAATCTGTTTGGAACCCATCGCCATGATTTTATTACATGAACTGTTATGGTGTATTGGTGATGGCCAAAGGTTGTTGTGAATAGGCTTGGCGTTTGGTCCTATCTGTAGGTATTTTAGCAGGACTTTGACAATATTGCAGCATGCTCACTTGGCTCAAGGTTGGTTATCCAGGTGGTTTTAGGGTGTTAGCATTGCCATATCTTATGTAGGTATGACTCTGTAGCATGATTGACATTTTTATGGCTCAAATGGGATGTAATCACATGACTTGCATTAACTGTTGATTGCTCTTGCTGCAGACTGTAGGTTTGTTACTTGCAGGTAAGCATGGCTGGCTACTGATGTTGGTTGTGTTAGGTTAGTTGATTGGGAGTTGATCTCATGATGCTTGTTGTAAACCATGTATCATGTTCTACTGAAGGTTGCACTGGTTGTAATGTTTAGCCTTGGCATGTTACATTGTGCAAGATGAATGGTCAGCTATTGCTAATGGATTTTGAGTTGCATTGACCCAGTTAGGTATGTGACATCTAGTTATTTCTGCTGGTCTTGTTGTACAGGCTCGATAGGCATCATGCAGGTGTTTCTGTTTGATGTTTTGGGTACTGGTTCAGGGTCATGATGCCACTGACTTGTGATTGGCTTCACTGCAGGATTATTGTTCATTGTTGCTCACCTGCTTGTTGCCTTAATGAACCTATTTTTGAAGCATCCATGTAGGATTATATAGGGTCTTCTACTTGCTAGGTTTGATGCTGCAGGAACATGGCAAGTATTATTCATATATGTGCGACTGTGCTCATTCTGCATTAGGCCTTAATGGTGGTTTTGCAGGTTTACTCATGTTGTGCCTTGCTAGGTGTGGAGGGTTCTGAAGCATCTCAAGGAACATTTGTATTTGGTTTAAATAATGCCCTAGCCTTTAGCTTTTTGTATTCTGATTTTGTTTGATGGCTACTTCTAGCAGGTTGGTAGACTCACAACTATCTACCAGTCTGGTTATGTCTCAAGGCTTATGTTGTGGCATTCAGTGTGGAAAATAAGTCCTTGGATACTCTGTCTTGCGTACATGCCAGTTGCAGTGGACTTACAACTTGGAATGCATTTGTCTGCTTTGGTGCCATGGATAAACCAGGGTGGATCTTCTGTTGCTCAAGGCTTATGCTGGCTTATTGTTCATGCGTTGGTTCTGTAGCAGGTGCTTGAGGGTGGCAAGTATGAGGATCATGGTGGTTTGGTTTTGTAAGGCCATTGCATAATAATGCTTTAGCTGCAATTGATACATTACAGGTTGGTTTGTGATGCATTGTGAATTGATGGTTTTGGCATGTCATGACTGAGTTTGTGGTCATGTTGGTCTATTTCTGCAGGATCCAAGCTGCAGTCTTCATTCACTAGTCCTCTACAAGCGTTTCCATGGTTTTGTATGATACATGGTGTTAGATTGATGGTGTTGGTAGCAGGTCACGACTTGCCTCATGGTGTAACCAGATTGATGTTCCTTGCTCTCTATGTTGCTCAATTCTGCAGCACATCTTGTTCATGTGTTCAACCTTGGTCTATTTTTTCTCACTTTATCTTGGTCCTAAGCCCTGTTGGATTAACTAGCTTTTGGCCTAATGCAGGTTGGTTCTTTTGCAAACAAACTGTTGGCTGTGCTGGTTTTGGTTTACATTGTATGCATAGCTAATTCATATCATGTCTTGGCATGCTTCATGGATGAAAAAGGTGTACTTTCATAGCAGGTTTTTGGTTTGGCCATTGACAGCACTTGTGGTTTTAATTCAAGGCATGTTGGAAAAATTTCAAGGCTTGACTTTTATGTTGGTTGGGACTTTGGTCTGTGCAAGTTGGGCATTGCAGTAGGATGGAAGTGAATTGGCAAGACAAGAAACTCCAAATTTCTAAGGCATGACCAAGCTGGCATTAAAGTGAAGAAACCAAGCACAAATGGTTAAACCAAGGATAACATGGACATGGAGAAAGGAATGAGGTTTAGAACCAGCCATTTAGTGATTAGGGATGACCAAACACCTAGGGTTGACTTTGGTCAAATTTGCAAAAATTCATTTTTTTTGTGTTTTTCTTGTAAATGGACAATGGATTGATGATTAGGGTGAAAATTTAGGGCATTAGGGTCTTGGGTTGACTTTGGTCAAAGTTGACAAAAAAGTCAACTATTGACCAAAGTCAACAATTGGTCAAACATGTCAAATTTTGTATTTTCTAGTGTAGACTCATATATAATGGTTTAAAATGACATGGAATGAATTGAAATGGTTTGAAAAGTGATTGAAATTGGTTTTACAATTGGTTTATTTACGACTTGGATGTTTGACTTTTGAAAAGAAAATACCTTGACTGATGATGTTTATGAACAAAGCCCTGAAATGAGACCATAAGGTTAGGGTTTTGATATAGTATCCATGAACCAATGGCATGACCAACAAGGGGCTTGAAATACAAGAAGTTTGGTTGTTCAGATGACGAGGACCAAAGATATATCCACAACTATATGAATAGAACCATTGACTTTGGACCAAGACCAATGCTCCAAGAAAGGTTAGGCCAAGAAAAATGAAAAAGGGTGAAGATTGAAGGGCCATGAATGCACAATGGAGCCACCAAGTTCATCTGATTCACCATCTTCTAATTAGGGCTTTGGAGCCCAGGATAAGGCCTAGGGAAGCTCCATGAAGTCATGCCTTGAGGAATTAGGGCTTTGAAGGCCCTAGATTGTCTGGTCACACCTTTGTTGAAATCAAACCTTCACCACCACCATTAGGGTTTCACATCCCCCATGCTGATGATATGATTAGACCATGCCTTTGGGCTTTGATATCCATACAAACCCTAGCTTTCCAAGCCCAAGTTCATTCTGAATCCATGAGGAACGATGCATATGGATGAATTATGAATGTATGCAAGTGATCTCTGGTCATATGGTTGGATGGAAGGTTTATGAAAAAGGGAGGGAAAATTTAGGGGTACAACACTAGTATGTAATGAAACTTGAATAAAAGTTCAATGGACATATGGACAAGCATGAGTGGACCAACAATGATGACCTATAATGGCTTGAATCACAAAGGATCAAAGACAAACCAATTACCAAAAGACCAATGCACTTATGCAAGCATGACTCCCAGAATCAATGACCAAAGACTAATGATCTTTACAACCCCATATGGATGGAAGCAATGACCATGAATCAAAACTTAAGATCTTGAGAGCACCATAAGAATGGATGCAAACAAAGACCTTGATCCAAATGAAATCCCAAACAAGAGGACATATAGGTTAAATGAATGAATCTAATGCATAATGGAAAGTTTAATGGTTGATAATGCATGCCAATATGTATGATAAGATGGTCAAGAACCTCTTCCCAATGAGCTAGGGTTTCAGTCTATCCCATGATCAAAAGTCAACCTCAGATGGAACACAAGTACCAAGCACCCTTGATTAGGGTTTCATGATACACCCTTCATATTCAAGGTCTTCAAACTAAGAATGGAGTTCCATAATAAACCTCCTAACTCATGGGCCTACAATTAGGGTTTATATGATCAAATCAATGCTCAAAAGATCAATCACAAGGTCCCATAGTAGCACAATTATGAATTAGGGTTTTGATGCACATATGGATACCAAGATGTGGTCTCCTAGAATCCATGTCCCAAAGACCAAGAAATTAAGGTTTCCCCTCTCATGATGATTCAAAATCCAATGCTCAAGTGATAACCCTAGTTTTCATTAACCAAAAGCTTTGAATGTATGATGATTATGTGAAGGTGTTAACATGAATGAATGATGCATATGAATGAGTCATAAATGAGTACATATGAATCTCAAGTCAAATTTTAGATGAAAAATGAAAAGTGGAGGGAAAATTTTGGGGTATGACAAATGCCTTTATTTAATCATCTTAAACCTGAATGCGCGGATGAATGATGCATATGAATGAGTCATAAATGAGTACATATGAATCTCAAGTCAAATTTTAGATGAAAAATGAAAAGCGGAGGGAAAATTTGGGCTATGACAAATGCCTTTAATTAATCATCTTAAACCTGAATGCGCGGATGGCGAAAGCTTTTCGTGTGTTCGAGGTAGAAATACAAAAACATCCGAAAATCTTCTAGTTGAGAACCGTTATAAGGTAAGTGTATATGGAATATGGAATGGAAGGTGGACTTTCATGTGTTCATATACTGGGGTTTGATTGAAATATTCTGTGGGGAAATACATCAATTGCAAAGGAGAAATGTGATATGCATGCTACATGTATGTTTTATTTTTCATGATGCATGAATGCTTATGTGGCCATATGAGTGACATTCACAAGGTAAGGTAGACCCCGACTCTCCACTAACTGTACCAAAGAATCTATACTAAAAGAATGATTTGCGTTACCACCATTGTTGGAGATTTCAACTTGTTCCGACTGGGGAGAAAAAGATATATAATCTAACCTAAAAGTCATCAAAATGCTTCTAGATATCAATAACCTTCCAACTAATCAAGGAAACCCATAAAGTTTTGTTTGTTTACCATCAAGGCTTCATGCTATGAGCGCAGCGACGTGATTATGACATAGTGATGATTTGTGTAATGGTTAACCAAATGCCCATGTTGCGGGTGGAGGGATATTTAGGGATAAGATAAGGGTCATAAAGACATGATTCTCCAACATCATCTCTAGGCTCAACACTGTTGACATACCTCTGCGCTTGATTTGAAACATGGAGAGAGCTTGTACATTCGTAACCTGCCTTTGGCCCAATCACAAAGTTAAGAAGTAGCATTGTCATATGACGATCTCAAGCTGACTTGCCCTAGTGTCTTGGAGCTGTACCCCCTTGATCAACCATCTTTGAAATTGATTGGCTTCTCGTTCTCTTGATGTGGCATTTCCTAATACGAACATTAAAGTAAACTTGCCCCCGTCTGGCTGATCTATCAGAGAGATTTGTCGAATCTCGATGTAATTGCCCCAGATTGACTAAATCTTGAAGAGATCTGTGCTTTGGAGATCAAAAGAATGTTCAATCTTCCCATTATAAGCTTTCTTGATGTCAAGTGCTTGTTCATAAGTAAAAAATGCTCATTTTGAAAATGATAATTTAATGTCATGCTCATGCAGGTTTTGAAATTCAAGTATGTTCACTAAGATTATGACATATAGTGAATGAATAACTAGTTAGAATTCCATATCAGTATCAGTACAAATTACAAGCCAATCTTTAGGAGTCAACTTCGACGCGATCTTACCATAATATGTTTTTCGAAATAAACCCTACTTCAATTATGTATTTTGAGGGTTATAACGTAGCCTGGTTCACGGTTTCATAAAGAAAGGATATAAGGCTCAAAACCTATTCTAACCCACCCATTCTTGGTGATGTTCTCCAGTCCTATGTTCAGTTAGCTTGAAACAAGCGTTCGTCTTTCAGAAAAGGATTTTGAATAGTAACAGAGATGGTTATGGAACCCATGAGAGTTTGGAGCGATAGTCACTCACCTTTTGCTTTTATTTGCAGCCACACAGATTTTCTCTTGCCGAGGGATTTATTATCGATCCTCTCTTTTTGTTTTGCCTTCCCTTATTTTTACCTGGACTGATCCTTAGGGTTTTTCGTCCATTAGGATGCCCTAAATTTTTCCTAAGTTACATGTTTTCTAGTTCTTGACTTAGAGAGTTTTTATTTTGCTTTTGATTTTTTCATACTTCTCATCTTTTTGTGTTGGAACAAATCCTGGGACATTTGCTTGCTTGAATTGTTGTAAGGGCCGTGACTATCTCACTCCTTTTGTTGGTAAGGGATGACCATTATGAATTTGTGATTCAATCCTCTTCTGAGAGATACAATATGATTGATCCTTTGATGGGATGCTTTCCTTTTCGAAATTTGAACGCAAGGTTAAACTAACTAAAGACTACTCTGCCCCTAGTTAAAATTGAGGGTTTTTATGTGTAAAGAGAAACTCCTACTCCAAGGCCCAAAGGGGTTGACTAGGGATTATCTTCCTTATACCTCTGATGTTTAGGGATTTGAAATAATTCCTTACATCATCAACAAGGTTTTATTCAAAGGCATACTGATAGAGATCTAACGCATTTTATTTCATCATTCTCTTTTGATTTTGCTTGAACAAAAGTTTGATACTGATAAATAAAATATGTGTGAACACTAATGGATATATTCAAAACATGCACATTTATTTTATTATTATTATCAAAGGTACTTGGAACTGAGGATGAATATGAGGAGTAGCCACTGGTGGGAACATCTGAGTAGAGTGCATCAAACTAGAGTTGACTATCTGATTAGAAGTCTGACCATTTTGAACTCCAAATGGGACGTAAGGTGCCCTAGGATAAGTATACTGAGGTGCAAGAACAATAGAATATGATGCCCCAGGATAGGCCAAAGACATTCTAGGGTGATATCCTTGATATTGATACTGCCTATCAGGCTAGACTACATAAAGAGGAATCTGCACATGAATCAGAGGACCTTTATAATCAAACTCCTTCTCAATAGGTGCCTCAGAAGTCACAGGTGTGAAACATATAACTTCTGATCGATGAGCTTTTGGACATTGGCCTTGAAAGGGTAATAATTCTCTATAGAATACCCTACGTGTACGACATGATATCTACATGTGGCATTGGGATCATGCTTACGATGATAGGGAAACTTAGTAGGCTCGATCTGTTTGGGCGTAATTTCCCCAACATTAATCAGTATAGGCAACAACTGTGAATAAAACATAGGAATTTGATCATTGTGAGGACGTCCCCTTTCTTAATCGTTGTTTCCTTTGCTGATTTGTTTCTGCTTTAATTTTTGATTGCCTTGAGCATGCCTCTGATGTGGTAAGATACATTGTTCTTAGGGAGGAAGTGGTAGGAATCCTGCAATTACATTATGTATGTTATCCTTCTTCAGGCTATTCTCGATTCATTCACCAACTGCAACCCAATTTGGGAAGTTCGTTGTCATGTTGTCCATGAATAGCCCCAAGACCATGTCAACTTTTTCTTGATTGTGATCCAAACTCCTCTTGCACACAGTGCTCTCATGCTTATCTTGTTCTATGATTCTTGTCGGAGAACCGTTGTCTTTCTGGAGGAGGAAAAGACAATGTGAGCTCTTTCTATTTGACATGCATGAGATGCAAATGAATGAATGCATATGTTGGGGATGGAATGCAAATAATTATGCAACATCCCTAGATTCAAGGCATTTATGGTGAAATAACTCAGGGTCAAAAGCTTAGCATATACAATGATGCAATAAAGATATGCAATAATGTATGTTATAAGGACCACATAATCTGGATAATCTGCGTATACTGCCTGATGCAGGATCAAAGGTTCGGGACAATCATAATTTTCAAGGAATGTAGAGTCTATGGTTTCCTACAAAAGAAAAATCCCATATCCCCTCACAGGTAGGTTTTAGTCTTCAAAAAGGTAGTTCCTAGAAGGTTCCCAGAGTTATCGATCCAAAATGAAAATACCCTACCGTAGCGAATTTTCGCAGGATAAAAGTACTTCCAAGTGAATATAGCCTGGGCGTGGTTCTCGTGCACGACTATCCACGAGTCTATCCTGTGTATATACTCAAGCTCAGGTGTAGAGTTTCTCTCAAATCACAAAGCTCATCCCACAATGTAATATATAATAAATAATATCTAGAGTATATAGAATATGAGTATAATGAACGCAAATAGAGAAAGTGATGAATGAAATAATGATAAAGAAAGTAATCAGTAAAGATAAGCACCCAATCAAACAAAGAAGCAAACAAAACTAGGCTCGACTCCTACTTGCCAAAGTAAGGACTCCCAAGCAGAGTCGCTAGATGATGGGGAGGCCCACCAGCAAGTTTCCCCAACAGAGTCGCCCATTGAAGCTAGTAGAAATATACCCGAGCGTATCACATACTCGAAGATACAACAGAGTCACCATCAAACTTTACTTATTCCCAAAGGAAATGGAAAAAATAGATAACACCCGAGGGAAGAGAAAAAGGGTAAGAAAGTCGATTATGAAAGGGAAAGGTATTAACATCCCTCACATCCGTTGTACTCAACATGAACCGTTTTCATTGTTCTATGCTCGAATGTGTGTTATTATCTAAAGATTAATTGCAAAAGGATAAGGAAAAAAGAAGAATAGATAGAATGCTTGGTGATGATTAGGGCCCTCATGCCTACGTATCCTTCTAGTGCAATAAGGAATTCAGAGATTTATAGTTCATGTAACTAATGGTGGGAGATGAAATAAGAGTGATAAAGGTATGGTTTGAACCAAAGGATTGGTATTGTTTGAACCCACAGGGTAGGTAAGTCTGAACCAACGAGAAAACTGACATCAAGCCAAAACAAAGGGTATTGCCTGTATACGGTTGCAAAGTAAGTAAGCAGATGTTTATTTAAGCAATAAAAGGACTAACAAGACAAACAAAACGTCTCTTGGTTCAGAGGCAGACACTGGATATTTTCCCAAAAGTATGTATGGAACTCAAAGAGATAGTGTATGGTTCAAAGAGAATAATATATCACTGGGGGAAACATTGGTAGAAGATATTGATTGGTAGATGATGAATGGTGATTAAAAGGGTAAAGAATAAATATGAAAGAAGAATTAATAATTAATGTGCTCACGGAGGATTTGAATCCTCGTGCCTACGTATTCTCACCATGCAATGAGAAAATCAGAGCTCCGTAGTTCGTGGAACTAAGACAGAACAAAGAAAGCAAGAATTTGATAAAAGTGATGGAGGGTATCACTTGGTACCAAAAGAAAATAGTGTTGTAGGAACCCATAAAGGTGAATAAAATTTAAACCAAAGATTAAACATGTATATTGGCCAAAAAGAAAGGAATTAAGTGTTTGGCATCAAAGCAAACAACTCTTGGTTCACAAGGTGGGCACTGGTTATTTTCCCTAAAAGGGTATGTATGGGACCCAATATAATATGATATTTAGTCCAAGGAAACAATATATCATTGTTGGGGAACAAACAAGAAACCAAAATATAATGGTATATTGAATCCATGAAGGAATAAAGTCTGAACCAAAGAAGAAACAAACATCAAGCCCAAAATCAAATGAATTAAGTGTTTGGCATTAAGACAAATAACTCTTGGTTCACGAGTTGGGCACTGATCATTTTCCCTAAAAGGATGTGCATGGAATCTAAAGAAAAATGGTATTTGGTTCCAAAGAGAAGATAATATAATATTGTTAAAGGATGGTAATGATAGGTGCACAGACTTGACAGTCATTAGATTTGAACCACACTAAATTTTATGAGTAAAGGTGAATACAATGAGAAACTAGGTAATTCATCTCGTACCCAAAGATATTTAGAATGAGGATAGGAATAGTCTCTCTCACCCCTTATTTACTACTTAAGGTTCATGGCATGTGCTACTCATCATAATTGGTAAGTTGCTGAAGAAGACTCTCCTTGGTGCTCCTTATGATGAAGTGTTGCTTTGAAGAATAACACTTGAAAATCATTTGATTTGAATTATGCTAAAGTGTATGAACAGAGGTGAATACAATGAGAAACTGGGTCATTCATCCCGTACCTAAAAATATTCAAAATGAGGATAGGAATGGTCCCTCTCACCCCTTCTATATTGCTTAAGGCTCATGGCACATAACTTGAATCATGATTGACAAGTGTTGATACAACTTTGTTGTGCTTGAATAATAGTTCATTCTGTTTGTAGTATGAATGCCTTGCACTGATTATAAGTCTTGAACTCTTGACCTTGAATGTCGAGGCTTTGAACTCCTGAGGTCCAATACAACTTGAACACAAGGAACTTGTCCTATCAAGTGATCAAGGGTCTTTTGATCACTTGAATATGCTTGGGGAATTGAGCACAGTGTAAAGGATTTGGTTGATCAAAGTAAACTTTGATCAACACAACCAATGGGAATGGAACATAATCAGTTGAATTATATACAACCTAATGAATAAATCAGTCAAACTATATTAACGTATTCTAAGCAAAACCCTAAACTAGGGGAGCATACAATGGTCAGGGTATAATCAAATAAAGAAATCAACATCAATATTTACATGAGGAACAAATGATCAAAAGGTCAATTAAACCTAAATTGACAAAATTAATCCTGATCAATTAATTCCTAAGTCAAAAATTAAAATTCTAACATGGCAGAATTAAAACACAAAGTGACAGACAATCATCATGTACTTGACAATCAAAACCTAATCATGCAAACTAGGTTAAATCAATATTTTTCTACTCATTTTTAATTAATCAAGAATTAATCTACATAATTTGTGGTAAGGTTCCACAAACTCTACAAATCCCAAACAAATGGGACCAACAATGAAACCTAGTAGGAAAGGTGGAATTAGTCTTCAACATTCATAGTGAAAATAAATTTGAAAACCACGCGCCAATCCTAGAAAGAGCATCAGATGGGATTTAGGTCACCAACCACCGCCATCCGCCGCGCCGGAGGTCATATTCGGCAGTGATGGAGCACCATAACGCCAACTAAAATCATCATCAGGATTGTGATAATGAGATTTGTAAGACACCGATTTTGACCCTAAGATCCCTCATGCTATCTCATCATATGCATTAGCATTGGGATCACACCTTGGCATCCTCCTTACCCCTTACTCATTTGGTTTGCATTAGGAGAGATCACCAAGCACATTTGATTGTATCATACTTTATTTTTCATTCTTTACTAACCAAAATACCAAAAATATGCCAATGTATAGTTTTTTGCTTTTGTAGGAAGTGTGTATGCTCACCTATGCTCCATCAAGCTCATATCTAGGGTTTGAGACCCTCAATGCAAGGAGCTCAATCAAGAAATGATCCAAATTGGCTATAAGTATCATACATGTATACCCATGTTCTTCACATGTTATTTTGATTAAGAAATCATCAAGAGTTTGGAGTTTGTTTGGCTTGGAAACCCTAATTCATCTGGGTATCTTGTGTGACTTCTTCAACAAGTTTCTTTAATAATTGATCAATTTTTTCAAGGGATACTTCAAATTACATCATCTTATGCATAAATGATCCTCCATGAGTCCCAAAAGTCAATAGATTGTCAAGCTAGCAAGTTTGTTCATGGTGGTTGATCAGAGAAAGTCAACTGGTCAAAACTGGGATTCCCTAGACCCTATCTCCTACACTTTTTGTCATATGAAAATGATTACAAGAGAAAAGTTACTCTAAATGACATTCCAAACAACTTTAATGTTTAGGTATAAAGCCAATTTTTATTGGAAAGTCATTGTTTATGGTGAAAGATTATAGGTCATTTTGTCTGAACCCTAGTTTGAAGGTCAACTTCCCAAGACCATAACTTGATCAACTTTTATGAGATGAAAGCCATTAAAATTTCATGATCAAAATCAAGATGTCTACTTCAACATTTATGTTTGTATGGAGTTCAAATTCAACTTGAAAATGCATGGTCCAAGGGGAAACATTATAGGTCATTTCGGGCCACGACCATTGAACAAGTGATTTTCATTAACTTCTAAAATGCATAACTCTTTCATGACAAATTCAAATAAGGTCAAGTTTGTGTCCAAAATGAAGAGGTTTGAAATAGATACAACTTTGGTGAAGTAACTGTTCTCATTTGAAGTCCATAGAAAACGTTATTCAAGGTGGAAGAAGTGAACATTTGACTTGGGACTTAGAAAATTTTCAAATATGTTTGATTTCCCAAACTTACACCTCAAAATACATCATGATCCAAGCTTCAAATGAAAACATGTTAAAAATGGAAGTTGTTCCCCTTGATCTCACCTTTCCAAAAAGTCAAAAATCATCTCATTTGGGTTAAAATTGAGGGACTTACGCATGTGTGTATGTTAAGGGACCATTTGGATAATTTCAACTTCCATTTTTCACATACATTTGCATGGACTTCTAACATGATTTCATGAAGTACATTGAACTTTGGATCAGATTGCATCATCTCATGGGCCTAGTGCACGCCCATGCATCCATGCAAGGGAGAAACTCAAATTTTGCCAAAATTGGAAGTGTGCAAATATCAATCCCATAGCCTATAAATAGAAGTGCATTGTGATCAGAACTTCATCAACACCTTGCCCAACCTTTGCTAGACCAATTCAAACCCCCACTGCCATAGAATTTCTGAAGGTTTCTCTTTAAATCAAGCTTGAACTTCATCTTTTGTTTGGAAGTTCAAACTCTAGAAATTCACTTCCCTTTTCATCTCAATTGACTTCTGCAAGCAAGAGGAACATAAAGCAATCAAATCCAGATCAAGATCAAGTGGAATTAGATCAACTAGAAGGTGATTTTTCAGAAACTTCTTCTCTTCGATTCTCCCTCAATTCTTCACCATTCTTTGTGATTTTTGGTTGTCTGAAGTCCAATCAATGTAGACAAGAAGATTAAGTTGCTTTGAGGTCAAATCAAAGCAACTCAGTTCATGATCCTCAAAATTCAAATTCATGTATCTTTTTATATACTTGGAATTCGACAAAATTGAGGCCATATTCGAGCTCCTGAGCATTTTTCTTTAAATCCATGTCTTGCTTTTTCATTATGGTGATGGTTGATGGTGGACCAGTCCGGTGAGGTCCACCGGAGAAGAAGATCGGAGCTCTGGCTCCAGTGATGTGTTGTCATACATCTCAACCATAGGATCAATTTGAATTGTTTTAATCTTGGGCGTTGCTTTTGATTACCACACGTATGCTTCAGTTGACCAAGGCTCATGTGGAACGCGCGTTTCTCACCATCTGATCTGCCACCTCAATTAATGAGGGAGATCAGATGGTTCTCATTTTTTTGAATTTCTGATTATTTCATTTAGTTGCTTATTTTTAATTAATTCATATTAATTTCATTATTAATCCAAAAAATATGGGACTTTCTCCAAAAAAATTCAAATATTTTTCTCTTTTATTTTATGAATTAAAATTATTTTTTGGATTAATATTGATATTTTTCATGATTTAATTGTTTTTGTGCATATTTTTAATTGTTTAAAAATACTTCTGACTTTTAAAAAATAATGAATTTTTTTGTCCAAGGTCCTCTGACCTTGTTTGACCCATGATAAATCTCTTGGCCATTTATTTGGTGTTTTGAAGAGGTTTTAGGTTTTTGATCAAACATAATTTAATTTAAATGAATTTTAATTTGATTTTTAATTGATTAATTGTGAATAAATTGTGTTGAGCTATTTTTGTTGACTTGTAAAGTTTGACTATGTGTTTTGGCCTTGTTGGATTAAAATCATTGGATTTAGGGGATTGATGAACTGTACATTTCATCTCCCAAAATGAATGAATGATTTTAATTTGATAAAATTCCTCCCATGACCAATTTGTGTTTGTCTCATCTCCCCTCCCTCTTCCTCTTCAATCCCATTCTATCCCATCCTTTCCATTGACTAATGAAGTCTCAATATCCTAAGGCTAATTGGTTCATCAATAACTTTGTGTTAGATGAACCAATACAAGTATGGATGAGATTAGGTCCATCCTTTGATCATTTTATTTTTGAGTGTGGTATGTTTTAGGAGTGTGGTTCATTATACCATATCTCTTACATGCATTAACACCAACAATTTTATTGCCCGACCTTAGATAGTTGTGACTTCTACATAAGTCCAATTACGATTGCTTAACATAGCGCTAAATTTTGACCCGAAGGCATATCATTCTAGTAAGTGAGATTGTAAGTCTCCACCTTTAATGGTATTGTGTGGAAACTTGACCTTTTTTCCTTCCTTTGGAAGATGTCTTGGTTCAAGGATCCATGCTTGTGAATAGAGGGTTGAGTATTCTCCAAAGAATGACTTAATCAATTGAAAAACAAAACAATACTAACTTCTAATCAACTAACATTTGACTAACTTTTATTATTATTGCTTTTGAATTTCAAGCCATTTACTTTATGTCGTTTAAGTTTAAGTCATTTACCATTTCATTTGTCATTTTAGATATCATTTAACTTGCTTATGTTTATGCCATTTTCACTTTGCTCACTTGAGCCATATATTGTGATTGTTTATATTTGTTTGTGTATCTTGTCTGTGTTTGTGGTCTTAGGATCTTAAAATACCTAATAAACAACAAAAACCCTAAAAAATGTTTGTGTGGACTGTTGAATTTGATATGAGCTTTGGACTTAGAATTAGGCAGCATTCCCTATGCAAAAGGACTTGGCCAATGCCAACATTTCTGAAACCAATTGATTATGATTTGAGCTTTCATTTGATACAACTATAGGGATCCACTTAAGTTCATCTGCTACATGGTCTTGATACAAAATATTACTTTGAATCTGTGTTTAATGCCTTATTCTGAGCCATTCAATGAGTATGCCATCTGATACATGAGAAGATTAAGAACAAGACTTTGGAGTTGCTAGCTTGAATGTGGCTATCTTTATTTGATGCCTTGCTCTTTATCTTGCTACCTGTTTATTGATATTGCTTGATTTAAAGTCCAAAGGAAAAGTGGGTTTCTATATGAAATTCTTGTATATTGGATTGCAACCCATCGGTCAGATCTTTTCAACTCTTAACTTTTAAATTTTGCTTAGGATTAGTCTCTTCATCTCCTTCCATTTCTTAAATTTTAAATATCTCTCCCCTTTTCAAAACCTTCTTTGCTTGTGATTTCAAAACTTAGACTCTTTTGCAAACTAGAAACTTTGGCCTTATGCCCTTGCATTTTAAATCTCTTTTCTTAATCAAACTTATAAATGAACTTAATCATATTGACTTAAGATTTCAAAAAGACAAAAAAAGAACTAACACTCATTCAAAACTTTGGGCCTTTTGTGCCTCTTTTAAACTTAATTTTTGTTAAAAGCAATCCACTCACTTTTGAAATTAACACCACAAACTACGAGGTTTTGATCCCTCATTTTTATGTTGGTATGTAGGCACAAGTCCGAAGGTCTTGTCAAACACAAAAATATAATCAATGAATTCTTTTCTCATCCTCACACTCTATTTTTTCTCAAACATCATTTTATACCAAAACACATACACACATAAAAAAGGACTCCCTAGGAGTACCTAGGACACTTTGGGTGCTAACACCTTCCCTTTGTGTAACCAACCCCCTTACCTGTAATCTCTGGCATTTTATTAGTTTTGATTTGAAAACTTCTTATCTTTGGGTTTTGTTCGTACTTTTCCCTTTTCCTTTGGAAACAATAAAAGCGCGGTGGCGACTCTGGTTTTATTGACGTTATGTTTATCCATAACTTAATGGTCATGAATTTACTGCTACAGAAATTAAGTGGCGACTCTGCTAGGGAGTAGTCTCCAGTGGGTTTAGCCTACTCTTTTTTATGTGTATATAATTTTATATTTGATGTTTGTATACTAGCTTGTGTGATATAATTTGCTTGTTGTGCTTGGTGATCTCTGAGTGGTGAGATAAGTTCTAACCCGAACTTGACTGCAATTAAGATAGGAGGATAGTATAGTCATGTTCGGCTTGTATGGAGTAGTCCTTAACAAGTTGACTTGAGATCCATCTACTCAGTGGAGACCCTTTTGGAGTTACTGATGTCACACAAGTTATTTGTGGATAAGCATTACTTTCTCTGATTCGGGGTCCGAGAAGCTGCGGACTGTAGAACATTTAACCCAAGTTGGCCTATTTAGGACGTAGTGCAAAGACTGTTCAGGTAGAGACTTGATAACAGTTGTTACACGATACTACACTCAGATGAGTTTCTCTTGAGAATATTATGGGTCGATGAGTCAGTCATCCTAACATATAATATCTGATAAATGGATTTAAGACTCTGGGAACTTTTTAGAACATGATCTACAGGTTTTATCCTTAGTACACTCCTTTGGGATGGTTCTTAACTTGACTCCATACTCGTGACTCACAACAAACCCTTGATTCTTGGTTCATCCAATCAAATCTTGTCAATATCAATGGAACTTGGGTGTTGATAAGGTGAAAACCATAATCCACCAAAATGGATGATTGATCTTGACAATGACTTGATTCATCCCTTGTCCTTTATTTGTTTGCCTTGCGTGTGATCCCCTATTTGTGATTGTTGCATTCATGCATGCATGCGCATCATAACATTCATCACACGAAAAATAGCTTCAAGGAACTGATGTTTTATTTGCAAATATTTTCAGACCATGGATTATGGGCGAAGGAACACTAAGAAGTATAGTTTCAGATGTCCCGATTTGAAAGAGCCAAGGAAGGTATCATCTTTTGTATTAGATCTCTTGGATTTCAAGCAACATCATGGGAAGCTTCTATCTGTGTTATCTACTGATGTGGTTGAAGTACTCTTGAGTGCGTTGGTTCAGTTTTATGACCTTCTCTACCGTTGCTTCACTTTTCCCAATTATCAGCTTATGCCTACGTTAGAGGAGTATGCCCATATCTTGGGAATACCCGTTTCTGACAAAGTGCCTTTTAGTGGATTGGAGGAGATTCCCATATCTCATATTATAGCTGAAGCTCTAAACTTGAAAAAGTCTGAGATTAAGGCTCATTGGGTGAAGAAAGGAGGAATGTTTGGGTTGAGTTTTGAGTTTCTCAGTGGGAAAGCTATTGCCTTTGCTCAAGACGGTAGTGTGTATGCTTTTGAAGCTATCTTTGTGTTGCTCATCTATGGTTTAGCTTTGTTCCCTAACATTGACAATTTTGTTGATGTTAACGCCATTAGAATCTTCTTGATTGGGAATCCTATACCTACTCTGTTGGGTGATATGTACTTCTCTTTGCATTTGAGGAATTCTAAAGGTGGTGGAACTATTGTATGTTGTGTTCCTCTTCTATACAAGTTATTTACTTCGCACTTGCCTCAGACGCCTTCTTTTGTGGAGAACAAACAATGTCTACGATGGTCTCAGAGACTTATGTGTCTCACTAATGATGGTATAGTTTGGTATGAATCTGCATTGGGTAGCTTGGAGATTATTTATAGTTGTGGTGAGTTCTCTAATGTGCCTCTAATTGGTACACAAGGAGGAATCAACTACAACCCTACTTTGGCTCGCCGTCTACTTGGGTTCCCCTTGAGAGACAAACCTAATAACGCTCAGTTAGAAGGTCTTTTCTATCAAGAGGGTAAAGATCCCTAACATTTGAAGCAGAAGATGATACATGCTTGGCATAACGTGCATAGGAAAGGAAGATCCGAGCTTGGTCCGCGCAATTGTGTAGCTTTGGAAGCTTACACTATTTGGGTGAAGAAGAGAGCTTTGGAGTTGAAGATGCCTTATGCTCGTGAGAGACCTATGTCTATGGTTGTGGATAAGCTATCAAATCTCCCTAACCAAGATGTAGAGGAGTTGGAAGGCGCACTCGCCGAGATGAAGCAAGAGAAGGACATGTGGGAAGAGCGATTCCATGCTTTGAGCCGAAAACATGAGGAGTTACAACTTGAGTCTAAGGACAAGGATGTACTTATTGAACTTCTTGAGGACCTAACAATGAAGAGACATAGAGAGCTAGAGGGTCCATCTTCCTCTGGTATGTCTCAGCCTTTCGGTGCTTGGAAGAGGATTATTGGTCAGCTTGTCCTTGAGAAGGCTCAGATGAAGACTTCTTTTGAGCCCGAGATTCGATGCATCCGAAGGAAGTACGCGCCTGAAGCCAGATCATCTGACACTGTTGCTAGGGATCCTTAGGATGACTAGTTTCCTTTTCTCTTGTATTTGTATTTTGGTTTTTGAAATCGTACTCAGTGTAATCCTTCCAAATTATATGAATAAAAGATATTTTTATGGTTAATCAAATTGTTACTATTGTTGTTATATATCTGAAAATAAAATAGTATGTTCCTTGAAAATAAAAACAAACAAAAACATTGCATTTCACGCATCATTTGCATAACATGTTTTCTTCTGCCAGATGTCTTATCGGTTATTCTTTTGTGCTTCAGCCAAGCTGACTCACCGATACAATACTCGTGCCAATCAACCCAGAACCATGGAGCATTTGGAGCAAGAGAACCGAGAGTTGAAAGATGAGATTGCTCGCCTAACCGCTATGATGGAGTCTGTCCTAGCTGCTCAAAATCAACCTTCTCCAACTCCTGTAACTCCTCCTCCTCAGAGGACTGTCATCTCAGAGGTTGTTACCTCAATTGTGCCTGCTACTCAACCTGGTCCAACTATGCCTGCCGGATTCCCGTGGGGGATGCCGCCGAATTTTATGCCTGAAGGATTTGCACCCACATTTGCTTCCATGCCAACATCTAGCCCGGTCATGTCTGTGCCGCCTCCAGTTGTTCACACTCTGCCTCGTGTTGAGGACATCATCTATCATTCTGAGCCGTTTGAGAGTCGCGATGTTTATGAGAAGATGGATGATATGAAAGATCATTTCCTTGAGCTGCAAAAGGAATTGAAGACGTTGAGAGGAAAGGACTTGTTCGGTAAGAGTGTTGCTGAACTTTGCTTAGTACCGAATGTCAAGATCTCGATGAAGTTCAAAGTCCCTGACATTGAAAAGTGTAAGGGAAATACCTGTACGCTGAGCCACCTCGTCATGTATGCCAGAAAAATTTCAAAGTGATAATAATCAGTTACTGACTCACTACTTCCAAGACAGTCTGAACGGTGCCATTTTGAGGTGGTACATGGGACTAGATAGTGCAAGTGTTCGCACATTCAACGATTTGGGTGAAGCTTTCATGAAACAGTACAAGTACAACATGAACATGACGCCTGATAGAGACCAGCTGAGGTCTATGTCTCAGAAGGACAAAGAGACATTTAAAGAGTATGCCCAAAGATGGAGAGAGCTTGCTGCTCAGATCAACCCTCTGTTGGAAGGAAAAGATATGACCAAGATTTTCCTTAAGACCCTGAGTTTGTTTTATTACGAACGAATGAATGCTAGTTGCATGAAATTCATGATCGTCAAGCTATGGATAAGTTAGACATCAAATAACAAGAGTCGCCACCGCGCTTTTTTATTGTTTCCAAGGGAAAAGGGAAAAGTACGAACAAAACCCAAAAATAAGAAGTTTTCAAATCAAAACTAATAAAATGCCAGAGATTACAGGTAAGGGGGTTGGTTACACAGAGGGAAGATGTTAGCACCCAAAGTGTCATAGGTACTCCTAGGGAGCCCTTTTTTGTGTGCATACGTATTTTTGTACAAAATGGTGTTTGCAAATAAAAAGAGTGTGGGGATGCGAAAAGAATTCATTAATTATAATTTTGTGTCTGACAAGACCGTCGGACTTATGCCTACGTACCAACATAAAACGAGGGATCAAAACCTCGTAATTCGTGGTATAAATTTAAAAGTGGATGCATTGCTTTTAACAAAAATTTAAGTTTGAAAGGCACAAAGGCCTAAAAATGGTTTGAATGAGTTAGTTACTTTTGGCTTTTGAAAATTTTAAGTCAAGTATAATTAAGTATTGTAGCGGAAAATTCATGATCATCAAGCTATTGACAAGCTAGAGATCAATTAACAAGAGTCGCCACCGCGCTTTTATTGCTTCCAAGGGAAAAGGGAAAAAGTACGAACAAAACCCAAAAGGTAAGAAGTTTTCAAATAAAAACTAATAAAAGTCAGAGATCACATGTAAGGGGGTTGGTTACGCAGAGGGAAGGTGTTAGCACCTAAAGTGTCCTAGGTACTCCTAGGGAGCCCTTTTTATGTGCATATGTATTTTGTACAAAGTGATGTTTACAAGCAAATAGAATGGGGGGATGAGAAAAGAATTCATTGATTATATTTTTGTGTTTGACAAGACCTTCGGACTTGTGCCTACGTACCAAGATAAAAATGAGGGATCAAAACCTCGTAGTTCGTGATACGAATTTCAAAGTGGATGCATTGATTTTAACAAAATTTAAGTTTGAAAGGCACAAAGGCCTGAAAATGATTTGAATGAGTTAGTTCTTTTTGGACTTTTGAAAGTTTAAGTCAAGCATAGTTAAATTTATTTATAAGTTTGATTTAAGAAGAAGTTTGAAAATACAATGGCATAAGGCCAAAGTTTCTATCTTTTGCAAAAGTGGTCAAAGTTTAGAACAAAAGTAGTTCACACAAAGAGGATTTTGAAAAATGGAGGGAGAAATTTTGAAATTAAAGAAATGGGGAGAAGATGAAGAGACTATCCTATGCACAAAAAAATTAAAAGTTTAGAGTTGAAAAGATCTGACCAAATGGGTAGCAATCCAATAGACAAGTATGTCAATAGAAACCTAGAATTCCCTTGGACTTTTAGAATCAAACAACATACAAATGCACATATTATAATATCTTGAAGAGGAAGGCATCAAATAAATATGGCCTCATCCAATCTTATCCACTTCATGATCTTCTTCAAGATGGCCCATGCAACAGATGAATTCCACAAGTCCCAGGTTCAAAATAATAACTTCACCAAGATCATGTTGCAGATGAATCTTAGAGAGATCTTCAAAGATGTATCAGATGTATTTCAAATTACAAGCACTTGGGTCTTCAACAAGTTGGCATTGGCTAAGTCAATTAGCAAAGGAATGTTACCTAAGTTCTAAGTCCATTTGCTCAAGATTAATCCAACAGTCCACTCAAAAGTTTTTTTAGGGTTTTTTGTTATTATTATGTGCATTAATGGCCAAAGACCACACAAGCAAACAAAGTAACACAAACAAAGTATGTCACACAATATGGTCCAAATGGACAAAGTGAAAATTACATTAACATAAACAATTAAAATGATATGTACAATGACAAATGAAATAAAGTGCTAAAAATAAATTGCATTAAAGTAAAGGATTGAAGTTAAAAGTTAGTAGTTAGCAAGTTTGAAGTTAGTTTTGTTTTGCTTTTCATTTCAAGACATTCTTTGGAGAACACTCAACCCACTTATCACAAGCATGAATCCTTAAACCAAAACTGTTGGTGTAAGCCCTAGAGGCCAATACTTTTGGTACTTGTATCGAATTATTTATTAATAATAAAAGGCCTTTTCTTTATTACGTTTGTTTAATAAAGTCCTTAGAATAGCTAGTCTGTTTAATGTATCAAGTATGACTTAATCATGAGATCACATTAAACAGAAGGACACTATTCTTAAAGTATCCGTAGTCGAGCTTTAGTGTGAAGTGGGATAACATTAAAGCATTAAGACTATTATGTTTGTACATTGATGATCACATCTCATGGATCATGGATAAAGAGTTATCAAGTCTTAAACATAGGTATGAATATTAAGAGTAATATTTATACCGGATTGACCCGCTATGAGAATACTATATAGAAAGTTATGCAAAGTGTCATAAGTTATTCTCATGGTGATAATGGTGTATACCACTCTTCGACCTGAAACCACTATGGACCCTAGATGTGGAGTCGAGTGCTTTATTGCTGATCCAACGTTGTCCGTAACTGGATAACCATAAAGACAGTTGATGGATACTCCACAAAGCATGCTGAGGGACATGAGTGACCTAGATGGAATTTGCCCATCCTGCATAACAGGATAAATGTCTATGGGCCCAATATTGAACTGGACAAGGATGACACGGTCTATGCCTTGTGTTCAATATAGACATAAGGGTAAAAGGGTAATTATACACATAAGTATTATCACAGAAGGTTTTGTCAGATCACATGACATTTTCCTGTCTTGGGTAACAGTGATGTGTTGCTAGATACCGCTCACTGTTTAATATGTTAAATACATGATTTAATATAATTGCCAATGCCGCGAAAACCTACAGGGTCACACACAAAGGACGGATTGATGAGAGATAGAGTAACTAAGGAACACCGTAAGGTACGGTGCCCTTAAGTGAATTGTAGAACATCGTAAAGGTACGGTGTACTTAAGTAGAATACGAAATATGGTAAGGTACCATGAGCTTAAGTGATTTTGGGCATATTATAAGATATGGGCCAAAATACACTTAAGTGGGCCTTTTAGCTTGAAGCCCACACAAGTGGTTCTATAAATAGAACCCTTGTGCAGAAGCATTAATTGCGGTTGCATTAATTTCATTTTCTTTCTCTCTCTCTCTCTCACTCAAAGCCTTCATTCGTACCAGCTAGCACTGTGATTGAAGGAATCCGTTCGTGTGGACTGAGTAGAGACGTTGTCATCGTTCAACGTTCGTGATCGCTCCGTGGATCTGCATCAAAGGTTTTGATCGTCACAAGAGATCTGCACCAAAGGTTTCAATCGTCACAAGAGGTAAATATTCTATCACTGATCATGACCATTCGTAAGGATCTCTAAAGGAGAAATTTTTTAATTTCCGCTGTGTTTTGGATCGCAATTCTCCTTCAGTGGTATCAGAGCCACTTACAAAACCATGACTTGGATAGCTGTTTATTTTCTGTATTAATATGATTAAAAGACAGAATGAATCAATTAATTAAACGAGTAATTAAATTTGGCATCAGGAGTGTACGAGTTGGATGATTGATGTTGACTATGCTTCGGAACCGACATTAGTGTGGTGAAGCAGCGATACATCGATCGTCCATAGGTTACGCAATTGAGACCGATCAACTTATATATGATATAAGTAATCCTAATGCAAAGTAAGGTATATGTGATATACTGTTTCTGTTTCGTTCATTCAAACACTAAGTGGTTGTTTTCCTTTGAGCGACCAATGGTCATTTGCTTCGGAATCCGACATTAGTATGGTGAAGCAATGACCTGTTGATCAATCATACTGAATCAACAATCGAGGTGTGTTTGACGGTCTGAAATTGGTGCATTAGGGTTAGTGACGGCACAAGGGTTGTGCCGTCAAGGAGTTGTGAATTTAGGGATTTTTGGAACACGTCTGTTGATTGTTTCAAAGTTCTGTTATTTTGGCCGCGTGACGTTCGTCACGAGCTTGTGACGATCGTAACAAGCTGGACGTGACGGTCGTCACGTGCTTTGTGACGGTCGTCACACTCACAAATCCAGAATTATAGGCGTTTCTGTTTTTGGCCGCGTGACGTTCGTCATGGGCCTGTGACGGTCGTAACAAGCTTGTGATGGTCGTAACATGCTTGTGACGGTCGTCACATTCACAGAGTCAGAATTCTCGGGGTTTTCAGTTTTGTGACTGCGCAAGAGTTATGTTGATGCAAAACGATGTCCATTTCAAATGAATTGTTCATTAATTTTTTTGGAATAAACACATCAAAAGGTTACCGTAAAAACAATATTATAAACACATCAAAAGGTTACTGTAAAAACAATATTATAAATGCAAATGTAAACTCAAATTCGTTACAATTCTAAATCAGGGGCACCCCCCCAGCATTGGGGGGTTTAGCTACTCATATTGTTTAAAACAAATTCAAGATAAAAATTACACATTACAAGTAATCAAATGACTTTGATCTTCAACCGCTCCCGCTCATGAACACCTTCAACTCTCCGAATGCCTTGATCTCTATAATACTTGATTGCTTCACAATACTGTGTTTTTCCGTATTCCAAGATGTTTTTTCCTTTGGCAGAAGACCTTCTTTTATAGTGAAAATTCCCAGCAGCAATTGGACAGGTCCAAAGATATCTCTAAAAAGCCCGACGAACATAAAGCCCGAGAAAAACTGGATATTTGGGCTTGGGCTGACACGGCCCGTGTCAGCCTACTGTTCTGGATGACACGCCCCTAGCAGGGGGTGACACGGTTGGGGATAATGCCTGACACGGCCCGTGTCAGTTGACACGGGTGGCCTTGTCAGGCTATTGTTTTCTTCATCATGTCTTCCCTTGCCAGACACGGCCCATGTCAGGTGACACGGGTGGCCGTGTGAGGCCTCCTATACTGGGGTTTTCTGCTCCTTTGCTTGCCGGAAACTCGCACTATTTCATTCTGAAGTCTCTGGTTCTTCTACTTGGACCTGTCGGACAAAAACATAGCTATCCCACGCATAAAATCATAAAAATAAAAAGTAAAACATAAAAATGATTAAAGTTGCTTAAATAAAATAACAGAAGTAAAACTAACTCGAAATGTATCATAAATGATTGCACAGTGTGTCAAAAGCCTCTGTTTCGAGTCGGATTAGTAATGAAAACTCAATGTAAATGGTGACTGATCACAACCCTAAACTTAGCTTATTGCTTGTCCCAAGTAATGTTTTAGACACATTGTCACTCCCCAGAATTCTTCATGTTTTCCACCACTACTGAGATCATTCGCTAACGTCTTCCCTTTTCCTTCCACGAGTCCTGCCTTTCTTTGTAAGTCTTTCTTCGCACTTCCACTCCAAAGCACTGTTTTTACCTGTCAGCTTATATCACATTCTCATCAATTCTCTCGGGGTAAGCTATTTACACTCATAATTCAAAGTATGCAATATCACTCACAAGTTTGAATAGTGTCTCTTTTCCTATCACCTACACACAAGACACACACTTTTGAGGTCTTTCGGGTTGTAGCTTGGCTTGGGTTAGGGTATGGATTATTAAAAAGGAAAACAAGCGGCTTTTGATTCAGAGTCGATGTTACATCCTGTCTTTGTTTCTTTTATTTCCTCGGTTTTATTTTCTTATTTCTTCTTCACCGAATGCCCTTTTCTGTGCTTCTTTTTGAATCTTTGAGTTATCATTTTTCTCTTTTTATTTTTCTTTCTTTCTCTCGATTCATCAATTTTTTCTTTTTCTTTTGTTCTTGCACCTTCTTGGGCTTTGGGAGCTTTTGGGGTTTTTACCCTAAACTTAGCTTTTCAACACAGTTTTGAATGTATTATCATGACTCTGAACAGGGTGAGGAAGTGTTTTGGCCAACGGGTACATTTATGGGGTTTAAACAAAAAATGGATACAGGCTCAAATGGGGTTAACGAGGGATATAGTTATTCGGGATGGCTAGAAAGGCTCGGGGTTAATTTCAAACAACGTGCCTCAGTATGTGTATCATGCAATGACATTCCCAGAGAGTCTATGCAAATTTAGAGTGATAAAGACAAACCTGAATGGCGCTCATGATGATCAATGTGTTTGGCTTTTTATGACTCACTTTGTTTAGTTCAGCTTTGACAGGATCCACAATACTCATTAATTTGGTGCGATTTCTTCCTTACTTTGGAATGTACGGGATACTCGTGTCGGTTAAGTTGTATACCTTGCGTCCGATCTTTACTTCAACAGTGTCACTTCCTGGGGAGATCCTTCACAACAAGCCATGGTGAGTGGCATGATCCTTTCATCCACTCTCAATCGTGATCATTACTATTTCCAACCTGTCAACACAGACTTGACACACTCGCAACATAATATACCTTCAACAGAAAAATCAAATCTAGAATGCACAAAAGTAAAATAACACAATAACCAAATACTAAGAATAAGATACTAATAAAAGACATAAAATCTCCCCCACACTTGAACTCAACATTGTCCACAATGTTTTTAAACAAGAGCGGAGGAGGGCACTTACAGTGTCCTACTGAGGAGGTGGTTGCGGGAAATGCAACATCAACTATCACATCATGCTGCTCATCTCATCCAACATTGTTACCTGACGGGCTTGCTCGATGCCTTGTCATTGTTGTTCATTCCTCAAGTCACCTATCTCGGTTTGTACCCAGCTCCATTGGTCAGTTGACCAAGATGATGAACCCGCCACCTGTTGGGTGGGTTCCTGATGCGGTGGGACAAACTGCTCAGGAGGTGCTTGAGGATCTTCTTCTTCTACTTCCGTTCCTTCCACCTGGTCATCCATAAACTGCTCACCTGCAGTAAAATGGTCAGTTTCGTGGCCTTCATCCGCATCGGAGTCGGCGCTCACATACAACCAATTAGCACAATCAGTAATAACAACTCTGTCCGGATCCGGCAGAGCGATGATAAACCTCTTATGGATAAGTACAAAATAGTAAGTAGGGGCAACAACAATCATACCTTGTGAAATTATAGCAGACATGTCAATTTTTGTGTTACCTGCAATTGGCGTGTCTTCGAGTAAAACAACTTGATACCCAAAATGCTCAGCGATTTGGGTGATCATTCCCCCTACGGATATGCCTCCGGAGTTTGCTTGGCCGACTCTGCCTAGATAGTCTGCTGCAAAGGCAGCTACATTGATGGCTTTGTTTTGAGCCATTGAGTACATAAAGAATAGCTCTCTCTAAGTAGCTACCCTTGTGCTATCGCCTCTTCCAAACAGGGTATAGGCTAAACCCTTCTAAGCGTACCTGAAACATGGATTCTGGATGCCCGAGGCTTTCGCATATTTGGAGGAGTAATCTGTCCTCCCGGTGATGGCAATCCATAAATCCTTAGGTGAGAACCCGTCTGGGACCGCTCCTGGTCCTTTCAGAGGGAGTCGGAGTATTGCAGCTAACTCCTCAACAGACAGCTCATGATAATTATTAAATAATTGGAAACGTAAGGTGCCGAAATAATACCTGGTCGTGTCAATCGACCGTTTTTCCAGTTGGAATTCCAACGTGCTGAGAAATTCGAGAGTAATGCGCTCGTATGTTGGCGCTTCCAAACTCATGAACTCGAGCATTCCCAAAACATGTAACATCCGATATACCTCCATCTTCAGCCCCAGAGTGTTCAGAGTATGCTCACACATATACCTTGTCGGCGTGAGTTTGCGCTTTCGATGAATTTGGTATCTCCGTTCTTGTTCCAGATTGTCAAACACGATGTTGTATGGATTTGGATTCCGACTCGGGAGCTTCCGTGACTTTGCCATTTCCGCGAGTTGTTGCTTTCCGGTGAGGATTATCCGCGGGGGCATTTTGGACCTGCAAAAAAATAGAAAGTATTTGAACTTTTGAGTTAGGAAATTCCGAAACCGTGGTTAGGACCGGGACGACGAGTGGAGTAATATTAGTGAAGGGTGTTTTGGCGATAGGTGAGTGGAAATGGGGGTTATGGAAGGTTTTTGGTGGTGAGGTTTATGAGTTTTAATGGAAGTTGAAAGATTTTGAGAGAAAGAGATGAAGAATGATGAGAGAGAATAATGAGGTGTAGGAGAAAAATCTGATAATGATAAGGTTAATTGAGAAAATGTATGGTTAATGGTGGATTAAGTAGGTGGGTCCCACGAAAATTCAAATTTTTCAAAAAAAAATTAAAAATTCGCCTGCCTGACACGACCGTGTCAGGATGACACGGGTGGCCGTGTTAGGCTACTAGATTCCCAAAGTTTGGCATTTTCCTTCAGTGCTCCTGACATGGGCCATGTCAGCTGACACGGCCACCCGTGCCAGGCTACTGTTGATAGACAATTTTCGTTCACTTTCAGTGCTCCTGACACGGCCCGTGTCAGTTGACACGGGTGACCATGTCAATTGACACGGGTGGTCGTGTCAAGCCACTGTTTTTCCATCTTGTTTGGCTATTTTTTCCTCAAGTGACACAACCCGTGTCAGCTGACATAGCCCGTGTCAGCTGACACGGGTGGCCGTGTCAGGCTGTCTTTTTGGCCGTTTTTTGGTTTTTCTTGCCGGTTCAACTGCTGGTCCCTCTGGCTACGTAGATCAGTCTTTTTCATGACTTAAAAATTTGTTGACGTGATTTCCCTCCTTGTAGAGCTCCTGTATAAACCTACAGACACACAAAACTGATTAGAAATAAAAATCGTGGGTTGCCTCCCGCGAAGCGCTTCGTTTAACGTCGCATGGCTCGACGGTTCTCCGTCTGCTTAGGTGAGACGGATTTTACCGATTGGACCACCCTCCTGGTCTTGTATGTACGATTTAACTCTCTACCCATTCACCTTCAACGTGTCTCTGTTTGCTAGATTTCTTAGTTCAACGGCTCCATGCGCAAATACTTTCTGTATCTCAAAGGGTCCCAACCACCGCGACCTTAGTTTCCCTGGGAATAGCTTCAACCTTGAGTTAAATAACAACACCAGTTGTCCTTCCTGAAGGACTTTCTTCTGAATGCGCCTGTCATGCCATGTTTTGGTTTGCTCTTTGTATATCTCGGCATTCTCATGTGCTCGATTTCTGAATTCTTCCAGCTCTTGTAATTGGAGGATCCTTGATTTACCCGCTTTGGAAAGATCATAGTTGAGGAATTTGGTAGCCCAGAATGCCCTATGCTCAAGTTTGAGTGGTAGATGATAAGCTTTACCATAGACCAGTTAATACGGGGACATACCTATTGGTGTTTTAAACGTTGTTCGGTATGCCCAGAGTGCGTCATCGAGCCTGATTGACCAATCTTTTCGTGAGGCACTGACGGTCTTTTCGAGGATTTGCTTGATCTGCCGATTTGATACCTCAACCTGTCCACTAGTCTGGGGGTGGTATGGTGTGGCGTTCTATGCTTGACATTGTATTTCTGCAGTAGGTTCTCCATCAACTTATTCAGGAAGTGGGTACCTTCGTCACTAATCAGTGCTCTTGGTACCCCAAACCGCGCAAAGATACAATTCTTGAGGAAATTTATTACCACTTTTGCATCATACGTAGGCAGTGCAACTGCTTCCACCCATTTTGACACATAGTCAACTGCAACCAAAATGTATTGCTTTCCAAAGGACGGTGGGAAGGGTCCCATAAAATCTATCCCCCACACATCGAACAGTTCGACCTCTAACATGGTATTCTGAGGCATCTGATTTCTTTTGGATATGTTGCCTGTTCTCTGACATATGTCGCACTCTTTTACCATTACTTGTGCATCTTTGAACAATGTAGGCCAGTACAATCCAGACTGGAGGACTTTTGCTGCGGTTCTGTCTCCATTAAAATGTCCTCCATATTCTGAGTTATGACAGGCTTTTAAGATGTCCCTCTGCTCTTCCTCTAGAACACATCTCCTGACCAGGCCATCTAATACCTTTTTGTAAAGGAATGAATCGTCCCACACATAGAACCATGGGGTATGCGTAACGGTTAGAATACGTTCGTTTGTGAACTCATCTCTGATGGGGTGCATTTCTTCTATTTCTTGAATCGGAGTCATCCGAGACAAGTGATCAGCAACAGTGTTTTCACTACCCTTTTTGTCTTTGATTTCCAGGTCGAATTCTTGTAGTAGTAGGATCTATTGCAGCAGCCTTGGCTTTGATTCCTGTTTGGCAAAAAGATATTTTAAAGTAACATGGTCAGTATACACAATTACCTTTGATCCTAGCAGATAGGATCTGAACTTGTCAAACGCGTATACCACCGCCAGGAGTTCTTTTTCTGTGGTTGCATAGTTCATTTGAGCAGGGTTCAGTACATGGCTTGCATAATAGATCACATGCAAGAGCTTCTCTTTGCGTTGCCCTAGTACTGCCCCCACTGTGTTATCACTCGCATCCACATTATCTCAAAAGGAAGAGACCAATCGGGGGCAATCACTATGGGGGATGACACCAGCTTCTTCTTCAAGGCCTCGAAGGCTTGCCTATACTCCTTGTCAAATAAGAACGGGGTATCTTTTACCAACAGACTGGTCAGTGGTTTGGCAATCTTGGAGAAATCTTTTATGAACCTGCGTTAGAAACCCGCATGTCCTAAGAAGCTTCAGATGCCTTTTTAATTTACCGGTGGTGGTAAATTTGCTATTACCTCCACTTTTGCTATGTCCACTTCGATACCTTTGTTGGAGATCTTGTGTCCCAAGACTATTCCTTCCCGTACCATGAAGTGACATTTTTCCCAATTCAGGATCAAATTTGTTTGGTGGAATCTTTCTAACACAAGTGACAAGTTAGTCAAACAATTATCAAATGAAGAACCGAATACTGAAAAGTCATCCATAAATACTTCCATATGCTTTTCGAGCATGTCAGCAAAGATTGAAGTCTTACACCTTTGAAAGGTGGCCGGTGCGTTGCACAATCCAAATGGCATTCTTCTATAAGAAAAAATACCATAGGGGCATGTGAATGCAATCTTCTCTTGGTCTTCAGGGGCAACCGCAATCTGGTTGTACCCCGAGTAACCGTCTAGGAAACAATATTAATTGTGTCCGACTAACCTTTCCAGCATTTGATCAATGAATGGTAACAGGAAGTGATCCTTCCTTGTTGCCACGTTTAGTCTTCTGTAATCGATGCACACTCTCTAACCTGTAACAGTTCGGGTTGGAATCAACTCATTCTTTTCATTTTTTATTACCGTCGTGCCCCCTTTTTTTGGTACCACGTGGACTGGACTTACCCAAGAGCTATCGGAGATAGGGTAGATTAGGCCCGCATCCAAGAGTTTTACAACTTTGCGTACCACTTCTTCCATGGATGGGTTAAGTCTTCGTTGTGGTTGCACTACCGGTTTGTGATCATCTTCCATTAAGATCTTGTGCATGCAAATAGTCGGGCTTATACCTTTTAAGTCCTTAATTGCCTATCCGATTGCACCCTTGTATTTTTTTAGCACTTGAATGAGTTCTGCCTCTTGGACACTCTGTAGACTAGCATTGATGATAGTTGGGCATTTTTTTTCAGTGTCTAGAAATACATACTTCAGATTTGTTGGTAACTGCTTCAGATTCACCCCTGTTTTTGGTTCTTCAGTGATATCAGATGGTGGTGGTCTTAGATCTTCCCACTGGTGTGGTCTAGATCTGATCCATTCAGGTTGTTTTTCCATCATAGCAAGCACCTCAGACTCTCCTTCATCTTCATTACTTTCAAAAATGGATAAGCTTAAGACCCGGTTTAATGGTGGCTGGGGTCTATGCTGTTCATTTTCTTGAGCAATTACTTGGTTGATTATCTCTATAGTGTTGCTTGTGCCGATATCATCTTTGTATTGCATTGTATTCCTCACATCTATTTTTAACTCTTCATCATAGACCTTGAGGGTAATAGTTCCTTCCTCAATATCTATCATACACCGTCCTGTTTCTAAGAAAGGTCTTCCCAATATGAGAGGAATCTCCTCATCTTCTGGCGTTTCTAGAATGACGAAGTCAACTGGGAAGACAAACTTGTCAATTTTTACAAGAACATCTTCCACAATACCATAGGGTCGCCTAACAGAGCGATCCGCAAACTGAAGTGTCATTCGAGTATCTTGAACATAGCCGATGCCTAATTTCTTATAGATGGACAGTGGCATCAAGCTTACACTTGCTCCTAAGTCAATCAGAGCCTTCTTGAATTTTCTATCACCAATAGTGCATGGAATAGTAACCGATCCCCTGTCTTTCTTTTTCACTGGGATTTTCATGCCTTGGGGAATGGCACTGCATGTTTCAGTTAGGATGATCGGTTCCATATTAGTGGAACGCTTCTTGGAAATTATGTCTTTCATGAACTTGGCATATATTGGCATTTGTTCCAATGCTTCAGAAAAAGGGATGTTGATTTCGAGTTTTTTGAACATTTCCAGGAACTTCTCAAAATTCTTTTCATGTTGATTTTTCTTTTTCTGTCTTGGAGGGTAAGGGAGTTTGATTACTGGTTTAGGAACCTTCTCTTTCTCCTTGACAGGAGGTGGTATTGCTTCTTCATCTTGGTTTTTTGTTTCCTTGATTTCTAAATCCACCTCTATCAATCCATATTTTTCTACATCATTTTCCTCTGTTGACTTTCCACTTCGGGTTGTGACATCGTTAACAGTGTTATGTTCCCGCGGATTTGTCACCGTGCCACTAGGTAGGGTACACGGGGCTTGAGAGTTTGAAGCTAACTGTTGTGCTATCTGTCCCATTTGTACTTCAAGATTTTTAATGGAGGTCGTGGTGTTTTTTGATTAGTCCCTGTTTCTTCTTGAAACTGTATGTTGTGGGCTGCTAACTTTTCAATGGCAATTTCCCATTCAGCCTTTTTAGGTGCCTGTTGTTGCTGCTGTTGTTGATCCTGAGTCTGATATTGCCCTGTACCTTGTTGCGGAATATTCCCTCTCTGATCTTTCCAAGAGAAGTTTGGATGATTCTTCCAACCTGGGTTGTAAGTGTTAGAATAGGGATTGTTCTGCTTCAAGAATTTGATCTCTTCAATTTGTTGGGGAGTAGAAAAGCAATAGACCGTGTGATAAGGTCCATTATAGATTTCACAAGTGCTTGCCTGAGCTGGCTGAACCTGTGCTATCTGTTGAGTACTATATTCATAGCTTTCAGCTTTTTGTCTACTTCGGCAGCAACTGTGTCTTCTAGACGGACTTTATTTGTCTCTAATTTTAGATCAATCACCCCATCTAGCTGACCGGTACACCTGTCGTATAGCTCTAGATGCTCATTGGCAGCTATTGCTTCAATAATCCTCTTGATACCAATGACTGTTGAGAAATTTGTTGAGCCACCGGCTGCTGTATCAATCAACTGTTTTGTTTTTATTTTCAGCCCATTAACGAACATCTGCATTTGTTCAGTCTGATCCATATTATGAGTTGGACACGCTACTAAGATCCTTTTGAATCTTTTGTACGTGTCTCCCAATGATTCACCATCATTATGTTTGAAATTAAGAATTTCATACCTTTTTCTCAGGAATATTGATGCTGGAAAGTACTCATTTAAGAATGCAGTTTCCATCTCCTCCCAGGATGTGATACTGCCGGCAGGAAGATAATAGAACCATTCTTCCGCGTCTTCAGCTAAAGTGAACGAGAACATTCTTAATTTTTTTGCTTCATCAGTATGACCATCAATTTTTAGGGTGGTGCTCATGGTCATAAATCTTTGCAGGTGTTTGTTGGCATCTTCATTAACCTTTCCGGTGAAAGGTTTTCTTTCCAATTGATTGATCGTGCTAGGATGTAGTTGAAAATTTGTCACATTCACCGGTTGGTTGACAATGGTCATTCGACCACCCGGTGCATTTGCACCTCCATAGTCACCCAGAAGTATTTCCGGAGGTGGAGGAGGTGGAATTGGAGGAACTTCAACCATTGGTTCCTTGACTTCTGAGTGATTAGAGGTACTTTCTTCTGTAGAATCCACTCTTTGTTCTCTGCGTCTTTGGTGAAGGGATCTTTAGATCTCTGCGTCAAAAAGAAATTCAGCTGAGGGTTCTCCTCGCATACACAGATCAGTACATTATAAATGATAGTAAAATAATTTTATTGCAGAGCAACAAAATTTTAATTGAAATAAAACTAAACTCTACATTTTTGGTAGTCCCCGACAACGGCGCCAAAAACTTGATCGGGAAAATAGCAAGTGTACTATTTTACCTTTTATAGTAATAATGGGGAAATTCCCTGAATGTCGATCTCAAGGATTGCAAGTTAGTATTGAGTTTAAATTATCATTCAATTAAACAAAAAGTATTAATTTGGTTTTTAAGTGTAAAAATATAATAATAAAAGTAAAGGTAAAGAAGGATGAAAATAAGGGTTTATGGAGAAAAAGGAACAATGTCAGGGAAGGTGTATGATTTATCCCTATAACAACTCTGAGTCACTATTGCATCAACAAATATCAATTACTACCAGTTCTTAAGGGTATTTTCTCCCAAGTCCTTGGTGAGAAAACCTTTAATCAATCTACCCTAATTCCTATGTCCATAGCCAATTAGGGTGAAGTTAAGCTGTATAATATCAAGAATACTCTGGTTCATATAGGGTATCCCTAGTCCTAGGTGATATCTACTATAGAGTAACCTTATGAAAACCTTATCAATGGCGGTCCAGCCTAATTGATAACCACAAATCAATCTCGATTGGTCCGAAAGAGAAAGCAATAAACACATCAAAAGGTTACCGTAAAAACAATATTATAAGTGCAAATGTAAACTCAAATTCGTTACAATTCTAAATCAGGGACACCTCCCTAGCATTGGGGGTTTTAGCTGACACGGATCGTGTCAGCCTACTGTTCTGGCTGACACGCCCCTGGCAGAGGGTGACACGGTTGGGGATGATGCCTGACACGGCCCGTGTCAGCTAACATGGGTGGCCGTGTCAGTTGACACGGGTGGCTGTGTCAGGCTACTGTTTTCTTTATCATGTCTTCCCTTGCCTGACACGGGTGGCCGTGTCAGGCCTCTTGTACCGGGGTTTTCTACTCCTTTGCTTGTCGGAGTCTCGCATTGTCTCGTTCTGAGGTCTCTGGTTCTTCTACCTGGACCTGTCGGACAAAAACACAGCTATCCCACGCATAAAATCACGAAAATAAAAAGTAAAACATAACAATGATTAAAATTGCTTAAATAAAATAATGGAAGTAAAACTAACTCGAAATGTATCATAAATGCTTGCACAGTGTGTCAAAAGCATCTGTTTCGAGTCGGATCACGAATGAAAACTCAATGTATATGGTGATTGATCAACAACCATAGACATAGGTCTTTCACATGGATAAGGCATCTTCAACTCCAAAGCTCTCTTCTTCACCCAAAGAGTGTAAGCTTCCAAAGCTACACAATTGCACGGACCAAGCTCGAATCTTTCTTTCCTACGCACATTATACCAAGCATGCATAATCTTCTGCTTCAAATGTTAGGGATCTTTACCCTCTTGATAGAAAAAACCTTCTAAAAACATGTTATTAGGTTTGTCTCTCAAGGGGAACCCAAGTTGACGACGAGCCAAAGCAGGGTTATAGTTAATTCCTCCTTGTGTACCAATGAGAGGCACATTAGAGAATTCACCACAACTATCAATAATCTCCGAATTGCTTAAAGATGGGTCATACCAAACTATATCATCATTAGTGAGAGACATAAGTCTCTGAGACCACCTTAGACATTGTTTGTTCTCCACAAAAGCAGGCGTCTGAGGCAAGTGCAAAATAAACCACTTGTACAGAAGAGAAGTGCAACAGACAATCGTTCCACCACCCTTAGAATTCCATCGATGTAAAGAGAAATACATATCACCCAACAAAGTAGGCACATGATTCCCAAACAAGAAAAGTCTAATGGCGTTAACATCAACAAAACCGTCAATGTTAGGGAACAAAGCTAATCCATAGATGAGCAACACAAAGATAGCTTCAAAAGCGTCCATAATACCAGCTTGAGCAAAAGTGGTAGCTTCCTTGATGAGGAAAACAAATGGCAATCCAAATAACCCTCCTTTCTTCACCCAATGAGCCTCTATCTCATACTTCTTCAAGTGAAGAGCTTCATCAACAATACTAGATCGGGGAATCTCCTTCAATCCACTAAAAGGCACTCTACTAGAAACAAGTATCCCCAAAAGATGAGAATACTCCTCCAAGGTAGGCACAAGCTGAAAATCTGGGAAAGTGAAACAATGGTAGAGGGGATCATAGAACTGCACCAACACACTCAAAAGTCCTTCAACCACGTCAGCAGACAAGATGGATAGAAGATTCCCATGACGTTATTTGAAGTCCAAGGGATCTAATACAAAAGATGTTAGCTTCCTTAACTCTTTCAAGTCGGGACATCTGAAACTGTACTTCTTAGTGTTCCTTCACCCACAACCCATGGTCTGAAAATATTTGCAAATGATACCTTAGTTCCTTGAAATTTTTGTGTGATGAATGTTATGATGCGCATGAATGCATGAATGCAACAATCACAAATAAGGGATCACACACAAGGAAAACTAAAGGTCAAGGGATGAATCAAGTCATTGTCAAGATCAATCATCCATTTTGGTGGATTATGGTTTACACCTTATCAACACCCAAGTTCCATTTATATTGACAAGACTTGATTGGATCAACCAAGAATCTGGGGTTTGTTGCAAGTCACGAGCATGGAGTCTGGGTAAGAACCATCCCAAAGGAGTCTGGGTAAGTTCCTAGAGTCTTAATTCCATCTATCGGATATTACAGGTTAAGATGACTGACTCATCGACCCATAATATTCTCAAGAGAAACTCGTCTTAGTGTAGTATCGCGTAAAAACTGTTATCAAGTCTTCACTTGAACAGTTTCCGCACTACGTCCTAAATAAGCCAAGATGGGTTAGGTGTTCTAAGGTCCTCAGCTTCTCAGACCCAATTATAAATAGTAATGCCTAACTACAAATACTTGTGTGACATTTCCAAATCCAAAGGAGTCTCCACTGAGCAGATGGATCTCAAGCCAACTTGTTAAGGACTACTCCACACAAGTCGAACATGACTATACCATCCTCATATCTTAATTACACTCAAGTTCGGGTTAGAACTTATCTCACCACTCAAAGATCACCAAGCATAACAAGCAGATTATATCACACATACATATATATACAAACATCACATATATACAAATATATTCACACAAAAAGTAGGCTAACCCCACTGGACACTACTCCCCAGCAGAGTCACCATTTAATTTCTATAGCAGAAAATTCATGATCATCAAGCTATTGACAAGCTAGAGATCGATTAACAAGAGCCGCCACCGCGCTTTTATTGTTTCCAAGGGAAAAGAGAAAAAGTACGAACAAAACCCAAAAGGTAAGAAGTTTTCAAATAAAAACTAATAAAAGTCAGAGATCACAGGTAAGGGGGTTGGTTACACAGAGGGAAGGTGTTAGCACCCAAAGTGTCCTAGGGAGCCCTTTTGTGTGCATAAGTATTTTGTACAAAGTGATGTTTACAAACAAATAGAATGGGGGGATGAGAAAAGAATTCATTGATTATATTTTTGTATTTGACAAGACCTTCGGACTTGTGCCTACGTACCAACATAAAAATGAGGGATCAAAATCTCGTAGTTCGTGATACAAATTTCAAAGTGGATGCATTGATTTTAACAAAATTTAAGTTTGAAAGGCACAAAGGCATGAAAATGATTTGAATGAGTTAGTTCTTTTTGGCCTTTTGAAAGTTTAAGTCAATCATAGTTAAGTTTATTTACAAGTTTGATTTAAGAAGCAGTTTGAAAATACAATGGCATAAGGCCATAGTTTCTATCTTTTGCAAAAGTTGTCAAAGTTTAGAACAAAAGTAGTTCACACAAAGAAGATTTTGAAAAATGGAGGGAGAGATTTTTAAATTAGAGAAATGGGGAGAAGATGAAGATACTATCCTATGCACACAAAAATTAAAAGTTTAGTGTTGAAAAGATCTGACCAAATGGGTAGCAATCCAATAGACAAGTATGTCAATAGAAACCTAGAATTCCCTTGGACTTTTAGAATCAAACAACACACAAATGCACATATTGTAATATCTTGAAGAGCAAGACATCAAATAAAGATGGCCTCATCCAAGCTTATCCACTTCATGATCTTCTTTAAGATGGCCCATGCAATAGATGAATTCCACAAGTCATAGGTTCAAAATAACAGCTTCACCAGGATCATGTTGCAGATGAATCTTAGAGAGATCTTCAAAGATGTATCAGATGAATTTCAAATTACAAGCACTTGGGTCTTCAACAAGTTGACATTGGCTAAGTCTATTAGCAAAGGAATGTTGTCTAAGTTCTAAGTCCATTTGCTCAAGATCAATCCAACAGTCCACTCAAAAGTTTTTTCTTTCTGGGTTTTTTGTAATTATTATGTGCATTAATGGCCAAAGACAACACAAGCAAACAAAGTAACACAAACAAGTATGTCACACATTATGGTCCAAATGGACAAAGTGAAAATTACATTAATATAAAGAATTAGAATGATATGTACAATGACAAATGAAATAAAGTGCTAAAAATAAATTGCATTAAAGTAAATGCTTGAAGTTAAAAGTTATTAGTTAGCAAGTTAGAAGTTAGTTTTGTTTTGCTTTTCATTTCAAGACATTCTTTGGGGAACACTCAACCCACTTATCACAAGCATGGATCCTTAAACCAAAACATCTTCCAAAGGAAGGAAAGAAGGCAAAGTTTCCACACAATACCATGAAAGAGGGGAGACTTACAATCTCACTAACTAGAATGCTTATGCCTTTTATGTCACAAATTTAGCGTTATGTTAAGCAATCATAATTGAACTTATGTAGAAGTCATAACTATTTGAGGTCGGGCAATAGACTTTTGGTGTTAATGCATGTTGGAGACATAGTATTTTGAACTATGCTCATGAAACATATCACACACATAAAATATGCAAAAGGTGTGGCCTAATCTCATTCATACTCATGTTAATCTTTCAATCAACTAGCATTAGGACTTTGAGATGTCATAGGCCAAATGGAAATGAATGAAGAAGGGGAATGAGATGAAATGGGAAGGGGATGAATGAGATCACAAATTGGTCAAATGAGAACTTTTACCAAATTAATATCATTCATTCATTTTGGGAGATGGAACGTACATTCCATCAATCCCCTAAATCCAATGATATTAACTTGACAAAGTCAAATCAACCTTGACCAAGGCCCAACACCAAACAAGCAAATTCAAATAAGTCAATACAAATGGTCAACAAAATTTAAATGGCATTTATTCAATTAAAAATAATAAAATAGTGCATTGAATTCAAATACGTTTTGTCCAATTCCTAAAATCTCATCAAAACACCAAAGAAATGGCCAGGAGATTTATCATAGGTCAAACAAGGTCAAAGGGCCTTGGAGAAAAAATTTCATAATTTTTGGACATTTAAAAATATTTTTAAACAATTAAAAACAAATGCAAAATCAATTAATTCATGAAAAATACTAATAATGATCCAAAAAATAATTTTAATTCAGAATATGAAAGAGAAAAATATGTGAAATGTTTTGGTGAAAGTCCCATATTTTTTGGATCAATATTGAATTTAATATGAATTATTGAAGAAAATGCAATTAAAACAAAAATTCAGAAATTCTAAATTACGTGTGTAACACCCCGATAATAACATAATAATTATTTAAATTAAGTTAATAATATGTTTATTAATTTAATTAGATAATTGAATTATTATTATTATTATTTTGGAATAATAATTATTTGGATAATTATTTATTGGAATAAAATAAGTTGGAATAATAAAAAGTCCCATTTTTTGGTAAAAAGGGTTTGCACGTGAAAAGGAAAACACAGAGAAGCGGTTGAAAGTGGAAAAAGGGCAAAAAGGCAGAGCAAGAGAAGAGGAAAAGCTTAGAGCTCAGAGATTGCTGGATTAACTCAGGTAAGGGGGGTTTATCATCGATTAACGGGTATTATGGGATGATATGTACTGGGTAGTAAGAAACTATTGTTTTACCTCTGATTAGATTGATGCATGATGAATTGTGAACCCTTTGGATGAACGAAATTGGGGTATAATTGAGAAAGAATTCGTAGGAATTAGATGTAAAAGTGTCAAATTTTGTGTAATCGAATAAGATACGAATTGTGTTGAAAATATGAATGATTTCTGTGTAGAAATTGGACTGTGGAAGGTTGGATTGGGTAGATCTCGTAGCAGAGAAAGCCATGGCAGATCTGAGAGTTCTGGTCTCTGGTCATACGCGTATGGCACTAGGCAATACGCGTATGAGATGGCTGGTACGCGTATGGCACTAGGCAATACGCGTATGGATGAGGAAGATGAAATTTTGAACGTGAAATGGTCTCTGGTGGTACGCGTATGGGGAAGTGATACGCGTAGCATACGCGTATGAGACAGGTGATACGCGTATGGGTTGGGCGAGGAAATGCGCAATACGCGTATGAGAGTGGGCATTACGCGTATGGATTTGGTCAGGCGTGGGCAATACGCGTATGGGCATAGGCAATACGCGTATGGGCAGAATTGTGTATTTTCTGTGCTGTTGTTGTGCAGTTTTGGTTGTTTAGGCTGAGTGTTGTAATTCAGCTGATGTATGACATATTAGGGATCATTTCCCGTGACTTTGAGTAGTATAGGTATTAGTAGAGTGTACTAATACTGTGGTTGTTGTTTGTCATGATCTGATATGCTTATGTGATAAAATATTGAGGATGTCTGATGATATGCATATCGTTGTGAATGTATATATTATGCATGGCATAGCCTTTGGGGCTGTAGCTAATTCCCATGGTGAGGAATTAGTGAGTGAATCATTGTGGATTTGTTGTTGATGTTTGCATGCTAGATGATTAGTGTGCATAGTCTAGCCTTCGGGGCTGTAGCTAATTCCCACGGTGAGGAATTAGTGAGTGAGTCATTAGATCTCAAATAAGTGGGACTAGTGAGCTTAGTAGCCGTATCTGGATTTGATCGGTGAGCTTGAACTGTATGTTCAAGAATAGTCGGTACCGCATGTGTGGAGTCTCATTTCATAATAAATGTATGGCATATAATATGAATGGATGTATTCCAGTATTATATGTGTGTTATGTGTTGTGTTGTTGATGTTGAGTATGGTTGAGATTATACATATGCTATATGTTACTGTTGAATATGATGTTTGAACGGATATTGCCGTTGCTGAGTGCGTAGTCTGATTAGGGTGAATTGATGTGTTATTTACTTAGCATTACATGTTGTTCTATAATGCTTATTATATTGATTGAGGAACTCACCCTTACATCTATTTTTCAGGTAACGAGCAGTGAGTTGAGTAGAAGTTAGTGCTATGGAGTCTAGCGTCGTCCTTAGTGGGTCATGCTCTGGTAGATGTAACATCGGGAGGGAATGTTTGACTATGTTTTAATTTAGTTGTTGATTCAACTTTACATATAATGTAGTACATGATTTGAATGTCGATGTTTTGTACCCGCTGCGAATTATGCAAAAGAGTCTTATTTTGATTTAATAAATGAGCATGACAGGATATTTGATAATTGTTGTGAAATGATTGTGTGACACCCTTCGGGGCATAATTACTCTGATTGATATGTTATTATTTTAATTAAATATTTTGGGGTATCTAGAAGGGTGTTACAACGTGGACCATCAGATCTCCGTCATTAATTGAGGTGGCAGATCTGATGATCCAAAGCCCGCGTTCCACATAGACATGAGTCAATTACGTGGCAAATGTGGTAATAAACCCCAACGCTCAGGATTAAAACGTGAGAGGAGGATCATGTGGTTCAGAGGTTGGCCAAGTCATCGCTGGAGCCAGAGCTCCGGTCATCTTCTCCGGTGGGCCTCATCGTACTGTTCAACATGAATCATCACCAAAAAGAAAAACAAGGACATGATCTTAAAGAAAAAATGGCACTGAGCTCAAATCTGACCTCCATTCACTCCAATTCCAAATATATTTAGAGATATGTGGAATTGAAATCTGAGGTACATGAACTGTGTTGCTTCGATTTAGCCTCAAGGCAACTCAATCTTCTTGCCTACATTGGTAAGACTTCAGACAACCAAAGAATCAATGGAATTGAGCAAGAATTTAGGAGAATCGAAGAGTTTAAAATTTCTGAAAATTACCTCCAATGGAGGTCTGAACTCGATGGATCTTGATCTTGCTTGTACTTGGAATCACTCCACTTGCTTGCAGGAGAAGGATTGAATGGTTTAGAAGCAATGGATTCCTGGAGAAATGAATTCCAAAATAGTGGAGATTCAAGCTCAAATTCAAATGAATTTATCAGGGTTATCCTATGAGAATGAAAGGTTTTCAATGGGGGATCAAAGCTGGCGCAATTGTGTTGTGAATTCTGAGCAATTGAAGCTCTATTTATAGCTGAATCATGTGATACTTTCACACTCACTTTCACTTTCCAAATTTGGCAAATGTGATGTAATGGTGCATGGGCGCGCATAGGCCCGTGAAATGATAGCTGAAGGTCCAAATTTGAAGATCAGATGCTTTGAAGTTAGCTTAGATTGGAGGGAAAATGTACATTGATGCTTGAAGATTGATCCATGCCAAATGATATCAGTCTGTTTAAGCCATGTGCAGCCTATGCATTTCAAGTCCAAAATGAATGAATTTGAGCTCTTTTGAAAGGTGAGATCAATAGGAACAAGTTTGATGTTGAACACTTTTTTATTTGGAGCTTGGAACTTGGAGAAATTTGAGGTGGAAGTTTGGAAAAATTTGACATATCAAATTTTTTCTAAGTGTCACGCCATATGTCTCAATGTTCCAACTTGCTTAACTTTTTATGGGAGCTTCAAATGAGAAACGTGTCTTCATCAAAGTTGCATCTATCTTAAAGACCTTCAAAATGGTAACCAATTTCATGTCATTTGAATTTGAAATGATAGAGTTATGCACTTTTGAAGTTTGGAAAAATCACTTGATCAATGGTATAGGTCAAAAGTGACCTATAATGTAGCCTCATATCACATGCTCAAAAAAGTTGAATTAGCTCCCACTAAAAACATCAAAGTTGAAGTAGACAAATTTAATTTGATTGTTAAACTTGGAAATCTTTCATCTCATAAAAATTGATAAAGTTATGGCCTTGGGAAGTTGACTTTCAAATTAGGGTTTAGACAAAATGACCTATAATGTTTCCACATAGAAAATGATGTTCCAAGCAAAAATATCTCTAGGTATCAACATGAAAGTTGTTTGGAATGTCATTTAGAGTAAGTTTTCTCTTGGAATCATTTTCATATGGTGAAAATTGTAGGAGATAGGGTCTAGGGAGACCCAGTTTTGATCAGATGAATTCATCTAGCCAACCACCATCAACCAACTTGCTAATTTCCAATTCTCTTGACTTTATTGGCTCATGGTAGATCATATATGCATAAGATGATGAAATTTGAAGTGTCCCTTGAGAAATTTGATCAATTGGTGAGATAGCTTGTTGGAGAAGTTACTCACGATACCCAATCAAACTAGGGTTTCCAAGGCAAATCACCCTCAAACTCTTGAAGAAAACTTGACCAATATAACATGTAGAGATAATTGGGACTCATATATGATGTTCATAACCATTATTGAATCAATTCTTGGTTGTATTTCTTATTCATGAGGGTCTCAAACCCTAGATGTGATCTTGATGAATCAATGCGATCATGTCCTACCTACAAAAGTGTTAGGCAAATACAAAGACATATTTTTGGTATTTTGGTTAGTGAAATGATAAAATACAAGTATGATATAATCACAAAATGCTGGGTGATCTCTCCCAAACAAACCCAATGAAAAGGGGTAAGGAGGATGCCAAGGTATGATCTCAATGCTAATGCTTATGATGAAATTGCATGAGGGATCTTAGGGTCAAAATTGGGGTCTTACAAGTATATTTACAAGTTTGACTAGGAAAATGAGTTTGAAAATGCAATGGCATAAGGACAAAGTTTCTAGTTTGCAAAAGTGGTCAAAGTTTAGAAATCAACAAACACAAGCAAAGAAGATTTTTTTGAAAGGAGGGAGAGATTTTGAAATTAAAGAAATGGGGATGAGATGAAGAGACTAATCCTAAGCATAAATTTAAAAGTTGAGAGTTGAAAAGATCTGACCAATGGGCGGTAATCCAATAGACAAGAATGTCATATAGAAACACAAATTCCCCCGGACATTAGAATCAAGCAACAAACAATGCACACAATATCAACTTAAAGAGAAAGGCATCAAATAAAGATAGCCACATCCAAGCTTAGCAACTCCATGATCTTTCTCAAGTTTTCCCATGTAGCAGATGAATTTCACAATGCCACAAGTCACATGTTCAAAATAACAACTTCACAATGATCATGTTGCAAATGAACTCACATGGATCTTTAATGATGTACTAGATGAAGTTTCAAATCACAAGCACTTGGTTACATGAAAGTTGGCATTGGCTAAATCCTTTGCATATGGAGTGTTGCCTAAATTCTAAGTCCAAAAGTCTCAGATCAAACCAACAATCCACACAAGATCTTTTTTAGGGTTTTTGTTCTTATTATGTACATTAATGGTCAAAGACCACACAAGCAATCACAATATACACAAGCAAAATATCACAAAATATGGTCTAAGTGGACAAAGTGAAAATGACATTAACATAAACAATTAGAATGGTATGAATAATGGCAAATGAATAAAGCTAAAAAAAATAAAGTGCATTAAAGTAAATGACTTGAAATTAAATGTTAGTTGTTAATGAGTTAGAAGTTAGTATTACTTTTTCTTTTATTTTTAAGTCATTCTTTGGAGAACACTCAACCCACTTATCACAAGCATGGATCCTTGAACCAAGACATCTTCCAAAGGAAGGAAAAAAGGCAAAGTTTCCACACAATACCATGAAAGAGGGGAGACTTACAATCTCACTAACTAGAATGCTATGCCTTTTGTGTCAAAATTTAGCGCTATATTAAGCAATCGTAATTGGACTTATGTAGAAGTCACAACTATTTGAGGTTGGGCAATAGAATTTTGGTGTTAATGCATGTTAGAGACATAGTATAATGGACTATACTCATGAAACATACCACACAAAAAAACAATATGCAAAAGTAGTGGCCTAATCTCATCCATACCCATGTTGATTTTGCAATCAACTAGCCTTAGGATATAGAGATATTATAGGACCATGACATGATTGCATAAAGAAGGGGAATGAGATGAAGAGGGAAGGGAGATAGATCAAACTCAAATTGGACAAAGGAGGACTTTTACCAAATTAAGATCATTCATTCATTTTGGGATATGGAATCTACATTCAATCAATCCCCTAAACCCAATGATCTTAACCTAGCAAAGTCAAATCAACCTTGACCAAGGCCCAACAACACAAGTCAAACTTACAAAATCAATCAAAATGGCTCAACAGAATTATTTGGAATTTATTCAATTTAAAAATAATAAAAAAATGTGCATTAAATTAAATGTGGTTGGTTAAATTCCTAAAACCTTATCAAAACACCAAAGAAATGGCCATGAGATTTATCATAGGTCAAACAAGGTCAAAGGACCTTGGAGAAAATTTTTCAGAATTTTTGGAAACTTAAAAGTATTTTTAAATAATTAAAAATAATCACAAAATCAATTAAATCATGAAAAATATTAATAACGATCCAAAAATAATTTTAATTAAGAATATGAAAGAGGATTTAATTTAAATTTTTTTGGTTATACTCTCATATTTTTTGGATCAATATAAAAATTAATATGATTTAATGAAAATCAAAGGAATAAAATGAAAATCATAAAATACAAAAAAATGTGGACCACTAGATCTCCCTCATTAATTGAGGTGGCAGATCAAGTGGCCACAAACGTGTGTTCCATGATGGAACTCAGTCAGCACGCCACACAACTGGTCATCCAAACCAACGCCTGTGATTAAAACATTTTAAATGAAATGAATGGCTCTAAACCATGCCACATCACTGCCGGAGCCAAAGACCAGTCACCTTCTCATGCAAACCTCGCCGGACTGGTTCAATCATCACCATAATAAAAATGAAAAAGGAGGACATGATCTGAAAGAAAAAATGACGGAGAGCACGAATCTGACCTCAATTTTAACTTACTCCAAATGTATAGAAAGATATGAGGAGTTGAATTTTGAGGTGTGTCAACTGAGTTGTTTCGATTTAACCTCAAAGCAACTCAATCTTCTTGCCTACATTGGTAGGACTTCAGACAACCAAAGATCTAAGAGAATTAATAAGAATTGAGTGAGAATCGAAGAGAAGAAAAAATATGGAAAATACCTTCAATGTTGTGCAGAACTTGATCCTTCTTTCTTCAATTCTTGCTTGATTTTGCTCTAATAGCTTGCAGAAGTGGATTAGGAATGGTAAGAAGCTTTGGATCCTGGAGTTTTTGAATCTCCAAACAGTGAGATTCAAACTCAATTTTCAAGTGAAAATATTATCAGGTTTTCCTTTGAATTGTGAGGGTTTGAAGAGTGGGGGCAAAGCTGGAACACAAGGATCCTCTGAAAAAAGCTCAGAGGGTCTCTATTTATAGCAAATTCAAGTGTTATTTGCACACTTGCAATTTCTTCCAAATTTGGCAATGTCATGCTCAACCTCATCCAAACCTCATCCAAAATGAATGAATTATGACTCTTTGGAAAGGTTAGATCAATAGAAACAACTCTTATGTTGAACACTTTCCCATTTGGAACTTGGATCATGATGAATTTTAAGGTGGAAGTTTGGAAATTTCAACATGTTGGAAATTTTTCTAAGTGTCAAGTCATATACTTCAATATTCCACCTTGCTTAACTTTTTAGGTGAGCCCCAAATGAGAAAAGTGTAATCATAAAAGTTGTATATCTTTCAAAGACCTTAAAAATGCTTACAAATTTGACATTATTTGGATTTAGAATGAGAGAGTTATGCATTTTTGAAGTTTGAGAAAATCACTTGTTCAATGGTATTGGTCCAAAATGACCTATAATGTATCCTCATATCACATGCTCATAAAAGTTGATTTAGCTCTCACTCCAAACATAGAAGTTGAAGTAGACATATTGAATCTGATTATGCAACTTGAAAATCTTTCATCTCAATAAAATTGAGCAAGTTATGGCCTTGGGAAGTTGACTTTCAAATTAGGGTTTAGACAAAATGAACTATAATGTTTCAACGTAGAAAATGGCTTTCCAAGAAAAATTAGCTCTAGACTTCAACATGAACGTTGTTTGTAATGTCATTTAGAGTAATGTTTCTCTTTGAATCATTTTCATATGATGAAAATTGTAGGAGATAGGGTCTAGGGAGATCCAGTTTTGATCAGATGAAATCATCTGGCCAACTACCATCAACCAACTTGCTAACTTGCAATTCTCTTGACTTTTTAGGCTCATGGTAAATCATATATGCATTAGATTATGAATTTTGAAGTGTCCCTTTAGAAATTTGATCAATTGGTGAAGAAGCTTGTTGAAGAAGTCACTCAAGATACCCGGACAAACTAGGGTTTCCAAGGCAAACCAACTCCAAACTCTTGAAGAAATATTGATCAAAATAACATGAAAATATCATTGGGACTCATACATGATGCTTAGAGACATTGTGGATCATTCCTTGGTTGTGCTCTTAGAAATGAGGGTCTTAAACCCTAGATATGAACTTGATAGATCAATGGGGATCATGCCCTACCTACAAAAGAGTAGACAAATGCAAAGACATATTTATGGTATTTTGGTTAGAAAAATGATAATATACAAGTATGATATAATCCCATGGTGCTTGGTGACCTCTCTGAAATCAAACCCAATGAAAGAGAGGTAATGAGGATGCCAATGTGTGATCCCAATGCTAGTGCATATGATGAAATTGCATGAGGGATCTTAGGGTCAAAATTGGGGTCTTAAACTAGTTCCCCTAGTGACTTTACCGAGATGGTAAACATGGGGATGAGGTTAGAGGAAGGAGTCCGAGAGGGACGTCTGTCTAAAGAAGAGGTGTCGTCAAGAAAGAAATATGGAAGCAGTTTCGCCAGAAAGAAGGAAGGTGAAACCAATGCAGTGTCAGTGGGGAGGTGTAGCACCTCAAATTTGCACCTATCATTGTACATACATTTTCATATTAGGTCATAACATAACATGGTCCACTGCATAGCATTGCATTGTCCCAGTTGCCTCAAGTGCAAGCCAATCAAGAAATTAGGTCAAACTGGTCAGGAGATCAGTCAGTCAAGCAAGCAAGCACAATTCTCAAGGAGCCAAGGCCCTAGGGTTGGTCCAACATGTTCACATGACTTGGGGATCCATTTGAAGTGTTTTGGTCAAGGATTGGATGTTCAGAAGTCATCAGTCAATGCACAATCAGTCAGAAACCCTAAAAGTCAACTGTTGGTCAACTGTCCATTTAATCAGTGATTTGATGATGGAAATTGGTTTGAGAGAGCTTGTTCATGTCCAAATAGGCCTCATGTATCATGTCAAACACCATCATAGAAGAATTTGAAGCCAGATCAGAAATTTCCAAAAATGGAAACTGGACCTGTAACTGAAACTTACCAAAAATGGAAAGTCTTGATCCTCAAACTTACATCATGATACAAGCTTCAAATGAATTTTTTCCCAACATGAAAGTTGAAGATCTTGTTCTCCCATTTCCAAAAAGTCCAAGAACTCTCAATTCCCATGTATGGTTGGCAAGTTATGATCAAATCATTTTCAAAAATTCTTGAACTTCAAAAGGCCATATCTCTCAAACCATTTGGCCAATTTGGGTGGGGTTTTTTCCTACAAGTCACATTTGATCCCCTCTTTCCAAAAATGTAACTTTCATGTGCCAAAACTTCACCAATCAAAATGGCATTTTTTGACTTACTTGAATTAATTTCAAGTGAAGTGAAATTTTGACTTTTTAAAATAAACCTTTTCTATCATTTTGGCCATTGGGAACTGATCTGAAAATGCATTTGTGACATGTTACCAAGTCCTTTTTGTGCAGTACATGTTGCCATTCCTAAGTTGCTTGAAATTTGGACAAAAGTACAATTTTCAACAACCCTATCCCACATATCCATGAACTTGATTTTGTACCACAACATAGCAGATTTTTTCATCATTTTTCTGTCATGTTACAAACCCCTAGCAGCTGAAAACCAACACAGAAAATCACTCTTTCTCTCATTCCCTCATTTGATGCATTGTTGAATCTTTTTCCAAAAACTCTCAAAGAACTGAACCGTGCCTTGCTTGATACAACATCCATACAACATTGTGAACACATTGCAGCCATCTTTCTCCAACTGGAAAGAGCTTTTGCCCGACTGTTTTTTCTTCACACATCATCCATGGCAGAGTTTGTTTAAAGCCGTTGCAAGTTGTTTTGAGCTAAACCACCTTCACCAACCATCATCTGGAGTGTTAAGGGTTAGCTGTTTTGAGCTTCCACGACCAAACAACATCAGAATCACAACTGTCCATTAACTTTGGTAAAATTTCGACCTCTTTGTTTTTTGAAATAGATGCATGCTTTAGGTAGGTCTCTTGATGCTGAGTTCATTGATAGTTTTAGTTTTAAAAAATGATTGAGTATTTGCAAAGATGTGTTGGTTTGAAGTTTGGTGATGAAACTTGTTTGTGCTCGATTCTTGAGTTTTGTGATGTTTTAATGAAAAGTGATGATGGATTCGTGTTTGCCATGCCTTGATGATCATTTATGTGTGCTCAATTGAGATTTCTGGAAAAAAATGGTTGAACACGATTTGAAGGAGATGAAGGCACTGTTCCATTTTACAAACCCTAATTTTCCAGATTTTTTTTGCCATTTCACGTGTTCTGCATGGTGCTGTTTACTGTAGCATGGCCAACAACCAATCAGGACATTTCATTTCCGTCCCCTATGCGCTGCGTTTTGATAAGTGGCAGGGCTATTTACAAGTTTGCCACTGTCGTGGCACATGACCCATTAATCCATGTTGTTTTGCAATTTTTTATTTCATTTGATCACCAATCTTGTAAAATCCATAACTTGTTCATTTTTAATCCAAATTTAATGGGATTTTTTGTGTTGTGTTCATCGTGATCTCTACTTTTTTATCATAATTTTTCCAGAATTTTGTGATCAATGGATTTTAATTTGTATGAGGGTTTGTGACATGTGCTCATATTTTGTACACTTTGCCAAAACATTTGTGAAATGGCGATGCTTTATCCAATGGCTCCCAAATGTTTTGTGCTTAAACTAGACACACTCATGGTGATTTTGGTGTAGAGTTTGTGAATTTATCATTGCTGGTTTGTGAGATATGATTTTTTGAATTAGGGTGTGACAATTTGTGTCACACCATTGATGTCCAACTTGATGATTTTTGATACCATGCTTCTTGACCTCCAATTGATCTGATTTTTTGCATGAACCTACTCTTGTATGTCTAGTTTACATGTGAATTTTCTTGGAATTATTTGTGGCATTTTCTAATTGTTTGAGATTTTCTCCCCTGCTTGGTCATATGTTGACTTCTTGTGACACTTGTTCCCATTTCATTTGTGAAATTCTCATACTTTATTGGATGGACATGAAATTTTACATGAGATAACTAGACATCCTCATCTTTGCCATGGTTTTAGTCCCATTCATTTATCATACACCATCTCTGATTTATGATTTTTCTAAGTTGATGCATGTTTGGTTGACTTCTTTGAGCATGTTCAAAATTGCTTTGACTTTCTGATTTTTATTGACTGCCTTCCACTTGTCCAAATGAGATGAAATTTGATATGCATGTCATGCTGTGGGTTGTGATTGATCATGATTTATTTGGTGATTTTTGGAAATGTTTAAGATTGCTTTTGAGTTAAGTCTTGCTGTTGACTTCTATGAGCTTCTGTTTGCTATACCTTGACCTAATTTGTTCATGAAATGATGATGATGATTGATATGAATGTGAACCCAATTGGGTTTGTTTCTTAAATGTTTGAACTTGATTTTTATTGGGCATTGCTTGCTGTTTTGACTTTTTCATTCATTTTTGACCCTAGGCTTGTCCTAGTGGTCCTGTTACTCACCTTTGAGCTCATGTTTTCAGGTTGACCAACAAATGACCAATGAGACCAATTCTTTTTGATTGAGCTTGCTTGAATATCATTGACTAACATGTTTTGTTTTGTAGGTGGCTTGGCTCACATGCCTTAAGCCTTGTGCCTTGCACATTCACTTGCTTGTGTTGACTGTTAGCCTTTGTTTCTTTAGTTGCTTTGACTTGTGTACTAATTGTGCTTGACTGATTTCAGGTACTTTAGTTGCTTTTAGTTCCTTATGAACTTTGCTTTGCTTTGCTTGATAAGCAATTTGCATTGAGGTATACCTTTCTATCTTCATGTAGTCTGGAAGACCTGGTCTGTTACTTGGCCAGGCAACTGTCTGAAGTCCTCCTTAAGAGGCAATGTTTGTGACTGTTTACATTTGTCCTTGCATAGAGTCAAAGACCTCCTAAGTGAAGAGGCAATTGGCAGAACCAAGGGATATGCAACCTATCCCCTGCTATTCAGTGTGTCATCTGCTTTGCTCACACCACTGTGTTGATGCATTGTAGATACAAACCCAAGATCTTGTACAATTGTACAGTTGAGTCAGTTTCAAATGTGTAGAAGGGTTCCCACTTTCTGAACCCACACATTCTTGTCTTAAGCTCTCCCAGGCCAGGGATAAGAGCTGTGAAGTCTTATCTTCACTCACCTTTCATCTGCTTCACCTTAGCCCTTCAATGGCAAGGTTAAGAGCACATTTACCCAGTTCCAGAGGTTTGTTTGTTGAGGTTGATATGACCCCTCGACTAAAACCTAACCCTTGTTTGAGCCACTTGCTTGTGTATAGTATGTGCTATCTGTGCTTGTAGGATTGTTCGACTTGCTTCCTGTGCAAGTTAGGATTGTTTGACTTGCTTCCTGTGCAAGTTAGGATTGTTTGACTTGCTTCCTGTGCAAGTTAGGGTTAGTTTAGACTTGCTTCCTGTGCAAGTTAGGTTTTGCTCGGCTTGCTTCCTGTGCAAGTTAAGTGTGTGTGTGGCTTGCTTCCTGTGCAAGTCATGACTAGGATAGGCTGGCTCCCTGTGCCAGTTAGCTAGAAACCTTAACTTAGGGATGGTTTTGCATGATAACATCTAGGCTCGAGTCGTAGTCTCCCTAGTGTTGTGTCTCCCTCTGTTATCTGGTTAGGCTAGATCCTTTATCCCTCTGTAGGGGAACTACATCGCCCTGATCTTCATACCAGATGAAGTATGTAGGCAGGAGATTGAGCTGATCTCTCCGGGCGCCTTTTCTTTTCTTTTGTGTGTGTGTTTGACAGTTATAGGCTCGAGTCCCCGACTCCCTATTAACTTGTTGTGTTGTTGTGTGCTTGGAAGCTGATGTAAGTCCATCGAGTGGCATTTGGGTTCCAGTGTGCGTGTGTTTTGGTTCGGATGCTGATGTAAGTCCAGTGATTGGCGTTCAGGCTCCATGTTTGCCTTCTTGAGTGCGTTTTGGTTCGGATGCTGATGTAAGTCCAGTGATTGGCATTCAGGCTCCATGTTTGCCTTTGCCTGTGTTTGTTTGTGCGCGTGTCAGCCGAGCTACGAATGCTCTGATTCTTCTTCATCCAAGGAGATACGTATGCATAGGATGCGATATCCTAGCGAGCATGTGTCGTTTCCCCAGTCCGAACTACTTCGACTCTGATGTCTATGCCTGATAGACTAAGTAGGCCCAGGGTGCGATATCCTGCCGAGTCAGTCTTGTTTGTTTTCTTGTGTCTCTTTCAGCCAGTGTGTGTGTGTTTGAGCAGTGTTTTAGCAACCATTTTTCCTTCCTTTTGTGCGTGGATCTCGTAGAGTACTACGGATGCGTAGGGGTGCTAATACCTTCCCTTCGCATAACCGACTCCCGAACCCATCCTCTTTGGTCGCGAGACCATGTTCTTTCCTAGGTTTACTCTGAGCGTTTCCTTTCCCTCTGTTGGGATAAATAACGCACGGTGGCGGCTCTGTTGTTCTTGTTTTCCCGCCGGTTTTTCGCGTGATGCGACAGGAGGCAGATGAGGCCTCATGTAAAAAGAAATCCGCAACCGCGTCAGCATCATTATCAAGTTTCATAAGTTATTCCAGTATTTTCTAACAATTAATCAATTCTAGTTCAACAACAACGTCAACAACAACCGCAACAAAGAAGAAACAACTACAACAACAACACCAACAATCAACAACAACAATAGAACTTCAAGAGGAAGAAGGTCTTTTTTGACCTTATTCATATGTCATACGTCGAATTGTATCCATCTCTGGTTCTCAAGAACTTCCTCCAGCCAATAAATCCTCCTCAAATTCCAGAACCACTTCCATGGTGGTATAAGCCCGAACTCCGTTGTGCCTTTCATCAAGGAGCCTCTAGCCATGATATCGAAAACCGCTACCCGTTGAAGTATGAGGTACAAAATCTTGTAAAGAGTGGGATGGTATCCTTTGAGGACCGTGCGCCGAATGTGAAAGCCAATCCTTTGCCCGCTCATGGTAATTCCTCTATTAATATGGTAGATGGTTGTCCAACAAATCTCAGAGTATTCGATGTGCGACGTATTTGTAGGTCCTTTGTGGAAATGCATAGGACTTTGTGTACAATCAGTGATTGTGAGCACGACCATGACCGTTGTGTGATTTGTAGTGTAAACCCCCGTGGGTGTTCGATCGTCAAGAGAGATATCCAGAAGATGATGGATGAGAATGTAATCCAGATTCAATAGTCGAGGGATATAGATGATGTCAATGTTATAGTGCCAGTGTTTAAGACCCTAGAGCGGGTGGTGATTCAGTTTGACAGCAACAGCAGTAACAACGTCAATAGATCGGTATCCCCATTAGTCATACGGTTAGCGGCCCCCGTCCCGTATGCATCCGATAGAGATGTTCCATATCAGTACAATGTCACCATGGTGGAGAACGGTCAAGAGGTGCCGTTGCCTACGGCCAATTCTGTTGTGAACATCTCCGACATTGCGAAGGTGACCCATAGCGGTCGTGTTTTTGGACCCGTCTTTCCAAAAGAGGTGATAGATAATGTGTCTCTTAGTAAAAAGGTTGAGGTACTTGTGGTGAATCTAGTAAATTGAAGCCTAATGATAATGATAATGTGCTAAGATTAATCAAGAAAAGTGAATTCAATGTGGTGGAGCATCTGCTCTAGACTCCTTCGAAGATTTCAGTGTTGTCTCTGCTAATGAATTCTGAAGCTCATAGAGAAGCATTGCAAAGAGTGTTGGAGCAAGCATACGTCGAGCATGATGTAACTGCGGATCAGTTTGACCATATTGTTGCTAAGATCACTTCCTATAACAACTTGAGCTTTTGTGATGAAGAACTTCCCGAGGAAGGTAGAAATCACAATCTGGAATTGCACATTTCAATGAATTGTAAGGAGGACTCTTTGTCAAATATGCTAGTTGATACTGGTTCTTCTTTGAATATACTCCAAAAATCAACTATGTCTAGGTTATCATATCAAAGCGCCCCGATGAGGTATAGCGGCGTGATTGTCAAGGCATTTGATGGGTCTCGCAAGACTGTTATAGGAGAAGTGGATATTCCAGTGAAGATAGGTCTGAGTGATTTCCAGATTACTTTTCAGGTAATGGATATCCACCCGGCCTATAGCTACTTATTAGGAAGGCCATGGATCCATGGTGCTGGAGCTGTGATGTCTACTCTGCACCAAAAATTGAAATTTGTGTAGAATGGCAAGCTTGTCATTGTGGGTGGAAAGAAAGCGTTGTTGGTGAGCCATCTGTCGTCTTTTTTGTATGTGGAAGCTGAGGAGGAGGTAGGAACTCTGTTCTAGGCCTTATCTATTGCTGAAGTTTAGAAAGTAGGGGCACCCATGTCCTCTTTCAAAGATGCACAAAAAATTGTTGAAGATGACAGTTTAGATCAGTGGGGCCGTATGGTAGAGGTCGCCGAGAACAAGAGTAGAGCTGGACTGGGATTCCAGCGAGGGTCGTCTCATGCTAGAGCTAAAGATGTGCAACCAAGTTTCTGTAGCGGAGGGTTCATCCATGGTAATGAACAACACTCAGCTGTTGTGATCGAGGGTGATGAAGATGCTGCACCAATTTTGTGATGCATGGAAAGGCTTGCAACAATTGGGTTGCTATTGATGTTCCTATTATTGTCCATCGCTCTAAGTAATTTGTTTTTTCCATTATTTTAAGAAAAATTCCTTTTCCTACGCCTAAGGGGGAAGTGAGCATTGTTGGGCATTTCTCAATTATCATTAATAAAATTCAATTCTATTCATCCATATATATGATGTTTTATTTTTACTTTTTGCTTTTCTAAAAACGGTAATCATATAAAACATGATTAAATAAATAACAAATTATCCATCTGCATAATATTTGGTCACAATTCACTTCTCTAAAATCAGAATATCAAATCATTATGCAGGTTAGTTTCTAAACCCATTGGATACAATGATCCTACTCCTTCTCCAAACTTTGAATTCCTAGTGTTTGAGGCTGAGGAAAAAAGTGATGAAGAAGTGTCTAATGAATTATCTCGTCTACTTGAGCACGAGAAAAAAGACATTCAGCCATTCGAAGAATAGATTGAGTTAGTCAACTTGGGTTCCGAAGATGATGTGAAGGAAGTCAAGATTGGGTCTCAACTGTGTCCAGAGGTTAAGAAGGGGTTGATCGATCTTCTTTGAGAGTATTCAGATGTGTTTGCCTGGTCCTATCAAGACATTCTTGGGTTGGATTCTGAGATTGTGGAGCATAGATTGCCGTTGAAGCCAGAATGCCCTCCAGTCAAGCAGAAGTTGAGGAGGATATGGTAGTAAAGATCAAAGAAGAAGTGAAAAAGCAGATTGATGCAGATTTCCTTATTACCGCTGAGTATCCGCAATGGATGGCCAATATTGTGCCTATTCCTAAGAAGGATGGAAAAGTCCGCATATGTGTCGATTACAAAGATTTGAACAAGGCTAGTCCGAAAGAAGATTTTCCTCTGCCACACATTGATATGTTGGTAGATAATACAACTAAGTTCAAAGTCTTTTCGTTTATGGACGGGTTTTCTGGTTATAATCAGATCAAGATGGCACCCGAGGATATGGAGAAGACCACATTCATTACCCCATGGGGAACATTCTGTTATAGAGTGATGCCTTTCAGTCTAAAGAATGCTGGTGCAACTTACCAGAGAGCTATGACCACTCTTTTTCATGATATGATGCATAAAGAGATCGAAGTCTATGTTGATGATATGATTGCTAAATCAAGTGATGAAGAAGAACATGTTGAGCATTTGTTGAAGCTGTTCCATCGTTTGAGGAAGTACAAACTCCGCTTGAATCCCAATAAATGTACTTTTGGTGTTCGTTCTGGTAAGTTGTTGGGCTTTATTGTCAGCGAGAAAGGTAATGAAGTTGATCCTGCTAAGGTCAAAGCAATACAAGAGATGCTTGCGCCCAAAACTGAGAAGCAAGTCAGAGGTTTTATCGGCCGCTTGAATTATATCTCAAGATTAATTTCACATATGAATGCCACGTGTGCGCCTATATTCAAGCTTCTTCAGAAAGATCGGTCTTGTGATTGGACCTAAGATTTCCAAAAATCTTTTGATAGTATTAAAGAGTATTTGCTTTAGCCTCAGATTCTATCTCCACCTGTTGAAGGAAGACCATTGATCATGTACCTGACTGTGCTTGAAGAAAGTATGGGTTGTTTTCTTGGTCAGCAAGATGAAACTGGAAAGAAAGAATATGCAATTTACTACCTCAGTAAGAAATTCACCGACTGTGAGACTCGATATTCTATGCTTGGAAAGACTTGTTGTGCATTGGCTTGGGCTGTTAAGCGTGTGCGTCAGTATATGTTGAATCATACTACTTGGTTGATATCCAAAATGGATCTAATCAAGTATATTTTCGAGAAGCCTGCTTTAACTGGGAGGATTGCCCGTTGGCAGATGTTGTTATCTGAGTATGATATTGAATACCGATCTCAAAAATCAGTTAAAGGTAATGTCTTGGCTGACCATTTGGCTCACCAACCGATTGAAGATTACCAGTCAGTGTAGTATGATTTTCCCAATGAAGAGATTTTGTACCTAAAAATGAAAGATTGTCATGAACCATTGCTTGAAGAAGGGCCAGAGCCTGGTTCCCGTTGGGGCATGGTATTTGATGGGGTTGTTAATCAGTATGGTAAAGGCATTGGGGCAGTGATTATTACTCCTCAAGGCACTCATTTTGCGTTTACAACTAGATTGACTTTCAAGTGTACAAATAACATGGCTGAGTATGAAGCTTGCATCATGGGGCTTGAAGAGGCCATTGATCTCAGAATCAAGTATCTTGATGTCTATGGAGATTCAACTTTGGTTGTGAATCAAATCAAAGATGAATGGGAAACAAATCAACCCGGTTTGATACCATATAGAGATTATGCGAGGAGGATTTCAAATTTCTTTATAAAGGTTGGGTTTCATCATATCCCTCGAGCTAAAAACCGGATGGCAGATGCTCTTGCAACATTGGCTTTAATTATTATGGTAAAATTCTGGAATGAAGTTCCTAATTTGACCGTGATGTGTCTTGATAGGCTAACTCATGTGTTTGTTGTTGAAGAGATCAGAGATGAAAAGCCGTGGTATTTTGATATCAAGTGTTTCCTCCAAAGTCGGATTTATCCGCCTGGGGCATCTTCGAAAGATAAGAAGACTTTTAGGAGATTAGCTGGCAAATTCTACCTGAATGGTGATGTGCTTTACAAAAGAAACTTTGACATGGTTTTGCTCAAATGCATGGATAGACACGAAGCAGACTTGTTGATGACTGAAGTCCATGAATGTTCCTTTGGTACTCATTCTAATGAACATGCTATGGCTAAGAATATGTTGAGAGCAGGTTACTATTGTCTGACAATGGAATCTTCCTGTTGCAAGTTTGTGAAGAAATGCCACAAGTGTCAAATCTATGCGGATAAGATTCATGTTCCTCTGACACTGTTGAATGTCATTTCCTCTCCATGGCCCTTCTCCATGTGGGGAATTGATATGATTGGCATGATTGAGCCCAAAGCTTCGAACATACATCGTCTCATTCTGGTGGCTATTGATTACTTCACAAAGTGGGTTGAAGCAGAATCATATGTGAATGTAACCAAGCAAATTGTTGTAAGGTTTATCAAGAATCAGATTATATGCCATTATGGTGTGCCAAGTAAGATCATTACTGATAATGGATCTAACTTGAATAATAACATGGCGGAAGCTCTTTGCAAAGACTTCAAAATTGCACATCATAATTCTTCTCCCTACAGACCCAAGATGAACGGGGTTGTTGAAGCTGCGAACAAGAACATTAAGAAGATCATTCATAAGATGGTTGTGACCTACAAGGATTGGCATGAGATGCTCCCGTTTGCTTTGCATGGGTACCGTACGTCCATCCACACTTCAACAGGGGCAACCCCTTTCTCACTTGTTTATGGCATGGAAGTTGTGCTCCTAGTAGAGGTTGAGATCCCATCATTGCGTGTTTTGATGGAAGCCAAGTTGACAGAAGTTGAGTGGTGTCAAACCAGATATGACCAGCTAAATTTGATTGAAGAGAAGATATTAACTGCCATGTGTCATGGTCAGTTATTTCAGCAAAGAATGAAGAAGGCATTTGATAAGAAGGCCAGGCCTCGAGTATTCAGAGAAGGTGACCTCGTGCTCAAGAAGATTTTATCATTCAAACCAGATGCTAGGGGCAAATGGATTCCTAATTATGAAGGCCCATAGGTTGTTAAGAGAGCCTTTTCAGGTGGCGCCTTGATTCTTACAACTATGGACGGTGAAGAGTTCACGCGTCCTGTGAATGGCAACGTAGTCAAGAAATACTTCGCCTAAGAAGAAAAGAACAACGCGCTAAGTTGAAAACCCGAAAAAGGGTGGCTTAGGAAAAACATGAGCGTTTCGGTGGATTGAAAAACCAAAAGGGAGATCCAAGAAAAAGTTAGAGACATAAAATAGAAATATCTATCCCAATGAATGGAGTACCCCACCTTGGGGCAATTTCTGCAAAAAAAATTAGGGACCATGGCAAGTAACTGCATTCGGTTGACCTTCAATTTTGAAGACATTCTTGAGCACGTCATTGGGTTATGATTCGTCATCCGCAACCGAAAAGCCAAGAGCACATGGATATCAAAATTGGTAGAAGGATTAGTGATCATTGTATTCAATGTAGCTTTTTCCCATGTAAATTACCATTTTTTAAACTTTTGTAAAGATATGTGGAGTCTTGTCATTTACAGACTACCCTTCTATTAAATAAAGTTGATCTTTTTACCCAATTGTTTCTACTCTTATTTATTCATCTAAATAGAATTAAACTTTATTATGATCATTTTGAAATCAAATTTAAAAATCAAAATCATGTTTTTCTTAAAACAATAAAAGCAATTACTTTTAAGAGAAATCAATTACATTAAAGGAACATCAACAACAGTTTGAGAAAAGGTAAATCCTAAAATGCGAAACACTATTGGTCTTCCCCAAGCAGTTGGTTCGTTCATATTTTCCGAAAGACAACTCAACATCTCCAGCCGAGTTTTGTTGGTTTCCTCAACTGAATATTGTAAAGATGACTCAGACCATTGACATTTGTATCCTTGTGATTGTTTGGTCAGCATAATCATCATATATACATATACATATACATTCATAGATTTCATTATTGCATTATTATTGCACTTTATGATTCATTCTTTTTCTATCCTCTGCTATGGGGGCATCCTTTCCCCTACGCAGATTTGGTGTGTCTGTCCTCCCTCAATTGTAGAGTGTCAGCCCCTTAAGCAGAAAGAATTTAACCTTTTTTATTCTCCATTGAGTTATTTCCTCGTGGATGATCATTATTTAAGCTTCCTCCCAAGTTGAGTATCTGGATGGAACCACTCACCCTGAGTTATATCCTCATTGGGTTGAGTCCTTGATTGACTTTTTCTTTCTAGATCTTACCTATATAAATACCTTGGTCCCCCGAGAGTCTGTTACCCAGTAAATGGTAATATTCTTCTCGATTTGTTAGTACTTTACTTTTGCCCAATACCCGGTAAAAGTAATCTATTTCCTTTATTTCTCCCCAACGGATTCGTTTCCACATTTCCCATAAAGTCTATCCTTGATATGTTTATCCTAACCGATGACGAATATTCTTTCTCTTATGAGTCTATCCTTGATATGTTCATCTTCACCGATGACAGATATTCTCGTTTTGATATTCTGCCCAGTAAAAGGTAGTTGTAATCCCTATTTCATTCCCCAGAGGGTTAATCCTTGATATGTTCATCCTAGCCGATGACAGATTTCCTCCTCTTTATGGTCTTCTGCCCAGTAACCGGTAGTTATAAATCTTGCTTCCCCTTTTGCGGAGTCTATCCTTGATATGTTCATCCTAACCAGTGACGAATATTCTCTTTTTAGTAATTGATAGATGTAATTCCTATTTCTCCCATCGGAGTCTATCCTTGATATGTTCATCCAAATCGGTGATGGATATTCTTCCCTTTGAGTCTATCCTTGATATGTTCGCTTTAACCAGTAACGAATATTCTCTTTCTTTGCAGTCTTCTTCCCAGTAACCGGTAGTTGTAAATCCTATTTAGCTTCTCCTCAGCTGATTATTCTTACCTAGTAGCTGGTAATGAATACACCTCTTATTACCCTCAGTGAGTCATCCTTGATATGTTTACCCTAACCAGTAACGAATGTCCTCTTTATCAGATTATGTTATCTCCTTACCCAGTAGCCAGTAATGGATAATATACTTCTGTTACTCCCGTGTTGAAGTTTTTTTCTTCCCTAGTTGATTTTGAGTGCGTATTTCCTCAGTGAAATCACCATTTCCTGTTTGGTTCAGGCATTTCAGCTTTGTTCTGATTTACCTGTTTCCCCTGCAGATTTTTCCTTTTATCCCCGGCTGAGTCTTTCCATTGATTTATTTCCAGGGAATCCCTCATGTCCCCCAGCAATTTTAAGTCGTGGCCTGGCCTACGCATAACTTTTCATCCCCCAGAGTCTTTGTCTCCCTAGTGAGTTTTTCTTACGGAATGCATTGCACTCCTATGGACTTTCAGTCTCTCTAGATTCTTTTCCTTTGTGGCAATATTTTCCCCACAAAGAATATTTTTTAACATTTCATATCATATGCATCATGGGGTCTCTTAGGGACCAAAATTTGTTTCTATGTGTTGTTATTTAAGTCCATTCTACTGAGTCGATATGAAGATTTTAACCTTCATCTCCTCAGCTAGAACGTCCTTAAATAGGGGCAGCTGTAAGACCCCAAATTTGACCTTAAGATCCCTCATGCTATCTCATCATATGCATTAGCATTGGGATCACACCTTGGCATTCTCCTTAACCCTTACTCATTGGGTTTGCATTAGGAGAGATCACCAAGCACATTTGATTGTATCATACTTCATTTTTCATTATTTACTAACCAAAATACCAAAAATATGTCAATGTATAGTTTGTTGCTTTTGTAGATAGTATGTATGCTCACCTATGCTCCATCAAGCTCATATCTAGGGTTTGAGACCCTCAATGCAAGGAGCTCAATCAAGAAATGGTTCACATTAGCTCTAAGTATCATATATGGATCCTCATGTTCTTCACATGTTATTTTGATCAAGAAATCATCAAGAGTTTGGAGTTTGTTTGCCTTGGAAACCCTAATTCATCTGGGTATCTTGTGTGACTTCTTCAACAAGTTTCTTTAACAGTTGATCAATTTTTTCAAGGGATACTTCACATTATATCATCTTATGAATATATGATCCTCCATGAGTCCCAAAAGTCAATAGATTGTCAAGCTAGCAAGTTGGTTCATGGTGGTTGATCAGAGAAAGTCAACTGGTCAAAACTGGGGTTCCCTAGGCCCTATCTCCTATAATTTTTGTCATATCAAAATGATTCCAAGAGAAAAGTTACTCTAAATGACATTCCAAACAACTTTAATGTTTATTTCTAGAGCTAATATTTCTTGTAAAGTCATTTTGTATGGTGAAAGATTATAGGTCATTTTGTCTGAACCTTAGTTTGAAGGTCAACTTCACAAGACCATAACTTGCTCAACTTTTATGAGATGAAATCCATTAAAATTTAATGATCATAATCAAGATATCTACATCAACTTTTATGTTTGGAGGTAGTTCAAATTCAACTTGAAAATGCATCTGCCAAGAGGAAAAATTATAGGTCATTTTGGGTCACTACCATTGAACAAGTGATTTTCCTCAACTTCTAAAATGCATAACTCCTTTATGCCAAATCCAAATTAGGTCAAATTTGTGACCAAACTTAAGAGGTTTAAAATAGATACAACTTTGGTGAAGTAACTTTTCTCATTTGAAGTCCATAGAAAAAGTTATTCAAGGTGGAAGAAGTGAACATTTGACTTGGGACTTAGAAAATTTTCAAATATGTTTGATTTCCCAAACTTCCACCTCAAAATTCATCATGATCCAAGCTTCAATTAAAAAGTGTTTAACATTAAAGTTGTTCCCCTTGATCTCACCTTTCGAAAAGATCCAAAATCATCTCATTTGGATCAAAATCGAGGGACTTGCGCATGGGTGTAAGTTAAGGGACCATTTGGATAATTTCAACTTCCATTTTTTATATGCATTTGCATGGACTTCTAACATGATTTCAGCATGAAGTACATTAAACTTTGGATCAGATTGTATTATCTCATGGGCCTAGTGCATGCCCATGCATCCATGTAAGGGAGAAACTCAAATTTTACCAAAATTGGAAGTGTGCAAATATCAATCACATAGCCTATAAATAGAAGTGCATTGTGATCAGAACTTCATCAACACCTTTCCCAAGCTTTACTAGACCAATTCAAACCCCCACTACCATAGAATTTCTGAAGGTTTCTCTTGAAATCGAGCTTGAACTTCATCTTCTGTTTGGAAGTTCAAACTCCAGAAATTCACTTCCCTTTTCATCTCAATTGATTTCAGCAAGCAAGAGGAAGAGAAAGCAATCAAATCCAGATCAAGATCAAGTGGAATTGATGGGAATTGAGTGAGATCGAAGAGAAGAAAAAATCTGGAAAATACCTTCAATGTTGTGCAGAACTTGATCCTTCTTGCTTCAATTCTTGATTGATCTTGCTCCAATAGCTTGCAGAAGTGGATTAGGATTGGTAATAAGCTTTGGATCCTGGAGTTTTTGAATCTCCAAACAGTGAAATTCAAACTCAATTTTCAAGTTTTCCTTTGAATTGTGAGGGTTTGAAGAGTGGGGGGAAAGCTGACGCACAAGGATCCTCTGAAATGAGCTCAGAGGGTCTCTATTTATAGCAAATTCAAGTGTTATTTGCACACTTGCGATTCCTTCCAAATTTGGCAATGTTACCCTCAAGCTTGCATTGGCGTGTACAGGCCTATGAAGCAATGCACTAAGGTCCAAAACCAACTGAAATGAGGTCTGAATCAAGCTTGATTGGCAAGGAATTGTGAAATGATCATTTGGAGTTTTGATTTTACCAATTGATGCAGGCATGTTAACACCATACGCAACCCTAGCAAACCTCATCCAAAATGAATGAATTAGGACTCTTTGGAAAGCTTAGATCAAGAGGAACAACTCTTATGTTGAATAACTTTCCATTTGGAACTTGGATCATGATTAATTTTGAGGTGGAAGTTTGGAAATTTCAACATGTTGAAAAGTTTTCTAAGTGTCAAGTCATATACTTCAATATTCCACCTTGCTTAACTTTTTATGTGAGCTCCAAATGAGAAACGTATCTGCATCAAAGTTATATATCTTTCAAAGACCTTCAAAATGGTCACCAATTTGACATAATTTGGATTTAGAATGAGAGTTGTGCATTTTTGAAGTTGAGGAAAATCACTTGTTCAATGGTATTGGTCCAAAATGACCTACAATGTATCCTCATATCACATGCTCATAAAAGTTGATTTAGCTCTCACTCCAAACATAGAAGTTGAAGTAGACATATTGAATCTGATTATGCAACTTGAAAATCTTTCATCTCAATAAAATTGAGCAAGTTATGGCCTTGGGAAGTTGACTTTCAAATTAGGGTTTAGACAAAATGACCTATAATGTTTCAACATAGAAAATGGAGTTCCAAGCAAAATTAGATCTAGACTTCAACATTAAAGTTTTTTGGAATATCATTTGGAGTAACTTTTCTCTTGGAATCATTTTCATATGATGCAAATTATAGGAGATAGAGTCTAGGGAGACCCAATTTTGATCAGATGAATTCATCTGGCCAACCACCATCAACCAACTTGCTAACTTGCAATTCTCTTGACTTTTTAGTCTCATGGTAGATAATATATGGTGAAGAAGCTTGTTGAAGAAGTCACTCAAGATACCCGGGCAAACTAGGGTTTCCAAGGCAAACCAACTCCAAACTCTTGAAGAATTCTTGATCAAAATAACATGCCAAGATTAGTGGGACTCATATATGATGATTAGGGACATTTTGGATCATTCCTTGGTTGTGCTCTTAGCAATGAGGGTCGTAAAACCTAGATATGAACTTGATAGATCAATAGGGATCATGCCCTACCTACAAAAGAATAGACAAATGCAAAGACATATTTTTGGTATTTTGGTTAGAAAAATAATAATATACAAGTATGATACAATCACATAGTGCTTGGTGACCTCTCCCAAAACAAATACAATGAAAGAGGGGGTAAGGAGGATGTTAATGTGTGATCTCAATGCTAGTGGATATGATGAAATTGCATGAGGGATCTTAGGGTCAAAATTGGGGTCTTACAGCTGCCCCTATTTAAGGACATTCTAACTGAGGAGGTGAAGGTTAAAATATCGACTCAGTAGAATGGGCTTAAATAACCACATATAGAAACAAATTTTGGTCCCTAAGAGAACTCATGATGCATATGATATGGATGTAAAAGTAGATTCTCTGTGGGGAAATGTTGCCACAAAGGAAAAGAAATCAGAGAGACCGAAGGTCCGCAGGAGCAAAAATGCATTATGTAAGGAAAGCTCACCGGGGAAACAGAGACTCTAGGGGAATAAAAGGGTTATGCATAGACCAGGCTATGACTTAAAAATTGTTGGGAGACTAGAGGAATTCCATAAAAAATGGAAAGACTAAGCCGGGGAGACAAAAACATCTGCAGGGGAAACGAGTAGATCAGGATAAAATTGACATACTTGAATCATGCTGGAACAACGATTTCACTAAGGAAATGCGCACTCAACTCAACTGGGGAAGAAATAGACTTCACCACCGGAGGAGTAGAAATTTATTATCCACTATCGGTTACTGGGTAAGGAGATAATAAAGATCTGACAGAGATGACACCCGTTATCAGTTAAGATGAACATATCAAGGATGACTCGCTAGGAACCGCCAGGAGGAAGTATTCATTACCGGTTACTGGGTAAGAATAACCTTGCTGGGGAAAACTGCAGAAATAGGATTTACAACTACCAGTTACTAGGCAGAAGACCAAAGATGAGAATATCCGTCACCAGTTAAAGTGAACATATTAAGGATAAACTCAAAGGAAAGAAAATTTGTCATGGGTTAAGATGAACATATCAAGGATAGACTTGCCTGGGGATGCCAAGGAGGGTATCTGTCATCGTTTAGGATGAACAAAAAGTAGGAATTACATCTATCAAATGTTGGATAGAATACCATCAAAGAGAAAATTTGTCATTGGTTAGGATGAACATATCAAGGATAGACTCTAGGAAGAGAGAAATAGGAATTATATCTATCAGTTACTGGATAGAATACCGAAGGAGAGAATATTTGTCACTGGTTAAAGTGAACATATCAAGGATAAACTCTGCAAGGGGAAAGAAAAGCAGGATTTACAACTACTGGTTACTGGGAAGAAGACCGCAAAGAGAAGGAAATCAGTCATCGGTTAGGATGAACATATCAAGGATTAACTCTCTGGGAAGCAAAATAGGGATTACAACTACCTTTTTATTGGGTAGAATACCAAAGATGAAAGTATCCTTCATCGGTTAGGATGAACATATCAAGGATAAACTCACAATAGGGGAAAAATATCCGTCATCGGTTAGGATGAACATATCAAGGATATACTTCCTTGGGAAACATAAAAATGAATCCGCTGGGGACTCCACTGGGGAGAAAATAGGGGTACTTTTGTCGGGTATTGGGTAAGAAGTGACAAACTACAAACCAAGAATAATATTACCAGTTACTGGGTAATAAACTCTTAGGGGACCCAAAACATCTATCTAGGTAGGATCTAGAAAGAAACAGTCAATCAAGACTCGACCCAATGAGGATATAACTCAAGGGGAGTGGTTCCATCCAGATAATCAACTGGGGAGGAAAGTGAAATACTAATCATCCATGAGGAAATAACTCAGTGGGGAAAGGAGAAAGGTTAAAGTATTTCTGCTTAAGAGGCTGACACTCTATATTTTAAAAAAGGACAAACTCACCAAACCTGTATGGGGGTAAAGTATCACCATAATAGAGAATAAGAATCGTAAGAATGAGTCAACAAGTGCTATGATGCAATCATGAAATTATATGAGTGTATATGTATATGTATATGTATATATGATGATTATGCTGACAAAACGATCACAAAGGCTACAAGGGTGTTGCAGAACTGAATCATCGATACAATTCTCAGTCGATCCACAAAAGAGGGAAACAACTGCTGGAGAAAAGTGAAATCAATATCCCGAAGGCTCAACCCTAGCTGGGGAAACAAAGGAGATCTGCTGAAGAAAACCACTATCACGTCTGTAGGAATTTTAGGTCAACACCATATTAAGTGGGGGACAACCCTGTAGAGGATAAACACAACTAACTGCTCAGAACCCAAGAGAAAACTCTGACTGGGAGTGAATCTGATGGTGACTAGTGGGGAAACCAAAGCTCTGCCGAAATCATGCAAATTGCCGTAACGAAATGTCTGCACTTAGCTGGGAAATTCGGCTGGGGAATAAACACTCCGCAGAGTACTGCACAATGCTGTTGGGGATGAAATAGAAATTGCGCCTACTGCTTAGGGAGAACCAATACTGCTCCACACTTAGGGCTTACTGCTTTCGAACCACTGTTGATATTCCTTTTAAATGAGATCGATTGTTCGAGATTACTGCTTTTATATGTTTTAAGAAAACATGTTTTGATTAAAACTTTAATTTTCAAAAATGATCATAATAAAATTTAAAACTATTTGGCTGAAATAAATAAGAATAGAAACAATTGGATAAAAGCTCAACTTTATTTAATAGAATGGTAGTCTGTAAATGACAAGACTCCATAGATATTTACAAAGTTGAAAATGGTAATTTACATGGAAAAGGGTTACATTGAGTACAAATGACCAATAATCCTTCCACCAACTCTTGATGTCCATTGTGCTCTTGGCCGCTACTGGGGATGATAAATCACCGTCGACCGTTGTGCTCAACAAAGTCTCCAAATCTGAAGATCAGCAGGATCCAGTTACTTGCCATAATCCCTATTTTTTTTGCATAAATTGCCCCAAGATGGGGTACTCAACTTATCAGGATAATTCTTTTCTGTTTTTATGTCTCTAACTTTTACCTGGATCGCCCTTTCAGGTTTTCAATCCACCGAGACGCTCATTTTTGCCTAAGTCGCCCTTTCGGGTTTTCAACTTAGCGAGCAGTTCTTTTCTTTTTAGGCGAAGTATTTCTTGACTGCGTCTTTGTTCATAGGACGAGTGAACTCTTCACCATCCATAGTTGTAAGAATCAAAGCACCGCCTGAAAAGGCTCTCTTGACAACATATGGGCCTTCATAATTAGGAGTCCATTTGCCCCTAGAATCTTGCTTGAAAGATAGGATCTTCTTGAGCATAAGGTTACCTTCTCTGAATACGTGAGGTCTGACCTTCCTATCAAAAGCTTTTTTCATTCTCTGCTGATACAACTGACCATGACACATGGCAGTTTATCTCTTCTTTTCAATCAAATTCAGCTGGTCATGCCTAGTCTGACACCATTCAGCCTCAGTCAACTTGGCTTCCATGAGCACACGCAATGAGGGGATCTCAACCTCTACGGGGAGTACTGCTTCCATGCCATAAACAAGTGAGAAAGGGGTTGCCCCTATTGAAGTGAGGATGGATGTACGATAACCGTGCAAAGCAAATGGAAGCATCTCATGCCAATCCTTATATGTTACAACCATCTCCTAAATAATCTTCTTGATGTTTTTGTTTGCAGCTTCAACAACCCCATTCATCTTAGGTCTGTAGGGAGAAGAATTATGATGTGCAATCTTGAAGTCCTTGCAAAGAGCTTCCACCATATTATTATTCAAGTTCGACCCATTATCAGTAATGATCTTGCTTGACACACCATAACGGCATATAATCTGATTTTTGATAAACCTCACAACGACTTGCTTGGTCACATTTGCATACGATGCCGCTTCAACCCATTTTGTGAAGTAATCAATTTCCACCAAAATGAAACGATGTCCATTTGAATCTTTGGGCTCAATCATGCCAATCATATCATTTCCCACATGGAGAAGAGCCATGGAGAGGAAATGATATTCAAAAGTGTCAGAGGAACATGAATCTTATCCTCATATATTTGACACTTGTGGCATTTCTTCACAAACTTGCAACAGTCAGATTCCATTGTCAGCCAATAGTAACCTGCTCGCAACCTTTTTTGCCATTTCATGTCCATTAGAATGAGTACCAAAGGAACCTTCATGGAATTCAGTCATCAATAAGCCTTGTTCGTGTCTATCCACGCATCTAAGCAGAACCATATCGAAGTTTCTCTTCTATAGAACATCACCATTCAGGTAAAAATTGTCAGCTAATCTCCTCAAAGTCTTCTTATCTTTCAAAGATGCCCTAGACGGGTAAATTTGACTTTGGAGGAAACATTTGATGTCGTAATACCACGGCTTCTCATCTTTGATCTCTTCAACATCAAACACATGAGCTGGCCTATCAAGACGCATCACAGTCAAATCGGGAACCTTATTCCAATACTTCACTTCAATCATTGATGCCAACGTTGCAAGAGCATCTACCATCCGGTTTTCATCTTGAGGGATATGATTAAACTCAACCTTTGTAAAGAAATTTGAAATCCTCCTCTCATAGTGTCTATATGGTATTAAACCGGGTTGATTCGTCTCCCACTCACCTTTGATCTGATTCACCACCAAAGCTGAATCTCCAAAGACATCCAAATACTTGATTCTGAGATCAACGGCCTCTTCAATCCCCATAATTCAAGCTTCATATTCTGCCATATTATTTGTACACTTGAAAGTCAATCTAGCTGTAAATGCAAAGTGTGTGCCTTAGGGAGTAATGATCACTGCCCCAATGCCATTACCATACTGATTAACAGCTCCATCAAATACCATGCCCCAACGGGAACCAGGTTCTGGCCCTTCTTCAAGCAATGGTTCATCACAATCTTTCATTTTCAAGTACAAGATCTCTTCGTCAAGAAAATCATACTTCACTGACTGGTAATCTTCAATTGGTTGGTCAGCCAAATGGTCAGCCAAGACACTACCTTTGATCGCTTTCTGAGATCGGTATTCAATATCATACTCTGATAACAACATCTGCCTACGGGAAATCCTCCCAGGTAAAGCAGGCTCTCAAAAATATACTTGATTGGATCCATTTTGAATATCAACCAAGTAGTATGATTCAACATATATTGACGCAGACGCTTAGCAGCCCAAGCCAATGCGCAACAAGTCTTCTCAAGCATAGAATACCGAGTCTCACAATCGGTGAACTTCTTACTGAGGTAGTAAATTGCAAATTCTTTCTTTCCAGTCTCATCTTGCTGACCTAGAACACAACCCATACTATCTTCAAGCACAATCAAATACATGATCAACGGTCCTTCTTCAGTGGGCGGAGACAGAATCGGAGGCTCAAGCAAATATTCTTTGATACTGTCAAAAGCTTTCTGGCAATCTTCGGTCCAATCACAAGGCTGATCTTTCTGAAGAAGTTTGAATATAGGCGCACATGTGGCAGTCATGTGTGAAATGAATTTAGGTGCAGGCATCTATTGTATTGCTTTGACCTTGGCAGGATCAACTTCAATACCCTTCTTGCTGACAATAAATCCCAACAAGTTACCAGAACGGACACCAAAAGTACACTTATTAGGATTCAAGTGGAATTTATACTTCCTCAAACGCTGGAATAGCTTCAACAAATGCTCGACATGTTCCTCTTCATCAATAGATTTAGCAATCATATCATCAACATAAACTTCAATCTCTTTATGCATCATATCATGAAAAAGAGTGGTATTTGCTCTTTGGTAAGTTGCACCAACATTCTTTAAACTGAAAGGCATCACTGTATAACAGAATGTTCCCCTAGGTGTAATGAATGTGGTGTTATCCATATCTTCGGGTGCCATCTTGATATGATTATAATTGGAAAATCCATCCATAAATGAAAAGACTTTGAATTTAGATGTATTGTCTACCAACATATCAATGTGTGGCAGAGGGAAATCATCTTTCGGACTGCCTTTATTCAAATCTCTATAATCAACACACATGCGGACTTTTCCATCTTTCTTTAGCACAGGCACAATATTGGCCACCCATTGCGGATACTCAGCGGTCACAAGGAAACCGGCATCAATCTGCTTTTGCACTTCTTCTTTGATATTTACTGCCATATCAGGATGGGTTCTTATCAACTTCAGCTTGACTGGAGGGCGTTCTGGCTTCAACGACAATCTATGCTCCACAATCTCAGAATCCAAACCAGGCATGTCTTGATAGGATCAAGAAAACATATCTGAATATTCTCGGAGAAGATCAATCAACCCCTTCTTAACCTCTGGACACAATCGAGACCTAATCTTGACTTCCTTCACATCATCCTCGGAACCCAAGTTGACTAACTCAATCTTCTCTTCAAATGGCTGAATGGCTTTTCCTTCATGCTCAAGAAGACGAGACAATTCATCACTTACTTCTTCATCACTTTCCTCCTCAGCCTTAAACACATGGAATTCAAAATTTGGAGAAGGAGAAGGATCATTGTATTCAATGGGGTTAGAAACCAACCTGCATAATGATTTGATATTTTGATTTTAGAGAAGTGAATTTGTGACCAAATATTATGCAGCTGGACAATCATATTGTTTATTTATGTTTTTTGTGATTACCATTTTCCGAATAAAGCAAAAAGTAAAAAACAAAACATCATAGACGTAGATGAATAAAATTATATTTTATTGATGATCAAATTTGAAAATTCAAAGCAATGCTCACTTCTCCCTTAGGCATAGGAGAAGGATTTTTTTGAAAACAAATAAAATAAATTACTTAGATCGATGCATAATAATAGGAATGTCGACAGCAATCCAATTGTTGCAAGCCTCTCCATGCGTCACAAAATTGGTGCAATCTTCCTCTTCGTCGTCCTCTAGCACAACAGCTAAGTGTTGTTCATTGCCATGAATTAACCCTCCGCTACGGAAGATAAGTTGCATAGCCTCTGATCTAGCAGCTGACAATCCTTGTTGAAAACCCAGACCGGTTCTATTCTTGTTATCGGCGACCTCTACCACTCGCCCCCATTGATTAACAATTCCATCTTCAACAATCTTCTTTGCATCTTTTAATGAGGACATAGGTGCCCCAACTCTCTTTTCAACAGCAATAGATAAGGCTTGGAACGGAGTTCCAACCTCATCCTCAGCTTCAACATAAGAGAAAGATGACAAGTGGCTAACCAATAGTGCCTTCTCCCCACCAACAATGACAAACTTGCCATTTTTCACAAATTTGAGCTTCTGATGCAACATGGAGGTAACAGCTCCGGCCTCGTGGATCTAGGGCCTTCCTAAAAGACAACTGTAGGCTGGATGGATATACATTACTTGAAAAGTAATCTGGAAGTCACTCGGACCTATCTTCATCAGAAGGTCCACTTCACCTATCACTGTCTTGTGCGAACCGTCAAAAGCTTTGACAATTACTCCACTATACCTCATAGGTGCTCCTTGGTATGACAACTTTGATAATGTTGACTTTGGAAGCATATTCAACGAAGATCCGGTGTCAACAAGCATATTGGATAAAGCGTCATATTTGCAATTCATCGAGATATGCAAAGCCAGATTATGATTCCTACCCTCCTTAGGGAGTTCCTCATCATAGAAACTGAGATTGTTGCAGGAAGTGATGTTAGCTACAATATGATCGAACTGATCCACCGTAACATCATGTTCCACAAATGCTTGTTCTAGAACTCTTTGCAGTGCTTCTCTGTGTGCTTCAGAATTCATAAGCAGAGACAGTACTGAAATCATCGAGGGGGTTTAGAGCAGCTGCTCCACCACATTAAACTCACTCTTCTTTATCAATCGAAGTACCTCATCATCGTCGTTAGTCTTCAAATTGCTGGATTCACCAGACTGACACTTTGAAGCACTAACTGGATCTACTGCAGGCACTTCCACCTTCTTACTAACTGTTGAATCTTCCACATCTTTTGGGAACACCGGCCCAAACACTCGACCACTGCGGGTCACCTTGGTAACATCAGCAATGCTCACGATAGAATTGGTCGTAGGTAACAGAACCTCTTGACCATCCTTCACCATAGTTGCATTGTACTGATAAGGAACAACCTTATCAGATATGTACAGGACTGGACCTGCCAACCGTATAACCAACGACGATACCGATCTTTGGTTGATACTGTTACTGTTGCTGCTATCATATTGAATCACCACTCTCTCTGAATTCTTAAACACAGGAACAATTACATTAACATCATCATCTATGTGTCGGGATTGAACAATCTGAATCATACCCTCATCCATCAACCGCTGGATGTCTCTTTTCACAACCATACAACCCCTCGGGTTAACACTGCAGATAGCACAACCATCATGGTCATGCTAACCATCACTAACCAAGAAAATATCCTTGTGCGTCGTCGCCAAGGACCTTACTATGAAGCGTACATCAAATACCTTGAACTCCCCAGGGTAGCCATCCACCATATTAACAAATGAATTTCCATGGACAGGTAGTGGGTTTGCTTTAACATTCAGCGCACGGTCCTCAAAGGACACCATTCCACTCTTAACCAACTTTTGGACTTCATATTTGAGTGGATAGCAGTTCTCAATGTCATGTCCAGGTGCTCCTTGATGGAAAGCGCATCGGAGTTCTGGCTTGTACCCCCATGGAAGTGGTTCAGGAACTTGCGGAGGATTTCTTGGTTGGAGTAGGTTCTTGAGAACCAATGATGGGTAAAGCTTTGCATACGTCACCGGAATCGGGTCGAAAGAGACCTTCTTCCTTTCAAAATTTTGTTGTTAATGATTGTTTGTATTGTTGTTGTTGTAGGTGTTTGTTCGTTGTTGTGGTTGTTGTTGTTGACATTGTTGTTGTTGAACTGGTGTTGACTGATTTGCTGAAAACACAGGGATTACAGACGATACCTAATGATGATGTTGATGGGATGGTTTACTTCTTCTGATATGAGGCCTTATCTTCCTCCCACTAATTGCATTGGATTCATTATCCTTCTTCTTACCAAAACTGATGCCGTATCTCTTGTTGGACGATAATTCCTCCTTAGACAACCGTCCTTCTCGAACACCTTCTTCTAGCCTCATCCCCATATTTACCATTTATTGACTCTAAGTGTTGGCAGCAATTTTGGTAAAACAAAGAGTGTTCACAAGATGTTATGTGTGATGTCTTAACATAAGATATCCTATGTACTTGCTGGAGTTCAAGAACATGTTCATGCAGGATCGTTTCAGAATGCCACATACAATGACAAGGCTTCTGATATTGGATGTACCTGCTGGATCTTAAATGAAAGACATGTTCATGCAGGATTATTTCAGATGACATACACAAGGTCATGGCATCTGATATGGCTGTACCTGCTGGAAGTTATAAAAGGAATTATTGGATTATGCAGGATTTTTCCAGGATGTCAGACCCGATGTCATGACATCCTGTACACAGAACATTCAGTATGAATGTCTGGTGTTTTGTGATTGCACAATTAATGGAAATCTTTGTATGATTGAAGATATGATTAGCTGGCGCATTCAATCATGGATTACAACCAGATTTACTTATTTTCCAAGGAGATCTAACCAGCTGTTATAAAAAGATTTGATTGGAAAATAGATTTAGGGTTTTCAAGATGTCCAAGCCCAGCTGTAAGCTTCTATAAAAAGGGACTTAGAAAACCTGTTTGAACACACAACCAATACTGAGCGAAATATAGAGAGAGAGCTAGGGTTTGTGTCTATTTAGTCGTAAGACTTATAGGTCATTCAAGTCATCCATTGATGATTGAATTGGACTGATTTGTGGTTGTAATTTGTCACTATAAAGCTGTTAAGCAAGAGTGTGTGTCTTCTTGATCAAAGCTGTGAAGAAAGATCAAGAATGTGGCTTCTTGATTGAAACTGTGAAGTAAAATCAAGAGTGTGTAATTGAAAAGTATTTTCTTTTCACAAGGAATTGTTGTTTAAAATCACTGGTGTGTGATTGTAGGGAAGTGAGTGGGTTCTCATATCTAAGAGTGCTTAGGTAGAAATTGCACGGGTAGAGATTAGGTGAGAAAGACTGTAACTTGTTGAAGTGTATGGAGAGTCTTTGAACTAATTCCATTTTAGTGAATTTCCTTCCTGGCTTGGTAGCCCCCAGACGTAGGTGAGTTACACCGAACTGGGTTAACAATTGCTTGTGTCATTTGCTTTACCATTATGTATTTTTTATCCATTGTGTGTTAATAGATATTAGTGTCGTGACATTACCTTCGACATCTTATATCTGATACCAGAATTTCAATTGGTATCAGAGCAGGCATCCTGCTCTGGTTCTGGGTGAGATCTAGGGGCAATACTTTCTGGTACAATGGAGAGAGATGGAGGATCTGTTCATAGGCCACCAATTTTGGATGGTTCTAACTATGACTATTGGAAACCTCGAATGGTAGCGTTTTTGATATCCCTTGATAACAAGGCTTGGAAAGTTGTGTTAACAGGTTGGGTGCATCCTGTCATTACTAAAGAAGGAGGAGCCACTACTGAGAAGAAGCCTGAAGAACAATGGTCCAAGAAGGAGGATGATCTTGCTCTTGGAAACTCTAAAGCATTGAATGCAATATTCAATGGGGTTGACAAAAATATTTTCAGGCTGGTAAACAACTGTGAAGTGGCCAAAGATGCTTGGGACATTCTCAAGACCACTCATGGAGGCACCTCTAGGGTAAAGATGTCTAGACTTCAGCTGCTCACCTCCAAGTTTGAAAACTTAAGGATGAAAGAAGATGAAAACATTCATGAATTTCACATGAGTATCCTTGAGATTGCTAATGCTTCAAGAGCCCTGGGAGAGAAGATGGCAGATGAAAAACTGGCAAGAAAAATACTCAGGTCACTCCCTAAGAGATTTGCAATGAAGGTGACTGCCATAGAAGAGTCTCAAGACATTTCCAACATGAGGGTAGATGAGGTAATTGGTTCCCTCCAAACCTTTGAGATGGGATTGGATGATGGAACTGAAAAGAAAAACAAAAGCATTGCCTTCATATCAAACACAGAAGAGGAAAACAGTCAAGACGAGGATAAAGAGTGGGCCAATGAAGTTGCAATGTTGGGGAGACAGTTCAACAGGATGTTAAAGAAAATGGATGTAAGAGCCAAGGCAAATGTCAAGAACATCTCACCTAACATCAGCAATGGAAGAAGAGTAAGGTCAGAGGAGAAGCCCAAAGAAGGAAAAGAAGTAAAGTGCTATGAATGTGATGAGTATTGACACATTAGAACTGAATGTGGAACCTACCTCAAAAAGCAGAAGATGAGTCTTGCTGCCACCTGGTCAGATGAGAGTGATACAGAGGAGGCTGCAAATCTTGTGACTGCTTTGACAGGAAGATGGGGATCTGATGAAGACTCAAGTGATGGTGAAGTAACCTTTGAGGAATTGGCCTCTACCTACAGAGAGTTGTGTCATAAAAGTGTAGAGCTGAGCAAGCAAGTTTTAAACCAGAAGAAAGAAATAACTCAACTTGAGAATGAGAAGGTAGAATACTTGGAAACCATCTCCAAGTTACAAACAGAAGTTGTGGTTCTGAATGCCAAGCTAGTTGAAAATCCACAAGCTGAAAGTCAGAAGATAGCACAGCTGGAAAGAGAGAAAGCAGACCATGTGAAAACCATCTCTAAGTTTAAAACTGAAGTCATGTCTCTAAATTCTAAACTAGAAGAGATGAACAAGTATGTAAGGATGTTAAGCAATGGATCTGACTCCTTAGACAAGATTCTCCAAACTGGACAAATAACAGGAGACAAATCTGGCATTGGGTATAATGACTCAAAGCCTGAGAGCAGTTACACTGGTGCCAACTCCCAAGCCAAACCTAAGTGCATCTATAATAAAAGTAAACATGTGATATCACATCATATGTTCCAACATCAGAGGAGAAAACAACAGAAAGGGAAACACCAGAGATGGAGATGCCATCACTGTGGGAAGTTTGGTCATCTGAAGCCTTTCTGCTATAAATTGTATGGTTATCCTAGGTATACTCATCATCAGAATCACTATCAATCCAGACCCAAACAGCACAGGCCTATAATTAAGAAACAATGGATTCCTAAGACTAATGTTACTAGTCTGATAACTCACATTCCCCTCAGAATCTCTGCCAAAGAAGAATGGTACTTTGATAGTGGATGTTCCAGACACATGACTGGAAACCAAGACCTGCTAACTGATCTGCATCATCATGCCATAAGCCATGTAACCTTTGGAGATGGAGCAAGAGGTGAAATTAAGGGAACATGTAAGCTTGATTGTCTTGGAGCTCCTAAACTTGACAAGGTTCTACTAGTCAAGGGCCTGACTGCAAATCTAATAAGCATCAGCCAACTATGTGTTCAAGGTCTGAATGTTAACTTCACCAAAACTGAATGTCTAATCTTTGACAAAATGGTGAAGTGATTATGAAAGGAATCAGGACCAAAGACTGAAGGTGAGAAAAACAAGAAAGGGGGGGGGTTTGAATTGTTTGGAAAAATAAGCGCTTTTCAAACTGAAAATCACACAAGGATTTTATACTGGTTCGCTTATAACACAAAGCTACTCCAGTCCACCCGGCCAAGGTGATTTCGCCTTCAACAAGGACTCAATCCACTAATCTTGAAAGATTACAAACAACGCCTAAGAGAAAAATCTCTTAGTCCTCTCAAGTCTACAGACTACACTAAGTCACTTGAGGAAATCAACAAACAATAAAAGAAAGATTTATGTAATCTAGAGTGCTTCTAAGAAAGCAAGTATTACAAAATTAAGAACAAGAGTTTTTCACGTAATAAGCAACAGCTTCGTGAATGTTTGAGAGCAAGAGTGTTTTTCTTGAATGTTTGAAGTTTCAGTATAGTTTTGGCTTATTGGCTTGTATCTTGCTGAAAGTTGATTTGCAATCCTTTATATAGATCAGTTGAAGTAGTAGTTGAAACTGGTGGATATTGATATGAAGTTACGCCATCACATAATTAGCTAATGCAGGATGACTTTTTCTTCTTGAAATGACTACTTACCACAAGTAGTATTTTCTTTATTGAGATTGGAGATTAACGTCTCTTTCTCAATTAGGAAATCCATTTGAAAATCTTTACTTGTCTTCAACGTTACTTTTTCATGATTAGCAAATCCATAATCAGAGTATTTGTATTTCTGGAGAACCTTGGAATCTTGCTTCTGATGTTGATCTAAATAGATTCTTCAGATAGCGTTGTTCAGAGTCAGAGGTTCTAGGACTTACTTCTTGTTCAGATGCTTCTGATACTTGTTGTTAAGTTCAGAGTTAGACTTTCTTGAGCTTGTTTCTACTTCAGAGCTTCTGATCATTTGATAATATGCTTCTGATCTGGTATTGTATCTGATGATGTCATCAGAGTCCTGCACACTTAGAATCTTTTCGTTAGGGTGCCATTTTTTGGTTTCATCCTTTGTTATCATCAAAATCAAGGAATCTGTTGTAGAACAATTTTTGTTCTTACAATCTCCCCCTTTTTGATGATGACAAAACAACTTAAATTAGCAGATGAAACATGAATAAAATTAGATCAGATAGACAGAAGCTCCCCCTGAGATAGTGCTAGGGAGTTCAGAGGTTCTGAAGTTCTTACCAGAGTTTCTTAAGTAAAGAGGTTTCTGAAATATTCTGCAATTTCTTAAGTTCAAGTTAGATAATTTTGTTTATATAAAAAAATGTTGCAGAATGCTTAAGGTTTTAGACAATATTTTCATCAGAGCTAATAATTACTTTCTCCCCCTTTTTGTCAGAATAAAAAAGACATAGTAAACAATAAGTAAAGAGAAAATAAATAAAGAGAAAAACTTGAAATTCATAGATAGAAGCACAAAGGCAACAACCAAAACATCAGATTCAAAAGAAGACAGAAGCAAAAACAATAGGCAAGCAAAAACAAATAACTCCTAAGTGCCTAAGGGTTCGGAGGCGGAGGCATTCTCTGAAGCAGCATAGCAAACATGTTCTGGATGTTTTCGTTGACAGTATCTTGCTTGTCCATTCTGGCCCGGAGTTCACTCTGATCTTTCTTGAGTTCTTTCAGAGTCTCAAGAACCATAGGGATCACAGAGGATGACTCCCCCAGAGTCAGAGCCTGCTGAGCTTCAGCTTCAGCAGCAGCTTGGGCTTCTGCATCAGCCAGAGCCTTGGCTTCAGCTTCCTTTTGCCTTAGGAGTTCAGCTTCTTTAGCAAGACGTTCTTCTTCTAACCTTTTTGCTTCTTCTGCTTCTCTAGCCAACCTCTCTTCCTCAAGCCTTCTGGCTTCAGCTTCTCTGGCAAGTCTCTCCTGGAGTCTTGCCTCAGCATCTCTGATGTAGTCATTTCTGACTTGTTCAGAGATACTCTTCAGCCTAAAAGACTCAGATGTCATCCAGCCAATGACTCTGTTCCAGTGTGTCCTTACAGATTTAGGATCATCACTGATTTCAGAGTTTGTGACTAGAGAATCAATCTTTTGAGCTGAAGCCTCTGCAATCATAAAGATGGCTTCCTTAAGGGTAGGTTTAGAGAGTTCAGGTTCAGGTTCTGGTTCAGAGGTATGAGGTGGAGGGCTGAGATTTAAGGTTTGAGGTTCAGATTCTGACTCAGGTTGGGGTTCAGAATCTGCTTCTGGTTGAAGACTGGGGGATGAAGCATAAAGTGGGTTTAAATCTAAAGGTTCGGATTCTGGTTCAGGGACAGCGGGAAGGATTGGTGGGTTGATATCAGAAGTGTGGGGATCAGATGGTTGAATTTCAGAGGGTTGAGTTTCAGAGGGTATGGTGGTTGTTTGTTGTAGTGGTGAAGTTATTTCAGGTTCTGTGGTTTGTGTTTGTTGTGAAGCAAGTCTATGAGCATAAAGAGTGGCTATGGTGGGGGAATTAGGGTCAGAATGTTCAGAGTCAGAAGAGACAGAAACATATGGAGGTGATTCTGGTTCAGAGGATGAAGAAGAAGAGGTGCTATGGTGAGTTTGTGCAGGTTTAGAGGGAGGAATGAAAGTTCTGGCTATGTTTAGAACTGGTGTAGGTTGGGAGGTTCTGGTGATTGAGGGTGAAATGTCAGAGGTTGTATAAATGGTTTGAGAGGAGAGAGGTTTAGAGGAAGCCATCATAAATTCAGAGGTAGCAAGAGGAACAGACTTACCAGTAGAAAATTGCAGAGGAGCTGAAGATCCGCTTCCAGAAGCTCCTTCAAGTCTGGCCTTCTTTGCTGGTGGTGCTATCTTCTTCTCAGAAATACCTCTCTTGTATCTGACTAAATCTTCTTCAGAGTCCAGACAGTCATTGAGGCTGAAATCAGAGACGTCAACACCTTCTTCCAGCAGACGATGAAGGTAGAGAGCAACAGCGTCTCTGGGCTCATTCTTGAAGAATCTGGCCAGGCCATGAGGCATCTTCCTTTGATCTTTCAAGCTATTCCAGGTTGTATCCAGAGTTGGCTTGACTTGTATTTTCTTGATTATCCCCATACTCTTGAGGTTTCTGGCATTCAGAGGCTTCCCCACATCAATTGCCAGATCATCCATACATCTGGTCTTTTCCAGATCGTCTACCAGTCCATGCTCAATGAAGATGTCAGATAGCAATCTTCCCAGAGGAATGTAGGATCTGGGCTTCATGTTATTCCTGGTTTCTCTGACTGAATCTCTCAGATATCTGAACAGGAGAGCAGGGAGGTTGATCTTCACACCTTTCTGGATGCAGTACAAAATGCATTTCTGGTCTGCGTTAATGTAATCAGAAGAGTTGGAGGTTGGACGATGGTGGATAGTTCCCAGAATAATCTTCAGCCACACTCTGAGGTTCTGGTGTAGCTCCTTGTTCTTAGAGGGGTTTCCTTCAACATTGGGTTTGAAGATTGTTGGGTTTATCACATCTGTGATGCGCTTTGACCTAGGAGGGATATTGTAAATCCTTTTTCCTCCACAACTTTCCATATTCAACAGAGAGGCAATGGACCCTTCTGTGATAACTATCTTCACTCCCAGAACAAATGAGACGATGAAGTTGTCATCTGCATCTGCATGTCTCCAGAACTCTTTGACCAAAAGAGGGTAGATTGGACCATACAACCTTTGGAAATAGTTTTCCCACCCTTGTTGACGCAGTTCTCCAGTTAGATCAACGCCATTTCTTTTTAGGTTGTCGAAATCAACCAGCGATTCACACAAGACGTCCAAACCTTCAAAGGGAGTTGAAAGGTTTATATGGCGTTCTCGGTCAAGAACGTGAGGTTCTTTGTAGACAGGGGTGACGGTGACGCCGGTAACGGTTGGAGTTTGAGTGTTTGAGGTTTGGGGATTAGAACTGGATTCCATCTGTTGAGAGAAGTTAAAAACTTCTTGTTGTTGAGCATCCATGAAGAAGAAAAAGATGAAGATTGAAGAACTTGCAGAGAATGCTGAGAGAAGGGTTTAGGGTTTTAGAGTGAGTGAAAGTGATAAGTGTGTGAAGTGTGAGAAAAGTGTTTATATACCTAAGTTCAAACACATGCAAAACGACACACATTCCAGCGTTAGCACAAAAATCAAAATAGCACGTTTGGGGGGAAAAATGATTACAGCTAATAAATGAATGTCTAATCCCAACAGTACGCACACTGCTCTAGGAGATTTCAAACGTTCTGACCTTTGATTTCTTTTGACAGCTGTCTAGAAGTTCTAGGGTTAGACGCTTGGTCTTCCACGTGTTGATGTATCTGATCTTCAGGAATTCCAAAGGATTGGTTTCTGAAGATTTCTAACTCAGATATCTTCTTAACTTGGTAGAAGTATCAGAGTCAGAGGCAGAAGTACATTTGTTTACATCAGATTCACATTTTACTTTTTCAGAGCCATTTTTCACTCAGGGCAATTTTTAATGTTCAGATTTTCTAAGATAAAAAGAAATCTATCTTCAGCTAGAGGCTTAGTAAAGATATCTGCCCATTGATGTTCTGTATCAATGAACTTCAATGTTACTGTCCCTTTCTGAACATAATCTCTGATAAAATGATGTTTTATTTCTATGTGTTTGGCTCTGGAATGTAGAATGGGATTCTTACTTAAACATATAGCAGCAGTATTATCACAAAAGATAGGAATGTTACTCTCAAATATCTGAAGATCTTCTAGCTGATGCTTCATCCAGAGCATCTGAGTTGTGCACAGTGATGCTGAGATGTATTCTGCTTCTGCAGTTGATAGAGCGATAGTTGACTGTCTTTTGCTAGCCCAGGAGATTAGATTGTTTCCCAGAAGCTGGCAAATTCCAGATGTGCTTTTTCGTTCTATTCTATCTCCTGCATAATCTGCATCACAATAACCCGAGAGTCTATACTCTGATGTTTTCTCATACATCAGGCCCAGGTTAGGAGTTCCTTTCAGATACTTAAGAATTCTCTTAACAGCTGTTAAATGAGATTCTCTAGGATCTGATTGGAATCTGGCACAAAGACAGACACTAAAGAGAATATCAGGACGAGTAGCAGTCAGATAGAGAAGAGAGCCTATCATACCTCGATAGAGCTTCTGACAAACCTTGTTGCTTACCTCTTCCTTTTCCAGAATGCAAGTTGGGTGCATAGGAGTTTTTGCAGAGTTGCATTCAGTCATGTCAAACTTCTTCAGAATGTCTTTAATGTACTTGCTTTGATGAATGTACGTGACTTCTGGAATTTGATTAATTTGAATTCCCAGAAAGAACTTTAGTTCTTGCATTAAACTCATTTCAAACTCAGCCTGCATTAACTTAGAAAATTCTTGGCAAACAGAGATATTAGCAGAACCAAAAATAATATCATCAATATAAATCTGACATATCATGAGATCATTATTAAGGTTTTTACAGAAGAGTGTAGAGTCAACTTTCCCTCTGATAAAATTTTGTTCCAGAAGAAAATTGCTTAAGCGTTCATACCAAGCTCTGGGAGCTTGTTTAAGTCCATATAAAGATTTCTTAAGTTTAAAAACATGTTCTGGAAAATTTGAGTTTTCAAAACCTGGAGGTTGATTGACATACACTTCTTCTGAAATATAACCATTAAGAAATGCACTCTTGACATCCATTTGGTATAATTTGATAGAATGATTAATAGCAAAAGATACAAGAAGACGAATAGATTCTAACCTCGCGACTGGAGCAAAGGTTTCATTATAATCAATACCTTCTTGTTGACTATAACCTTGAGCTACCAGTTGAGCCTTGTTTCTGACAACTTCTCCTTTCTCGTTCAGCTTGTTTCTGAAAACCCATCTGGTTCCAATGACATGAGTGCCTCTGGGTTTAGGAACGAGATCCCAGACATCATTCTTGGAGAATTGATCTAACTCTTCTTGCATAGCTGTCACCCAATCGTTATCTTGAAGAGCTTCATCACAGGACGTAGGCTCAATCAGAGACACTAGTCCCAGAGGAATATCTTCAGAAGTTCTGAAGGTAGATCTGGTTCTAACAGGTTCATCTTTGTTTCCCAAAATCAAATCTTCAGATACGTTAATACGACTTTTAACTTTCCTTGGAATTTCTGGAGATTTAATTTCTTCAGAGTCTGGAGTGACAGTTGCTTCTGGAGTTTTCTCAGATTCTACAAGAGTGATTTCCAAATCTGCAAACTTTTCAACTAGCTTTGACTTTTCAGGGTCAAGCTTATCATCAAATCTGACATGAATTGATTCCTCCACAATTTTGGTTTCTGTGTTGTATACTCTATAGCCTTTAGAGCGTTCTGAGTATCCTAACATAATACCTTTCTGTGCTTTGGAATCAAACTTGTTCAGATGTTCTTTAGTATTTAATATAAAACAAGAGCATCCAAAAGGATGAAAATATGAGATGTTGGGTTTTCTTCCTTTACACAGTTCATAGGGAGTCTTTTCTAGAATAGGTCTTATAGAGATTCTATTCTGAATATAACACGCTGTATTTACAGCTTCTGCCCAAAAGTGCTTTGCTACATTTGTTTCATTGATCATGGTTCTGGCCATTTCTTGGAGTGTCCTATTCTTCCTCTCTACAACTCCATTTTGTTGTGGAGTTCTAGGGCAGGAGAAATCATGGGATATTCCATTAGAATCAAATAATTCTTCAAAATCTTTATTTTCAAATTCTCCACCATGATCACTTCTGACTCTAACAATTTTGGAGTCAAATTCTTTTTGCACTTTGGAACAGAAACTGGTGAATACAGAGTGAGACTCACTCTTGTGCTTTAGGAATTTTACCCATGTCCAGCGACTGTAATCATCAACAATGACTAGTCCATACTTCTTTCCATTAACTGATGCTGTTTTCACAGGACCAAATAAGTCAATGTGAAGAAGTTCCAGAGGCTTGGAGGTAGAAACAACATTTTTCTTTTTAAAGGATGTTTTAGAAAATTTTCCTTTCTGACAAGCTTCACACAGAGCATCTGAAGAAAACTTCAGTTTAGGTAGGCCTCTGACTAACTCAAGTTTAGTTAGCTGAGAAAGTTTCCTCATGCTAATGTGGCCTAAGCGTCTATGCCATACCCATTGCTCTTCATGAACTGACATTAGACATTTAACATTTTGATCTTTTAACTCAGAAAGATTTATTTTGTAAATGTTGTTTTTCCTCTTGCCTGTGAAAAGGACAGAGCCATCGTTCTGATTAATGGCTCTACATGTTTTTTGATTGAAGATTACATCATAACCGTTATCAGTTAATTGACTTATGGATAACAAGTTATGCATTAATCCTTCTACATAAAGAACATCAGATATAGAGGGAAGAGTACCATTACCAATAGTTCCGGAGCCTCTGATCCTTCCTTTCTGATCTCCTCCGAAGCCTACGAATCCAGCGTCTTTAAGTTCCAGACTTTGGAACATAGACTTTCTTCCCGTCATATGTCGCGAGCATCCAGAGTCCAGGTACCATGACTGGTGTCTGAACTTTGCTGCATAGGATATCTGCAACATAGATAATCTTATCTTTCGGTACCCAGAATCTCTTGGGTCCTTTTAGATTAGTTTTCCCAGAGTTTCTTATAACTTTGGGTCTTCTAGCATTTTAAAATTTGTGTTCTTGTGTGTGTGTGTAATGATATGAAAAAGGAGATTTAATTTTATCACTTGCAGAAGTTTTATCTTCATTAGGATCATACCCAATTTCCCTTTTATTATTCTGACTTACTCCATAAATCATGGATGCCATAATACTCCTATCTATCCCATTCTTCAGAAATTCTTGAAAGGCTTCTTCATATTTGTAAATAATTTTATTTGAAGTTTGTGGTGCTTGAGATAACGTTTCTTCTAGTTCTGAGCTTTTTGTTTTTGCTTCATCTCTTTCTAACATTAAAGATTTGATTGTATCTTCTTGTGATAGAATTGTTATCTCAAGTTCACTACACTCTTCAAATTTTTCTTTAAGACAGCCTTTAATGTTTTTAAACTTTTGTTTTAATTTCTGATAAGATGTAAGAGTTTCTGACAAACATGATTCTAAGTCAGATCGAGAAAGTTCAGAAAATACCTCTTCAGATTCTTCGTCTGAGCTGCTGGATGTGGTAGCCATAAGTGCTACGTTGGCCTGTTCATCAGAGTCAGATTCTGATGATCCAGATTCACTGTCATCCCAGGTAGCCATCAGTCCCTTCTTTGTCCTGAAGGTGTTTTTCTTGAAGCTTTCTTTCCTAGGGTTGTCCTTCTTCAACTTGGGGCATTCATTTCTGTAATGACCTGTTTCTTTACATTCATAACAGGTAATATCTTTGTTAGCTTTACCTTTTGAAGTTGACTCTGATCTATCCCCTCTGGGTCTTGGTCTTCTGAAGTTGTTGTTCCTCTTTTTCCAGAGTTGCTTGACTCTTCTGGTTAGTAGGGACAACTCTTCTTCGTCATCAGAGTCTTCTGGTTCAGAATCGTCAGTATCTTCAGTTTCTGCCTGGAGAGCTTTGGTTCTATCAGGCTTCCGTCTTTCAGATCTGGACTTAAGCGCTACGGACTTGTTCCTTTTCTAAGGCTCATCCTCCTCTAGTTCTATCTCATGGCTTCTGAGAGAACTAACAAGTTCTTCAAGGCTGATATTGTTCAGATCCTTTGACAGCTTTAGAGCAGTAACCATAGGTCTCCATTTCTTTGGCAGACTTCTGACTATCTTCTTAACATGATCTGCAGTCGTGTATCCTTTGTCTAACACTTTAAGACCTGCAATAAGAGTTTGAAATCTAGAAAACATAGCCTCTATGGCTTCGTCATCTTCCATTTTGAAGGCTTCATATTTCTGGATAAGCGCCAGAGCCTTCGTCTCCTTGACTTGGGAGTTTCCTTCATGGGTCATCTACAGAGAGTCAAGTATATCTTTGGCTGTCTCTTTGTTGGTGATTTTTTCATATTCGTTGTATGATATAGCATTTAGAAGTATTGTTCTGGCCTTGTGGTGATTTTTGAAGTCACGTTTCTGATCTTCTGACATTTTGCTTCTGGGAACTTCAGCTCCATTTAAGACTGGAGGTTTGTATCCATCTGTGACAATGTCCCAGAGGTCAGCATCATAACCCAGAAAGAAACTTTCGATTCTGTCTTTCCAGTAATCAAATTTTTCTCCATCAAAAACAGGAGGCTTGGCATTGTAAGAATCTCTTTCATTTGAGTGGGCCATTGTTTTTCTCGTACTGGATCTCTCTACACGGTTAAGTGTTTGATTAGAAAATCAATAACAGAGCCGGAGCTTTGATACCAATTGAAGGTGAGAAAAACAAGAAAGGGGGGGGGGGGGTTTGAATTGTTTGGAAAAATAAGCGCTTTTCAAACTGAAAATCACACAAGGATTTTATACTGGTTCGCTTATAACACAAAGCTACTCCAGTCCACCCGGCCAAGGTGATTTCGCCTTCAACAAGGACTTAATCCACTAATCTTGAAAGATTACAAACAACGCCTAAGAGAAAAATCTCTTAGTCCTCTCAAGTCTACAGACTACACTAAGTCACTTGAGGAAATCAACAAACAATAAAAGAAAGATTTATGTAATCTAGAGTGCTTCTAAGAAAGCAAGTATTACAAAATTAAGAACAAGAGTTTTTCACGTAATAAGCAACAGCTTCGTGAATGTTTGAGAGCAAGAGTGTTTTTCTTGAATGTTTGAAGTTTCAGTATAGTTTTGGCTTATTGGCTTGTATCTTGCTGAAAGTTGATTTGCAATCCTTTATATAGATCAGTTGAAGTAGTAGTTGAAACTGGTGGATATTGATATGAAGTTACGCCATCACATAATTAGCTAATGCAGGATGACTTTTTCTTCTTGAAATGACTACTTACCACAAGTAGTATTTTCTTTATTGAGATTGGAGATTAACGTCTCTTTCTCAATTAGGAAATCCATTTGAAAATCTTTACTTGTCTTCAACGTTACTTTTTCATGATTAGCAAATCCATAATCAGAGTATTTGTATTTCTGGAGAACCTTGGAATCTTGCTTCTGATGTTGATCTAAATAGATTCTTCAGATAGCGTTGTTCAGAGTCAGAGGTTCTAGGACTTACTTCTTGTTCAGATGCTTCTGATACTTGTTGTTAAGTTCAGAGTTAGACTTTCTTGAGCTTGTTTCTACTTCAGAGCTTCTGATCATTTGATAATATGCTTCTGATCTGGTATTGTATCTGATGATGTCATCAGAGTCCTGCACACTTAGAATCTTTTCGTTAGGGTGCCATTTTTTGGTTTCATCCTTTGTTATCATCAAAATCAAGGAATCTGTTGTAGAACAATTTTTGTTCTTACAAAGACAACTGCTACATGTGGAGCTCTCAAATGGATTATCCCTTGAAGTATTGGATGAGTATAAATGCTCTCAAGAGTGATGAAAAACAAGTTTGTGGAAAATGTCAGACAAAGATGTCACACCAGAAGCTCAGAGGAGAAAGGGCTATGATGGCTCAAAAAACTGAGAGGTTAGATCAAATAGGTGGACATATGACCAGTCATAGGCAGTATAGAACTATTGGGACTAGGCCACAAGGGACTTTATGCTTATCTCAAAGTAAAAAGACCAAGAACAATGTGAAGAAGATTAGAATGACACCTGCTTCTACACATATGAAAAGTATAGAAGACGGAAGCAGTTGGGCTCAACTGGGTTGGATGAAACTAGTGATGATAGCATACAATGTCACACACGATGTCATGACATTGTATTATGATAACCTGAATGTTGAAACTAGGACCAAAAATCAGACTCAGCACAGATGGACAAAGTACTATTGTCACTTCATTAAAAAATCCGTGGAAGATAAATTCATAGGTCTAAAGCATGGAATGGAACTAGCAGACAGGGTTGCAAGGAATTTGGGTGAAATTCAAATTGAATATGAGGGAGGAAAATTAGGGATTTGGACTCTTGTGAAATTATGGCAATTAAAGTGGAAAAATAAAAGAAATAAAAATAGTGTCTGCCCTTTTAAAAGAAAGAGACACATTAATGACAAATCATTCCCTAGCATTGAAAATAGTATCTATTCCCTTAGCACACGCTACCTAAACTCAGCAATCACCATTTCCATTCAACTTCTCAGAGAAGCTCAGCTAGGGCAAAGAAACTTTTCTCAAAAGTCCTACACCATGTCTCAACATCCATCATCATCTGGTTCAAAATCCTTTCACCATGCAAAGACTCCATCCATGGAGTTTGTAGATGAAGATGTAATGGACGTTACTCCACTTTGCATAATACCAGGCGACACCCCAGGTCCCTCCTCCAAGACTGGAGATAAGCAAGGTAATACCTCTGGAAACTCCTCTCTTCCAAAAGACATGTATTATGCTGATTGTGCCATAAGAAACCTAGTCACTAGGATTCTAAGTGAAGGGCATAAAGTCGAAGGGGTTTCTACCCCTTTGTCCAGAAGGGATCCCTCTCATGAGGAAGAACCTCATGCTGATAAAGATGATGACTCATCTAGATCAGAAAATGTAGATGTTTAATTGGCTGCATTGTATGGTAAAACACTAGCTAGATTCTGATGTCTTGGCTGATGTCATGACAGTCTGAGTAGTATACTGCAGGTTTAGCTAATACAGGATTTATTGAATGTCAAACTGGATGTTATGACATTCATCCCTGTCAGTAGATACTGAGGAATAGAACAGTTGGTGTTCTGCTATAACTCAGTATTTACTTTCAGTCTGGTTATCAAGGAAATACCAGACCTGACATAAGGCTAATTGTGTAAATGTCAAATTGGATGTCTTGACATTTACTAATGTACGCTGATACTGAGGTATGGACATATTGGTCCTGTACAGTTCAGCAAATTTGTACAGTCTGTTTTCAGGAAAAACAGACTTAGCATATGGTCCTTGTTTTGGATGTCAAACTGAATGTTGTGACATTCATTCCTGACAGCATATGCTATATTGTAGGTTGTTTAGTTTTTCTGTTTCAACATTTTTCTCAGGCTATTCTTCAGGGATTCAACAGCTAAGAGAAAATCCAGGAAACCAACAACCAAGCTACATTTAATGAACCTAACAAATAGCCTATTTGTTAGTAACCTAGTGTCATACCCCAAAATTTGCCCGTTAAGTGTTCAGGACATTTTTCAAGACATTCTAATCCATTTTCAAGACATTAATGTTAAAGGAACAAGGGTCCAGCGCACAGGTTACCAAATCCAGAATATGACCTAAACTGGCATGCTCGCTAGGCGAGCAAACCTTTCGCTAGGCGAATCCTTCGCTACCTCACTCGCCTAGCGAGCTCACGAAATACCAGAAAATTTTGGGCTTAATTCTGAGCCCACTAAGACACAACTATTATAAATACCAGAACTTCACACAGATACAGATAGACATAGACAGACAGTGAAGAGGGAGGGAACAAGCAAACCCTAACAGAGGCAACCGAAAAAAACCCTGGAGGCTAACCAAGAGAATTCAGAACAACCCTAAAGGAAACCCTGAAGGAAACTCATCTGCACAAAGGTTACCTCCGCCCAACTCAATCCGACACCAACCCTAAGAGTGATCTGCCAATTCAACATTGCAATTCAATTGCAAACAGGTTTGCACTACCACTACCGCTTTATGCTCCCAATTTACATGTGGCATTATGATTGAATTTATAAATGTATCTTAGGTTTTGCATGTGGATTTAAGTATGCATGGATGTCTTGAATGTTTAACCATGTAATTTCTGTAATGGATGCCATAGGGTTTGGAGCTTGCTGAAATCGTACTGTTATTAAACTCAAAACCCGCAGCCGTTCGCTAGCACATCGCTAAGCGAACATGTAGCGAGTGTTCGCCAAGCCTTCGCTAGGCGAGGCAGTAGCGAACATGACAGTCGCTGATTTTTTTCCGTTCTGTTCTGTGCTTATCTGACATGTTCTATCATAGCTATGTATTATTTGCCTGACATTATTACTGATGCGATTCCTTTGTTTGGTGCAACTATTGATCGCACCCCATTTGGTATTCTGACCTGTTTGCTGAATTTTGTGAGGGCTCACATACTCCCGAAGAAGGTAGCTTGCTAGGTATTCCACTTTATTTGTGGGATACCCTTGTGGAGATTCATCCTAATTACCTAACTGATTACAAATGTTGCCTTTGAATATATGATCTTGGCCCTCTCTTTGTTGCCTTACGGTATTACGGTCATGTCCCGTGAATGTGGGGATACACTTAGCAAAGACCCTTCGATTAAATCATCATGTCACTATAAGATAAATCATAGTCCCTCGGATGTTGCCTGCGAATATATGATTTTGTCCCTCGATGGCCCGTCGTTGTAGCCTACGGTTAAATGATGATCGTCCCTTCGAATGCTAAGGTATCCTTACGAAATGTTGCCTTCAATGACCAATCGATGACCCTACGATGCCCCTTACATCCAAAGGACAAGACTACTTACTTCTCAATAGTAAGGACAGTTTTACCTTCATAAGGATAGGAAATACCCATAAAGACCTTGGGTAGGTATAACTCTTAAATGCTGACTCACAACTTAAAATACTTTTCACACCTCACACTTTGCAAAACATTTATTAGAAAATCACCACTTGGTATACATTCGTACTAGAATCATTGCCAAGTTATATTTTTCTAAACAACTTTCAAAATTAAACGAGATAAATACTTTGTATACATTCGTACAAGAATCATTACAAAGTTAAACTCTCTTTTCAAAACATTTTCTAAACAGTTCTCAAACACTTTTTCGGACAAGAAAAACATAAGTGATTAAGCAATTAAGAGCCCATGGATAACCATGGATACAAAGGGTGCTAACACCTTCCCTTTGTATAATGTACCTCCCGAACCCAAAATCTAATCAAGGTTTTTCCTGTTCTTTTCCGCCTTTCCTTATTGGATAAAAGAAAAGTCAGTGGCGACTCTTGCTATCCGCGACATTTGCTTTCCAAAGCAAAAACACAAAAGTCAGTTCACCGTATGACACCTAGATGTGGAATTTAGGGGAACTCGCGTGACCTTAAATTCAGGAGAATACAAGTACAAGGCCCAAGTGCTGCAATATAAAAGGAAGTCATTCCTTCATTCAGAACTGGGGATTTTAGGCGTGAAGATTTAGTGTGTCGATCATACTTCACTGCTGTATTTTTGTGAGTCTTGTATTAGACATATCTTGTAAGCTAAGCTATTATCACATAGATGATTGCATTGGTATAGATTGTTCATTGAGTTGTAAGTGTTGTGTCACTCTAAGCTTTTAAGCGTGAGTGCTGTGTATCTTGATTAAAGCTGTTAAGCACAATCAAGAGTTGTTTGAAGTGTGACTTCATAATTGTCTTTATTATTGATTAAAGGTAGTAATCACTGAGGTGATTGAGGGGGAGTGAGTAGGAACTCTGATCTTAGTGTAAGATTGAAATTGCATTGGGTAGGTATTAAGTGATAGGGTTAAACAGTTGGTTTAAGGTCTGAATTAATACTACTAATAGTGGATTTCCTCCCTGGCTTGGTAGCCCCCAGACGTAGGTCATGTTGGACTGAACTGGGTAAACAATTACTTGTGTTATTTACTGCACTTACTTTTAAGTTCTGCATAATTCTTGTCTGTGCAGAATTGAATGTCATAACAACCCGTGTGACATCGAAAGTCTGATAACTAGAATTTCAAGTGGCATCAGAGCAGGCACCCTGCCTGTTAATTTCTGGGTGAGATCTGGGGAAGTTACTTTCTAGTACCATGGACAAGGATATAGGACACTCAAATAGACCACCCATGCTGGATGGTTCTAACTATGATGACTGGAAGCCTCGTATGATAGCCTTCTTAAGGTCTCTAGATAGCAAAGTCTGGAGAGCTGTCAACAAAGGATGGGAACATCCAATGAAGACAGGTGAAGATGGAGTCAGTGTGCGGATTCCTGAAGAAGAGTGGGACAAGGAGCAAGAGGCATTAGCCCTTGGAAATTATAAGGCCTTGAATGCATTGTTCAATGGAATCAGTAAGAACATCTTCAGACTGGTGCACCACTGTGAGCTGGCTAAGGAAGTTTGGGATACCCTCAAGATAACTCATGAAGGTACCTCCAAGGTGAAGATGTCCAAACTTCAGATGCTGACCACCAAGTTTGAAAATCTGAGGATGAAAGAGGATGAGACTATTCATGACTTTCACATGAATATTCTTGAGACTGCAAACACCTCTGGTGGCCTAGGTGAGAAAATGGCTGAAGAGAAACTTGTAAGAAAGATTCTCAGGTCTTTACCTAAGAGATTTGCTATGAAGGTCACAACCATAGAAGAGGCTCAATACATCTGCAATATGAAGGTGGATGAGCTCATTGGTTCTCTCCAAACCTTTGAAATGGGCATGTGTGAGAATGTTGAAAAGAAGAACAAAAGCGTAGCTTTTTGTATCAAATACTGAAGAGGAGTCAGAAGCAGGATATACTGGAGGTGATGAAAGCATATCAGAAGCCATAGCCATGCTTGGGAGACAGTTCAACAAGTTCGTGAAGAAGATTGATCAAAGAGGTAGACCAAATGTCAAGAACATCTCATCTGACATCAGGAAAAGATCAACTTCTGAAGAAAAGTTCAACCAAGGAAAGGGAATCCAATGTCATGGATGTGAAGGCTATGGACACATTAGAGCTGAATGCCCTACTTACCTCAAGATGCTAAAGAAGGGGCTAGCTGTCACATGGTCTGAGGGAGATTCTGAAAGTGAATCTGAAGGAGAATCTGCTAAACATGTCACTGCACTAACGAGTGTTTGTGCCACTGATGATGACTCAAGTGCAGATGAACTGACCTTTGATGAACTTGCTGCAGCTTATAAGAAGCTATGTGTCACCAGTGCAGAAGTGCGTGTACATGGAGAAAAGCAGAAGAAGCTCATCAAGGAGCTGGAAGATGAGAGACAGAAGCATCTGACAGTCATAGAGGGTCTAAATGGTGAGATAACCTTGCTGACCTCCAGGCTGGATCAAATGACTAAATCCATCAGAATGTTGAATAAAGGAACTGACACTACGCCAAAAACTGGAATAGACAGCGCACCTTAGAGGGCGCTTTATTACAAAAGCGCACTCTAAAGTGAAGTGAAAAAATAAGGAGCGAACAACTGGAATAGACAGCGCACTTTAGAGGGCGCTTTTGTAATAAAGCGCCCTCTAAGGTGAAGCGAAAAAATAAGGAGGAGATAGAGGGACAACAATACAGGGCGCTTTTTAGAAAGCGCCCTCTAAGGTTACCCTTAGAGGGCGCTTTTAAAAAAGCGCTCTATAAGTCCATGTGCATTTCCAGTTTATAAAGCGCTTTTGGAAAGCCTTAGAGAGCGCTTTCATAAGCGCCCTCTTAGACCCCCTTTAGAGGGCGCTTTTTTTCCACAAGCGCCCTCTAAGGTCCCCATTAGTAAACATTAAAATTATAACATACTGCGCGTTTTGTTATTTCACTCTCTGTTATTTTCGTTCTTTTTCACGTTAGGGTTCTCACTGCTACGATTTTCGCTACTTCTAAGGCGTTCTCCTTCCACCTCTGTTAGATCTACGACGTTTCCTCCTTCTATTAATTCGTTGTTAGCTGTTCGATTTTGACACCATAGGTATTTTTCTAATCTTCATATTACTTGGTTTCTCTTCTGACGTTCGCTATTGTTCATTTTTGGTGTTGTTCAGGTTCGGCCGAAAGGAAACTAAATTTGTAACGTTCCAAATTTATCAGACCATAATCTGAACAATATTTACATGTCATTTAGGTTCTTGCTATGATTTTAACTTTGTGGTTAGCAGACAAATCTGGTCGCCGACTTTTACTTATTGTGAGTCTGAGCTTTTTCGATAATTTTTGCATTCACATTACTATTTGTTTGGAGGGTAATAAGAGATTAATCAAAATCTCCTATTGCAGGTTTCTTCATCTGCAATGGCTTTGAGTCTTTTGGTTGTTTCAATATCATTCTACTTGAAGGTAATAATAATTTTTTTGTTTGTTATATTTTTTGAACATTTTTTTTTGTTTATTTTTATATATACATAATACATTAACTAGATATTACACATGCATTCATGCATAAATGTTCAGAAATTTGTAACACAGATTCACAGGATTATATATCAGTAAATTATTCTTTATATTTTTGGTTTTTTATATGGATAATATATTTTATGTTGAGGTTGCTCTCAGGAATATATATCACCAAATTCTGATTTATATGCGACATTGAGCCTCGTATCGGTGACTGGAGTTGTGGTGTGTAAATACAACTTTATTACACAAATGATGGTTTCTATTGTTTGTTTCCCTAACTTCATTATTATAAACTTTCAATTTCTTTCAGGTCATGGTTATTGCATTCTCTCTGGGATTAGGAGCAATGCCATGGATTATAATGTCTGAGGTACAATTTTCTTCAATAATAATATGCATGACAACCCTATATGAACAAACCTTTGTTGTAATATAATGTGATAGTTGATGTGTTGAATATATTTTACATAATAGATTCTTCCGATTAACATCAAAGGCCTAGCTGGAAGTTTTGCAACACTTGCCAATTGGTTCTTTTCCTGGTTGGTTACATTAACAGCAAATTTGCTCTTGGATTGGAGTTCGGGAGGTTTGTGTGCATTGCCTATGTTAATTTTCTATAAATATCTATTGTTTCTAACCAGAAGCTTCTTATGTTTTTATCAGGAACCTTCACAATATATACTACAGTGTGTGTTTTCACAGCAGGATTTGTTGCCATTTGGGTCCCCGAGACAAAGGGAAAAACTCTTGAAGAAATACAACAGTTTTTCAGATGAAGTTTCCTTTCGAGTAGCACTTCAGCTAGTGTTCACTCATGCATTCACATTCATATTTTTTTTTCTGAATCAACTCAATTCATTTTTGTGCTCTTTGGTCTTGTTAAATATGAAAAATACCAAAACAGTGTGATTTTCTAATCTAGCAGCATACTTGCATTTTTGTTGTAATTGATTGATTATAAACAAATAAATGAAAGAGAGTGGTTATTATACATTTCAATTAGAGTAGCAGTGGTTTCGGTTCATGACATTTCAAATAGCAAGAGGATCATATAAACAATAAGCATATATCAGTATTTGTATTTTAATATTATAAAAAGCATAAAAAGAACCTTTAGTTGCTCTTGTGAATTATAACAAGCAGCTGTATGCCATTTTCTTCTGGTTACCTCTTGTGGCTGCAACATAACCTGAAATGAGAATATGGTCACAGAGACATGTGATGCATGTAAATGTTAAATAACCACCCACTTTAGAGGGCGCTTTCCAAAATAAGCGCCCTCTAAACCCTTTAAATTTCCACTTTAGAGGGCGCTTTCCAGTAAAAGCGCCCTCTAAACCCTTAAAGGTTTCCACTTTAGAGGGAGCTTTCCAGTAAAAGTGCCCTCTAAACCCTTAAAAGTTTCCACTTTAGAGGGCGCTTTCTTTAAAAAGCGCCATCTAAAGTGGCCCTTAAAGGGCTTAAAGAGCCACTTTAGAGAGCGCTTTCACCAGGAAAAAAGCGCTGTCTTTACCTATGCCAGCGCCAGATTAGAGGGCACTTTAAAGCGCTGTTATAGGCAAAAAAAAGCGCCCTCTTTTCCCTTATTTGGCGTAGTGTGACACCTTGGAAGAGACCCTAAAGGTTGGATAGAAGTCTGGAACCATATCTGGTTTAGGCTTTGTGGCAAAAGCCTCAGCTGAACTCAAACGCCCAAAGGCTAAAGTTCAGAAATTCAAGCGGAGGTCACACCCAACGTCTCAACATCAGGGAACCAGGATGAATAATCATCAGAAGAGGAAATTCCAAAAATGGAGATGTCACCACTGTGGTAGGCTTGGCCATATAAAAGCCTTCTGCTACAGGCTTCATGGTTACCCTAACCAAGCCCCTCATGTCAGACCTAAGCATAAGACATATAGACACTATGTCCCCATCAAAAAGCGACAATGGTATGCTAGGTTAGCTCACACAACTCTAAGGGCATCTACCAGAGAAGACTGGTACTTTGACAGTGGCTGCTCAAGACATATGACTGGTATGGAGAATATATTGGTGGATATACAACCCCACACTACCAGTTATGTGACCTTTGGTGATGGTGCTAAAGGAAAAATAAAAGGTGTGGGTAAGGTGGACTGCTCTGGAGTCCCAGAACTGAATAATGTACTGTTAGTAAAAGGACTGACGGCCAACCTCATCAGCATAAGCCAGCTGTGTGATCAAGGATACTATGTTTAGTTCACTAAGGAGCTATGTGTGGTGACAAATGGAGATAATCAAGAAGTTATGAGAGGATCCAGATCCAAAGATAATTGTTATCTGTGGGAACCTAAGCTCTCAAACTTTTCCACAATATGCTCCTCTGCCAAGGAAGATCAGAAGGTGAAGCTGTGGCATAGACGCCTTGGTCATCTACACTTAAGGGGAATGAAAAAGATCATTTCCAAAGAAGCAGTTAGAGGAATCCCAAAGCTTCTTATTGATGAAGGAAGAGTCTGTGGAGAATTCCAGGTGGGCAAGCAAACCAAGATGTCGCATCCGAAGCTGGGATATCCTACAACTTCTAGAGTTCTGGAACTGTTGCACATGGATTTAATGGGACCTATGCAGGTTGAAAGTCTGGGTGGAAAGAGATATGCATATGTGGTGGTTGATGATCATTCCAGATACACGTGGATAAGCTTCATCAGAGAGAAGTCATATACATTTGATGTCTTCAAAGACATGTGTATCAGGCTTCAAAGGGAAAAGGACAGTTGTGTTGTCCGAATTAGGAGTGATCATGGTACGGAGTTCAAAAATTCCAATTTTGATGAGTTTTGCTCGTCTGAAGGAATAAGTCATGATTTCTCCTCTCCTATAACTCCTCAGCAGAATGGGATAGTTGAAAGGAAAAATAGAACTATTCAAGAATCTGCCAGAGCTATGATTCATGCAAAGAAGCTCCCTATGCACTTTTGGGCTGAAGCGATGAATACCGCTTGCTATGTTCACAATAGAGTCACCTTGAGAAAAGGATCCCACTGTGAAGTACTTTCATATCTTTGGAAGTAAATGCTACATTCTCACAGATCGTGAATAGAGAAGGAAAATGGATCCCAAAAGTGATGAGGGTATATTCCTAGGATACTCAACTAACAGCAGAGCGTATAGAGTGTTCAACTACAGGACCAATGTCCTGATGGAATCCATAAATGTTATTGTGGATGATAAAGAGGAAGGAATCGATGTCATAGAGGATGTTGGAACATTCCTTGATACTAAAACAGACATACCAGTCAAGTCTGAAGAAGTACAGGAGACTCCTACTGAATGTGAGGTAGATGCACCCACCAAAATGCCATCTATCAGAATTCAGAAAGACCACCCTAAGGATTTTATCATAGGAGATTCCAATAGTGGTGTGACTACCCGATCAAGGGAAATTAGTTCAAATTCCTGCTTTGTATCCAAGGTTGAACCAAAAAATGTGAAAGAAGCCCTGACTGATGAATATTGGATCAATGCCATGCAAGATGAACTAGAGCAGTTTAAAAGGAATGAAGTATGGGAGCTAGTTCCACGACCTGAAGGAACTAACATCATTGGTACCAAGTGGATCTACAAAAACAAGTCTGATGAGAAAGGAGTAATTACTAGGAATAAAGCAAGACTAGTAGCTCAAGGATATACTCAAGTTGAAGGGGTTGATTTTGATGAGACGTTTGCACCCGTTGCTAGGCTTGAGTCAATCAGATTGTTGTTAGGTGTAGCTTGCATTCTGAAGTTCAAATTGTTCCAAATGGATGTGAAGAGTGCATTCTTAAACGGCTACTTAAATGAAGAAGTCTATGTGGAACAACCGAAAGGGTTCTGTGATCCTAACCAACCTAAACATGTGTATAAGTTGAGGAAAGCCTTGTATGGATTGAAGCAAGCACCTAGAGCTTGGTATGAAAGGTTGACTGAATTTCTGACCTCAAAAATGGATACAGAAAAGGTGGGATAGATAAGACCTTGTTTGTGAAGGATGAAGATGGTAAAATCATGATTGCTCAAATTTATGTGGATGATATAGTTTTTGGTGGAATGTCAGAGCAAATGGTAAAACATTTTGTTCACCAAATGCAATCTGAGTTTGAAATGAGTCTGGTTGGGGAACTGACTTATTTTCTTGGAATGCAAGTCAACCAAATGGAGGATTCTATGTTTCTCTCCCAAAGCAAGTATGCCAAAAACATAGTTAAGAAGTTTGGTATGGATAATGCTAGGCACAAGAGAACTCCTGCACCTACTCATCTAAAGTTAACCAAAGATGATGGAGGGCCCAGTGTTGATCAATGTTTGTATAGAAGCATGATAGGTAGTCTTCTATACCTAACTGCAAGTAGACCTGACATTTCCTATGCAGTTGGAGTGTGTGCTAGATACCAAGCAGAGCCCAAAGTGAGCCACTTGAATCAAGTCAAGAGGATTCTCAATTACATCAATGGGACTTGTGATTATGGGATGATGTACTCACATGGTTTTGAGCCTGTCATATCTGGGTACTGTGATGCTGACTGGGCTGGGAGTGCTGATGACAGAAAAAGCACATCAGGAGGATGTTTCTTCTTGGGAAACAATCTCATATCATGGTTCAGCAAGAAGCAGAATTGTGTATCTCTGTCCACTGCAGAGGCTGAATACATAGCAGCTGGAAGCAGTTGTTCCCAACTGGTTTGGATGAAACAGATGCTCACTGAGTACAATGTCTCTCAAAATGTCATGACATTGTTCTGTGATAATCTCAATGCCATCAACATTTCCAAGAATCCCATCCAACACAGCAGGACCAAACATATTGACATTAGACATCACTTCATCAGAGATCTGGTGGAAGACAAAGTGATTACCTTGGAACATGTAGCCACTGAACTCCAACTGGCTGACATATTTACAAAGGCTCTGGATGCTACTCAGTTTGAAAACTTAAGGGGCAAACTGGGAATATGTCTCTCTGAGAATTTATAGCAACCAATGATGTTTGGGATGTATTGTTTAATATCTCTGCCTATTAAACAATTGGAAGTGTGCTCTGATTGGTCAACAGATCATAGCTATGTCACTTGCAACAAGTGTGGCAACAAGAGGTTAAGGAGATATCCTACCTTGAGGCAGCCTATGCACCTGCAGGAGTTCAAGGACAATGTTCATGCAGGAGTGGTTCTGGATGTCAGACACAAAGTCATGGCATCTGATATGGTGGTACCTACTGTAAAGCAAGAGTGTGTGACTACTTGATCAAAGTTGTGAAGCAAGATCAAGTGGGTGTTGACTTGGGTGAAATTGTGAAGTAAAACCAAGTCTGTAATTATGTCATTTATATGTAATTCTGTTTATGTTATGTGGATCTGTATTTTAAAGTGTTGCTTTGGCAACATTTTTGACAAAAAGGGGGAGTAACAGGTGATACCCCAGGAAAACAGATTGTTTTGCTTATTGCTAAACAGCTAAACAGATATTCAGGACAGATCTTCAGTATGTGTGTGCTGCAATTAGAAGTTTTTATTTAACTTCTGTATGTGTGCTGATATGTGAAGTTTTTATTTAACTTTCATGTGTGTGAGTGTGCTGCAATTAGAAGTTTTTATTTAACTTCTGTATGTGTGCTGATATGTGAAGTTTTTATTTAACTTCCATGTGTGTGAGTGTGCTGCCACTCTGAGTGTATTAGCTAGGTTAATTTCCTGCTAGATGTGAGATTTCCGCTGCTATGGACTCTGTTGTGAGACCAAAGTGTTTTAGCCAAAAATTTGCCAAAGGGGGAGTTTGTAGATGTTTAATTGGCTGCACTGTATGGTAAAACACTAGCTGGATTTTAATGTCTTAACTGATGTCATGACATGCTGTGGAGATGTTTGTTTGACTGCATTGAATGTTAGAATATCTAGCTGTACTCTGATGTCTTGGCTGATGTCATGACAGTCTGAGTAGTATACTGCAGGTTTAGCTAATACAGGATTTATTGAATGTCAAACTGGATGTTATGACATTCATCCCTGTCAGTAGATACTGAGGAATAGAACAGTTGGTGTTCTGCTATAACTCAGTATTTACTTTCAGTCTGGTTATCAAGGAAATACCAGACCTGACATAAGGCTAATTGTGTAAATGTCAAATTGGATGTCTTGACATTTACTAATGTACACTGATACTGAGGTATGGACAGATTGGTCCTGTACAGTTCAGCAAATTTGTACAGTCTATTTTCAGGAAAAACAGACTTAGCATATGGTCCTTGTTTTGGATGTCAAACTGAATGTTGTGACATTCATTCCTGACAGCATATGCTATATTGTAGGTTGTTTAGTTTTTCTGTTTCAACATTTTTCTCAGGCTATTCTTCAGGGATTCAACAGCTAAGAGAAAATCCAGGAAACCAACAACCAAGCTACATTTAATGAACCTAACAAATAGCCTATTTGTTAGTAACCTAGATGTGGAATTTAGGGGAACTCGCGTGACCTTAAATTCAGGAGAATACAAGTACAAGGCCCAAGTGCTGCAATATAAAAGGAAGTCATTCCTTCATTCAGAACTGGGGATTTTAGGCGTGAAGATTTAGTGTGTCCATCATACTTCACTGTTCTATTTTTGTGAGTCTTGTATTAGACATATCTTGTAAGCCAAGCTATTATCACATAGATGATTGCATTGGTATAGGGTGTTCATTGAGTTGTAAGTGTTGTGTCACTCTAAGCTTTTAAGCGTGAGTGCTGTGTATCTTGATTAAAGTTGTTAAGCACAATCAAGAGTTGTTTGAAGTGTGACTTCATAATTGTCTTTAATATTGATTAAAGGTAGTAATCACTGAGGTGATTGAGGGGGAGTGAGTAGGAACTCTGATCTTAGTGTAAGATTGAAATTGCATTGGGTAGGTATTAAGTGATAGGGTTAAACAGTTGGTTTAAGGTCTGAATTAATACTACTAATAGTGGATTTCCTCCCTGGCTTGGTAGCCCCCAGACGTAGGTCATGTTGGACTGAACTGGGTAAACAATTACTTGTGTTATTTACTGCACTTACTTTTAAGTTCTGCATAATTCTTGTCTGTGTAGAATTGGATGTCATAACAACCCGTGTGACATCGAAAGTCTGATAACTAGAATTTCAGAAAAGGAAGTTGCTGCTGAAGGGCTATGCTCTCTAGGTAAAACCCTACCTAGCAAGAAATCAAATGTGTCTCAGGAAAAGGTTATTGACCTAGAGGAAGAAAGCTCTGAAGAAGAGGATGATCCTTTGGTCCATCTGGTAAAACCTAGTGTAGCTGAGAAACTGAGAACTAGGAAAGGGAAAAGTGTGGCTAAAATGAGAACAACAAGGGTGAAAAAGGCTGCTGGTGTAGGACCCTCAAAATCCTGGAGCAAGGTTGAGGTTAATAAAAGGAAAGAAAGAGACATTTCTGATTCTGAGGAGGATGTCAAAGACGATGTCCCAGACATCTCCCCTGCAAAAAGGCATGTTGTTCAGAAGTCTCCTGGCAAAGTTGCTGCTGTGCACCTAGACAATATCTCCTTCCATTTAGAAGATGGTGCAGCAAAATGGAAATTTGTCATTCAGAGGAGAGTAGCTATTGAAAGAGAGCTTGGAAAAGAGGCTGTAGAGGTAAAGGAAGTAATTGATTTCATCAAAAATGCTGGACTAATGAAGACTGTGGTAACTCTACCCCAATGTTATGAGGGGTTGGTAAAAGAGTTTATTGTTAATATCCCTGAGGATATTTATGAAAATAATAGCAAGGAGTTCTTCAAGGTGTTTGTAAGGGGAAAATGTGTGAAATTCTCACCAAGTATTATCAACAAGTTCCTAGGAAGAGGAACTGATGGAGGAGTGGACCTAGAGACTACAGACAATGAGGTCTGTAGGGTTATCACAGCTGGCCAAGTTAAGGAATGGCCTAGTAGGAATCACTTATCAGCTGGGAAGCTCACTGTTAAATATGCCATCTTACACAAGATTGGTTCAGCTAATTGGGTGCCTACTAATCATGTCTCTACTATCTCCATTAATCTTGGAAGAATCATTCATGCAATTGGAACAAGGGTTAACTATGATTTTGGCAAGTTCATATTTGATCAAACCATCAAACATGCCTCTACAAATGCTGTGAAGTTACCCATTGCCTTCCCCTCCCTTATTTGTGGCATTATCCTGAGCCAACAACCAGGCATCCTAAGTACAAGTGACATTCCTAGCAGTAGAAAATCCCCTCTATCAATTCACTATAAGCTTTTTGAGGGAAGTCATTTCAAAGATGTTGTCATGACATCTGCCAGAAGGGAACCTGCATCTCAAGGGAGCTTAATTGACCAACTAAAAGATACCTGCAAGGAATTGGAGAATGGTATGAAGGTGGCCAAGGCAAGAAAAGAAGCTTTGGAAGCTCTTATTTGTAGCCTGGAAAAGGAGGAGATAGAGAAGGCTGGGAAGGATTCAGATGTAAAAGCACAATCCAGTGGCAGCTCTGGAAGCTCTGAGGGCTCTGAAGATGAAGATGAAGATGAAGGTGAAGGTGATACTTCTTCCTCTGATTGATGGTTACCCCTCTTGTTTGTTAAAGACTGAAGACTGTATGAGGTGTGCTGTGAAGACTGTGAAGCTATAGTGGGTGATGTTTTGCTGGTGACGTATGGATGCTGAAGTTTGTTTTGTTTTTTTTGAAAAATGTAATGTGTGGCAGTCCTCATTGATGCCTGTTTTGTAATATTTAGAGCTCTTAAAGAGTTCCTTGGATTTGTTCATTATCTCAGCTATCACAGTTGTGTATAATGATGGTTTGTACTTCCTGAATATTATGTTTTAACATGCTTAATGTTATAACATCTGATCTAACATTCTCTGCTAGGCTAATAGACATTTATTTTGTCTGATTGGTCACCTTTGGTCAATTTTGACTAAAAAGGGGGAGAAGTGGATATATGGAAGCTGTTGTGGGAGTTGTGATATGTATGTGGCTGGACAGAAGGACATCTATTGTTAGTACACAGGAGGTGTTAAAACAGAATGCTATTCTGTTTACAGATGTCAAAGAGGATGTTTAATATGGTGCACAGGTGTTGTTGTTGAAGCAGATGTCAGAATGACATTCTGGCTGGTACAGGTGTTGGAGTTACAGTAGCTATTATGTTCATGAAGACTGTTTGTTGTGTGCACAGATTAGGGGGAGAAGGAGTACCCTTGTGCATTTGTGTGTCTTACTAGTTGCATCCATAACTAGTAATTCTGTTTGTTGCACAGATTTAGGGGGAGGAGAAGTACCCTTGTGCATGTGTGTCTTACTAGTAGCCATAGCTAGTAATTGTTTTTGCTTATGTTGCTGATTAAACTACTGTTAAGTTGTTTAACTGCTGATAGTTTACCTTGTGAACAAAAAGGACAAATATATGTTTTAGCCAAAATTTGCCAAAGGGGGAGTTTGTTGATTCTAAGTGTTGGCATCAATTTTGGTAAAACAAAGAGTGTTCACAAGATTTTATGTGTGATGTCTTAACATAAGATATCCTATGTACCTGCTGGAGCTCAAGAACATGTTCATGCAGGATTGTTTCAGAATCTCACATACAATGACAAGGCTTCTGATATTGGATGTACCTGCTGGATCTTAAATGAAAGACATGTTCATGCATGATTATTTCAGATGACATACATAAGGTCATGGCATCTGATATGGCTGTACCTGCTGGAAGTTATAAAAGGAATTATTGGATTATGCGGGATTTTTCCAGGATGTCAGACCCGATGTCATGACATCCTATACACAGAACATTCAGTATAAATGTGTAGCACCTCAAATTTGAACCTCCCATTTGTACATACATTTTCATTTTAGGTCATTAACATTGCATTAACATTTGCAAAAACCATCAAGTCATCAGTCAAGACTGGTCAGGAGATTCAGTTGTGCAAGCAAGCAAGTGCATTCTTTATGAAATCAAAGCCCTAGGGTTGGTTCAATGAGTTCATATGATTCAAGGATCATTTTGAAGTGGTTTGGTCAAGCATTGGATGTTCAAAGCTCATCAGTCAATGATCAATTCATCTGAAACCCTAGAAAGTCAACCAAAGTCAACTGTCAGTTCAATCATGGATTTGAAGGTGGGAGATGGTTAGATAGGCCTCATTCATGTCCATACAAGTCTCATTTGACATTTCAAACATCAACATTGAAGAATTTGAGGTCAGATCAAAACTTGCCCAAAATAGCAAGTGACCTGTAATTTGAAATTGCCAAAAATGGAAAGGTTTTCTCCTCAATATTACATGACCAAAAATGCTTCAAATGAAATTTTGTTGAACATGAAAGTTGTAGATATTTCTCTCCCATTTCCAAAATGTCCAAGAACATCAATTTCTCATTTGTGGTTAAGGAGATATGATCAAAACATGGCCAAGTGTGGATTGAACTTCAAAAGTGCATAACTTTCAAACCAAAGCTCCAAATTGCATGGCTCTTTTTGCTAAATTCTTGTCATGACCTATAGTTTCATAATCTTGCCTTGCATTGCATCAATCATCATCACATGATCATTTGCAAAATCTTGATTTTTTGGAGGGAAATTTCACAATTTAAATTTGGTAAATCATTTGAATATTTTGCCATTTCAATTGATTTTAAAAATTCATTTTGAGTGAAAATAGCTTGCATTCGTGTACTGTTCATGCACCATTTGCCATGCAAGGGTGAAATCCCATTTTGTCAAAACACCTCCATTTTAATCATTTCCATTACCAATTGGTTAATCATGTTTAGAGGGTGATTAGTAGAGAGTATTTAAACCAAAACCCTAACAGAAAATCATAACCACACTTCACAAATCTCAGATCTAGAAATTTCTCTCAAACTTTTTCTCATTTTTTCTCTCAATTTCTTCAAATCAAGTTGCATTTCCTTGCTTAATTCATCATCTAGCATCATCACAGAACAATATTCAAGCAAGATTCAAGTGGATTCGTGCAATTTGAAGCTGCTCAAAGCAAGAACTCATCAATGGTGAAATCTTAATTCGGTTGATTCGAGCTCAATTGAACCTCAAGACCTCATCCATTCATTCATACAAGCTTGCTAGAACACATTGGAAGCATTGCCAGGCCTTGAAACCACACGAATCCAAAGCTGCTCTTCAAGAGGTTTTAAATCGATTCTCTCTATTCTTAATTTCATTATGTGATTCTTGTAGATCGTGTTTGTGTGAGCATTCTGAGCTTTGAACCACTTGATTCCATGCATTATTCACTTAGTTTCATTGATTTGAAGTTTTCATGATGAATCTTTCTTTGCTCGATCCATGCGATTTAGGATGTTAGATGCTTAGTTATTGTTTGATTGATGATCTATGAGGTTTAAGCTTCATGATTATGTGCTCATTTAAAGAATCTGGAAAATCTGTTCGTCAATGTTCATGATTGCTTGCTGTTTTCTGGAAAACGCGAAGACGATGATTCATAAGCTTTGGCCACGGTTTTTGAATCCTGTAACACCATGTTTTTCCGTTGCCATAGTGTTTCTAGGGCTCGTTCCCTACTGGTTGCATGAGAGCGCCATGCTCGGTTTCTATTGGCCAGGCGTTTCACTAAATGAAACGCCGCGTTTCAGTGGTTGGCGCCAAAGTCGTTTTCAAATTTTAATTCAATTAATCCATTAATTCAATTTCTTTCTTCAATTTTCATTTCATTTTTTTGCAATCTTCAAAAAATAATAATAAATCAAATAATGGTCCAAATGATATGGGAATTTTTGCTATGGTTTTCTTTTTCTCTCTACTTTTTTATCAGCATGAAAATCAAAGTTGTGCCTGGCCTGGATTTAGTTTTGCCTAGTGGTCTTGTATGTGTGTGCATTTTGAACATTGCTTTCCTTTTCCTTTGTGAAATGATGGTTGTTAATCCTATGCTTCTGAAATTTTTCATGATGAAACTAGACTCATTCCTTGACATTTTGGTGTTGAGTTTGCATTTTTATCATTTGTGGTTGCTGAGATATGCTCATGTTAATGTAGGTGTGACAATGTGTGTCACACCTTTGCTTGCTCAACTTGATCAATTTCTTTGCCATGCCAAATAAATTCCAAATAATGTGATGTTTTGTATGATGCTTCTTATGGATGTTGTGATTGATCATAAATTTTCTTGGAATTTTTGGATTCATTTCTGATTTGTTTGAGATTTTTCTTTCTGTATTGCTATTTGTGAGCTTTTGAATAGGCTTGAACTTCAATCATTTGTGAAATGCTGGTTGTTTATCCTATGAATGTGAAGTTTTGCACATTGTTTCTAGACATATTGAAGTTTGTTATGGCTTTGGTTTGAGGTCTTTACCATTTGTCAATTCTGTTTTAGGCTTGTGCTAAGTTGATGTATCAAATTGTGTCCTATTTGAGCTTGTTTGTGCTTACCTTGCCTTATTGAATTTGTTTACTATGCTTAAACTTGTCCAAATGCCTTGTTTTTTAGTGTGTTGATCATGCTGTGTGTTCTGTTTAGCCATGATTTTTCTTGAGATTTATTGAATCATTTTTGAATTGATGTGCATTTGTTCATTTTGTTGCTGCAATGTGCTTCCAAATTGCATGCCTTGCCTCATTTGATTTGTGAAATGAATTTGGTTGATGCTATTGACATGAGACCTTTTGGATTATGTTCTTATTGGTTTGAAGTTGATTCATGTCAATTGTCATGTTCTGTTTTGAATTATTTCTCCATCTTTGACCCTAGGCCTTGTCCTAGTGGTTTGTGCTTATGTTTGAGCTTTGTTTTCAGGTTAAGAAGCATATGGCCATGAGGGAATTGATTCACATTGCTTGAGTTGGATTGTTTGGTTGATGTTGACTAATCTTGATTTGTTTTGTAGGTTGATGTTAGCTCATTTGAGCTTGAGCTTATGCCTTGCACCTTGTTGCATTGCTTGTCTGTTTGACTGTTGACTGTTGACTATTGGTTGTCTATTTAGTTCATTTGACTTGTGTACTGATTGAGTTGGATTGTTTTCAGGTACATTAGTTGCTTAAGTTCAGTGTGAACTTGCTTTTGCTTTGCTTGGTTGCTTAACCATTTGAGGTATAACTCACTGACTTCATGTAGTCTGGAAGACTTGTCCTGTTACTTGGGCAGGCACCTGTCTGAAGCCCTCCTTAAGAGGCAATGCTTGTGTTTGTTTACTTTTGGGCCAAGCAGGAAAAGACCTCTAAGAGGCAATTGGAAGATATAAGAGATGTGCAATCCATCTCCTGCTACTCAGTGTGTCATCCACTTTGTGCACATACCTTGTGTTGATGCATTGTGGATATTAACCCAAGATCATTGTTGAGTCAGTCATACGTGGATAGAAGAGTTCCAACTTTCTGAACTCCCACACTTTCATTTGTCTGAAGCTCTCCCAGGCCAGGGATAAGAGCTGTGAGGTCTTACCCTCACTTCCCATTTCATCTGCTTCACCCTAACTTTCAATGTTAGGGTTAAGAGCTAACATCACCCTGTTATAGTGGCTTGTTTGTCGAGGTTGACATGACCCATTAACTAAAGTCTAGCCTTGTATGAGCCCACTCTGTTTGTATATAGTGTGTATGACTGTTTGTGCTGTTTAGGATAGCTTGCTCCCTGTGCAAGTTAGGTAGAAACTTCAACCTAGGGCCATGGTGAATTTACATGATAACTATTAGGCTCGAGCTAGTCTCCCTTCTAGTATGTCATTTCCCAGTCTCTGGTTAGGTTAGAAGTTCTTTCCCTGCGTAGGGGAACTACGTCGCCCTGATCCTCATACCAGATGAGGTACGTAGGCAGGAGATGAGCAGATCTCTCCGGGCGCCCTTTTGTTTTGTTTGTGTGAGTTGTTTCTCCTTTTTTGGTTGGAGTCTGACGTAAGTCCAGCGATTGGCAGTTGGTTTCCTGTGTCTTGTTTGCTTGTTGGAGTCTGACGTAAGTCCAGCGATTCTCAGTTGGTTTCCTGTGTGCGTTTGTTGGTTCGGAGTCTGATGTAAGTCCAGCGATTGGCATTCGGTTTCCATGTTTGCCTGTTTGTGTGGAGTTTGACGTAACTCCAGCGATTGGCAGTCGATTTCCTGTGTGGTTTTGTTTGGCGTGCATTAGCCGAGCTACGAGTGCTCTGATTCTTCTTTAGTCCGAGAAGATACGTATGCATAGGATGCGACATCCTAGCGAGCACGTTTCCCCCTGTCCCGAACTACGTCGACTCTGATGTCTGTGCCTGACAGACTACATAGGCCCAGGATGCGATATCCTGCCGAGTTAGTTTCTTTTGTCGTTTCTGTGTCTCTTTTCAGCCAGTGTGTGATGTTTGAGCAGTGTTTAGCAACCTTTATCCTTCCTTTTGTGCGTGGATCCCGTCGAGTACGACGGATGCATAGGGGTGCTAATACCTTCCCTTCGCATAACCGACTCCCGGTCCTATCTCTCTCTGGTCGCGAGACCATGTCTTTTCCAGGTTTACTTCGAGCGTTTCCTTTCCCTCTTTTGGGATAAATAACGCACGGTGGCGGCTCTGTTGTTTCTTTTTCCCGCCGGTTTTTCGCGTAATACAACAGCTGGCGACTCTGCTGGGGATGAAGAGAAGTTGACCTCTTGCTGGTCCATCCTCCCTAAGCGAGTCTCTCCTAGCGCTCTCTAGGATAGGGTTTGGTTGCTTTTGCTGTTTTATTTATTGCATTCATTTATTTATGGTTTGCATTTATTGTTTGCATTTATGTTTGCATTCATTCCAATTCATCTGTGCTGTGTTGTCTCTCTGTTGGGGTGGGAGTTACTTGAGGTAAAAGGCCCAATACCCAGGCTATGAGTGAAATCTAGGACACCTAGGAATAGAGTGATTCATGGGAAGCGGGTGGTATTGCGCCACTTAGCGGAACATTGATATCACGAGAAGTTCAGACTCTGATGGGGTATTATCGGTGCATACATCGGGTGTGCACAGGATGATATTCTTGAAAGGGTTGTTTATCCTGCGTTTCTCTTGATTTTACCCTGGCCTAGATGACACCAATGAGTGGGGAGGGATTGAATCATTTACAGGTACAGTTGGTGACTTGTTGGTGACTTGTGGTCCTGTTGGTGACTATTGGTTCAGAATTTTGGGGTCTCAGATGACTTTGGGTTTCAGATGAATTTGTGGTTCCGAGTTCAAGCCGAAGCTTTGATCCCGTGCCGCGTGATACACAGTCAACCAGTCATATGCATCATTTGCATCATAGCATGTTTATTTTCAAAAAAAATAATGCATAAAAAAGGAAAAAGAAAAAAGTTAACCCGCATGTGCATATCCTTTCTCAGGATCATTCATGATAAAATATAGTACCCATATCATGCATATCATGCACATATCATCCTTGCATTACAGACATGTTTGGGGACAAGACTTCTCACTCTGGTTCCTGACTGGGACAGGGTTGCTGATCGACGACCGCACCGTTACTCAACCAGATTGAATCAACAGAGGAACATGGATCAAGTTCAGGCTGAGTTGGCCGAGATGAGGGCAAACATGGCCCAGTTCATGACAATGATGCAAGGGGTCGTTCAGGGGCAAGAGGAGCTGCGAGCCTTAGTCCAGAGACAGGAAGTTGTGACTCCACCAGTCCACCGTGCTTCACCAGCAGGGGTCCCTGTTAATGACCAAGTTGTTGCTAACATTCCCGTCAACAACTATGCCGTGGGTGATGAATTAAGGGGAATTCAGATCAATGGACAACCTCTTGCTGCAGAGACTGTTAATGTCAGAGCAACCCGTGCTCCGGTTCGCTATCCTGCTCTGTTGGTTGACCGGCAGAAGGATATGTTCACTCTCCTTAGTGAGGATGTTGAAGTCGTGAGAATTGAAAGCTTCCAAGAGTACGCCCAGAGGTGGCGTGAGCTAGCCGCAAGAGTACAACCTCCGATGTTGGAGAGAGAGCTGACTGACATGTTCATCGGGACCTTCCAGGGTGTGTTCATGGACCGCATGGGGAGTTGCCCGTTCAGTAGCTTTTCTGATGTTGTTGTCTGTGGGGAGAGGACTGAGAGTCTCATTAAAGCAGGAAAGATACAAGATCCTTGCTCTTCAAGTTCTTCGAATTCTAAGAAGCCATCCTCTGGGGCACCCAGAAGGGGAGAGGGTGAAACAAATGCTGTGCACCGTCGGAGGAGTGTGAATAGAGGACAGTACCGTCAGGTTACTGCTGTGACTATTCCAGCAACTCAACCCCAACCGCAGAGAAGGCCAACTCAGCAATATCAGCATCAACAACATCGTCCTCAACAGCAGGCTTACCAGCCTCACAATGGTAATCAAGCCAGTACGAGTAATGAGAGGAAGAAGATCATTTTTGATCCGATCCCTATGTCATACACAGAGTTGTATCCCTTTTTGATAGAGCGGAACTTCATTACTCCTAGAGACCCGCCGGCTATACCCGTCAACCCTCGGTGGTGGTATAGGCCTGATCAGTATTGTGTGTATCATTCGGGTGCTCCTGGTCATGATGTGGAAAGCTGCTTTCAATTGAAGAATAAGGTGCAGGACCTTATCAGATCAGGGATTCTAAGCTTTGAGGACTTAGGTCCCAGGGTTAATCAAGCTTGAAGATAACAAGTCTCGGGCTGGCGTTGACTTGTCTTCTGAGGTCTTCAACGAAGAGGGTTGTTCAAGAGCAGAAGCTGTTGATGCAAAGAGATTCTGACATTTGTCATCCCTGGAGGGATCTATCGCAATTGGGTCACTGTGGGCGTTCCTACAGTTGTTCATAAGTCAGAGTAATAATCACTTTGTTTAAAAATCCTTCTCCCATGCCAAAAGGAGAAGTGATGACATTGTTGGCAGCATTTTGTGCAATGATATTTTCATTCAAATAAAAGCATGTTAAAACATTTGTTTTTCCATTTGTTTTCCCTTTTCGCTTTTTGCATGAAATTGGTGATCACAAAAAACCCCAAAAACAAGGATAAAAGCAATCTTTTCATCTGCATAACGGTTGTCTTGTTTGATTTCCAAAAAGCTTTTCATATCAAATCATTATGCAGGTTGATTCTTAAACCCATTGAACATAATGATCCAACACCATCTCCCAAATTTTGAAATCCTTGTATTCGAAGCGGAAGAAGATGATGTTGAAGGGATTCCTGACGAGATTTCCCGACTTCTTGAGCAAGAAAAGAAGATCACTCAGCTGCATCTCGAGAATCAGCAGAACAGCCAACTGGGGCATTTAAAAAAAAAAGAAAAAAAAGAAAGAGGAGGGTGCAAAACCAAAAGAAATCAAAAGAAATCCAAATCAAAATCAAGAAAAAAGAAAGAAAGAAACAAAAGAAAAATAGCACCCTCAAAGTCCCAAGTTGACTGATGCTGAATGGATTCAGAGTCGTTATGACCAACTGAATCTGATCGAAAAGAAGAGATTAACTACCATGTGGCATGGTCAGTTATATCAGCAGAGAGTGAAGAAAGCATTCGACAAGAAGGTCAAGCCTCGTGTGTTCCGAGAAGGTGACCTTGTGCTCAAGAAAGTCTTGTCTTTCGTGCCCAATTTTAGGGGCAAGTGAACCCCAAGCTATGAATGTCCATATGTTGTCAAGAGAGCCTTTTCAGGCAGTGCTCTGACACTTACTACAATGGATGGAGAAGTTCACTCGTCCTGTGAATTCCGATGCAGTCAAGAAATACTTCGCCTAAAACAAAAAAAAAAGCAAAATAGCTCGCTAAGTCGAACACCCCAAAGGGCGACTTAGGCAAAAAGGAGCGTCTCGGTGGATTGAAAACCCGAAAGGGCGATCCAGGCAAAAGTTAGAGACATTGAAAAAGAATTTGCATCCCGCTAGATTGAGCACCTCACACTGGGGCAATCTAGGCAAAAGTTAGGGATTTGGCAAGTAACTGCATCTTGACAAGACTGTGTTCTACATCTGTCATCCGCCAGGAATTCTCGATTCGTCGTCGACTGAAGCTCTGGATACATCGAAATTCAGAATGGTAGAGAAAAGGTCATTATGTTCAATGTAGCCCTCTTCCAATATACATCACGGATTTCAAACTTGTACAGATAAATGGAGTCCTGCCATTTGCAGACTACCATTCCATCACATCAATTTGAGCTTTTATCCAATTATTTGCACTCTTATTTGTTTCAACTCAACAAATGTTTTGCATGTTTTAATTGATAAAGTATCTTTGTTTTCAAAATAAACAAATTTTTCAAAAATTGTTCTTAAACAAAGTGAACATTCACAATGATGGAAGGATAATTAGGAGATCCACAGTGCTCTCCCAAGGGTGGTGTGATTACCAACAGGTAAGACATTTGTTCGTATCTCGAGCATAACTGTATCTTTTTCCTGTAGAACCTCTTATGGTTTCTCCTCAGCGAGGTTGCTCAGTGCAGTGTTGGTTGAAGTTGTTCATCTTCATGTCCCCGGCAGTGCAGCATTTTTCCTCCAAGTCCCTGTTAGCCCGATTGTGGGGCATCCCCAATAGAGTGTTGTTTGAGCCCCATTGTGGGGCACCCCCAGCAAGTGCTGTTGGAACACTTTTTGTGGGCCAGTTCCCAAGCAGAGTGTTTATTGAAGACTTCAACCTTCGTCTCTCCAGCAGAGCAGTCTTCTCCTCTCCCCGGCATGGGTGCTTGTCTTTGGAAGATTCGGTATTTGGTGGATTGACATCCTAATAATCCGGCACTCCCTCGGATAGATTCCTCAGCGGAGTTGTTGGCATGATGAGCTTTATCAATGCCTATCTATCTTCATCAAAGATCTGGTTGCTTCTTGGTACCTCTGATCTCCAGCATGAGTTGTTGTTGTGGCAGTGTCTGCCTGTATATTGAACTCTCTCATCCGGTTGTGATTGATGATCCCTCCGGGAGCCTATTGTGGCCTTCCTCCCCTGCAGGATGATGTTGTTCCCTGATGTCCCAATCTCCAGCAGGTTTTCTTTCGCTCTCTAGTGACTTTGGCCTTCCCTCTGGAAGAGTAGCACCGGATAGTTGATTCCTGGACCTATGTGGGTTAACATGTCTGTTTGTCAGCATTCATCATACATTCCTCAAGCATAATGCATACATGCATAATCATAGAATTCAGGTACTCATGTTGCATCTGTTGCCATGTATCTGTTGGTGGTTGTCTCCTGCTAATTGGTGATACAGATCTCCCCAGTAGATATTCCCCTAGCAGATATGGGTGTGTCTGATCTCTCCATATAGAGTCGACCCCTTAAGTAGAAAGTGTCTGTTATTTCCTTCAGCGCTCCCCACTGAGTTATATCCTCGTGGATGACGGTTGTTTCCGTTCCCTCCCGGCACACATAACGGGATGGGTTTTCCCTATTGAGTTCTTTCCTCATTAGGACGAGTCTTAATTCAGTCTGCCTTTTTGGATCGATCCTAAACTGGCTTCCTTGTGGCTGTCTCTTGTGCTTCCCTGTGGTATAAATGAATAGTTGCTCACTAACCGACACTCATTCGTCTTATCCTCAGCGGAATTTGTGGCTTCTGCCTACGAATCGGTAGTTGTGAGTCCTATCTTTTTGGTCTTCTACCTACTAACCGGTAGATGTGAATCCTCTGTTCTCCCCTTGTGGAGTTAACCCTTGGTGCTCATCCTAATTGAGGACGGTTACTGTTCTGTGGTTTTCTACCTACTAACCGGTAGATGTAATCCCCTCTTTGTGGTTATCATTATCCAGTTGGTATTGATATTCCTTTCCCCTTTTGGATACTTGCTTTGATTAAGCAATCTTATCCCCAGCGGGTCTTCCCCTTCCCTTTGGATAATTGCTCCGAGTAAGCAAGTTTATCATCAGTGGGTCCTTTTTCGTTCACCGTTTGCCGGTAATGTTTGTGGTTCCCCCTTTTTGATTGGTCATCTTTACATACCTAGTCCTGGTATCCCGATGCCTTTCTTTTTCGGTCGATTTATCCATTTATCAACCTACAACCCGGTTATGTATAGTCTTCCATGCGAGTATATTATCTACGTTTTGACGGCTATAGCTAATACATCTCATGCGCTCCTTGGTCGAAGTTTTGTCCTTCCCAGTTGAGTAAGATTCGTATTCCTTGTGGAATCGAATATCCATCCTTTAACAAGTTTGCTTTCGCTCTCTTCAGGATGTTGAGTGTTTTGGAACACACACCAATTCACGATTTCGGTTGATTTATCCTTTAACAACCTACAACCGGTTATGGATAATCTGCCATGCGAGTATATTATCTACGTTTTGACGGCTATAGATAATATATCTCATGCGCTCTTTGGTTGAACCCTTTGTTTGTTTCCCCAACTGAGTAAGATTCGTATTCCTTGTGGAATCGAATGTCCATCCTTTAACAAGATTGCTTTTCTAGCCCTCTTCAGGATGATGAGTGTTTTGGAACACAAACCAATTCACGCTTTGGTCGGTCCCCTGTTTCATGCCTACAACCCGGTATCCTTGGTGTTCTTTCCTGTCTGCTCCCTATCGTGACCTTGATCCCCGGTGAGCCACCTCTCCGTTGGTTTCGATAAACGTTGAGTTTTTCTTATTTGTCCGTTGACATCTAGATGTATTTCTTTCCATTCATTCGTTAATGTCTGGTCACCTCTCCGTTGGTTTCGATAAACATTGAGTTTTTCCTATTCGTCCGTTGACGTATAGTTGTATTCCTTCCCCAGTGAAGCTTCTCCTCTCCGTTGGTGTCGATAAACGTCGAGTTTTTCCTAGTTGTCCGTTGACATCTAGTTGTAATTTCCCCACAAGTCATCCGTTGATGTCTGTTCTCCTCTCCGTTGGTGTCGATAAACGTCGAGTTTTTCCTAGTTGTCCGTTGACATCTAGTTGTATTTTCCCCACAGGTCATCCGTTGATGTCTGTTCACCTCTCCGTTGGTGTCGATAAACGTCGAGCTTCTCCTTCTCCGTTGGTGTCGATAAACGTCGAGCTTCTCCTTCTCCATTGGTGTCGATAAACGTCGAGCTTCTCCATCTCCGTTGGTGTCGATAAACGTCGAGCTTCTCCTTCTCCGTTGGTGTCGATAAACGTCGAGTTTCTCCCTTGCGTCCGTTGACGTCTGGTCGAGTCTTCCCATTCATCCGTTGATGTCTGGTCACCTCTCCGTTGGTGTCGATAAACGTCGAGCTTCTCCTTCTCCGTTGGTGTCGATAAACGTCGAGCTTCTCCTTCTCCGTTGGTGTCGATAAACGTCGAGCTTCTCCTTCTCCGTTGGTGTCGATAAACGTCGAGTTTCTCCCTTGCGTCCGTTGACGTCTGGTCGAGTCTTCCCATTCATCCGTTGATGTCTGGTCACCTCTCCGTTGGTTTCGATAAACGTCGAGTTTTTCCTAGTTGTCCGATGACATCTAGATGTATTTCTTTTCCAGTCATTCATTAATGTCTGGTCACCTCTCCGTTGGTTTCGATAAACGTTGAGTTTTTCCCAGTTGTCCGATGACATCTAGATGTATTTCTTTTCCAGTCATTCATTAATGTCTGGTCACCTCTCCGTTGGTTTCGATAAACGTTGAGTTTTTCCTAGTTGTCCGATGACATCTAGATGTATTTCTTTTCCAGTCATTCATTAATGTCTGGTCACCTCTCCGTTGGTTTCGATAAACGTTGAGTTTTTCCCATTCGTCCATTGACGTCTGGTTGTATCCTTTTCTTTCCCAGTCATTCCTTAATGTTTGGTTACCTCTCCGTTGGTTTCGATAAACGTCGAGTTTTTCCTAGTCGTCCGTTGGCGTCTAGTTGTGATTTCTATTCCCATTCATCGTCCTTCGATGTCTGGATGTGGTTTCTTTGTTCTGAGGAAAAATCAAAATCCCCAGTGGAGTCATTGGTAGACATCTTGTTTGGTTCAGTGACAAATATCAGTTCTTAGTGGAAGCATCCGTTGGTGAATTTTCCTTTCTTCGATCCCCGTAGAGTGCAAATTTCTACGGTTCTTTGGTATTCAATCCCTGTTTACCCTGAAATTCTGACAGCCATTGCTCTCATCCATTCGGGTTCCCAGTTGATTGAATAGGGGCAGCTGTAGCACCTCAAATTTGCACCTCCCATTTGTACATACATTTTCATTTTAGGTCATTAACATTGCATTAACATTTGCGTAGTCCATCAAGTCATCAGTCAAGACTGGTCAGGAGATTCAGTTGTGCAAGCAAGCAAGTGCATTCTTCATGAAATCAAAGCCCTAGGATTGGTTCAATGAGTTCATATGATTCAAGGATCATTTTGAAGTGGTTTGGTCAAGCATTGGATGTTCAAAGCTCATCAGTCAATGATCAATTCATCTGAAACCCTAGAAAGTCAACCAAAGTCAACTGTCAATTCAATCATGGATTTGAAGGTGGGAGATGGTTAGAGAGGCCTCATTCATGTCCATACAAGTCTCATTTGACATTTCAAACATCAACATTGAAGAATTTGAGATCAGATCAAAACTTGCCCAAAATAGCAAGTGACCTGTAATTTGAAATTGCCAAAAATGGAAAGGTTTTCTCCTCAATATTACATGACCAAAAATGCTTCAAATGAAATTTTGTTGAACATTAAAGTTGTAGATCTTTCTCTCCCATTTCCAAAATGTCCAAGAACACCAATTTCTCATTTGTGGTTAAGGAGATATGATCAAAACATGGCCAAGTGTGGATTGAACTTCAAAAGTGCATAACTTTCAAACCAAAGCTCCAAATTGCATGGCTCTTTTTGCTAAATTCTTGTCATGACCTATAGTTTCATAATCTTGCCTTGAATTGCATCAATCATCATCACATGATCATTTGCAAAATCTTGATTTTTTGGAGGGAAATTTCACAATTTAAATTTGGTAAATCATTTGAATATTTTGCCATTTCAATTGATTTTAAAAATTCATTTTGAGTGAAAATAGCTTGCATTCGTGTACTGTTCATGCACCATTTTCCATGCAAGGGTGAATTCCCATTTTGTCAAAACACCTCCATTTTAATCATTTCCATTACCAATTGGTTAATCATGTTTAGAGGGTGATTAGTAGAGAGTATTTAAACCAAAACCCTAACAAAAAATCATAACCACACTTCACAAATCTCAGATCTAGAAATTTCTCTCAAACTTTTTCTCATTTTTTTCTCTCAATTTCTTCAAATCAAGTTGCATTTCCTTGCTTAATTCATCATCTAGCATCATCACAGAATAATATTCAAGCAAGATTCAAGTGGATTCGTGCAATTTGAAGCTGCTCAAAGCAAGAACTCATCAATGGTGAAATCTTAATTCGGTTGATTCGAGCTCAATTGAACCTCAAGACCTCATCCATTCATTCATACAAGCTTGCTAGAACACATTGGAAGCATTGCCAGGCCTTGAAACCACACGAATCCAAAGCTGCTCTTCAAGAGGTTTTAAATCGATTCTCTCTATTCTCAATTTCATTATGTGATTCTTGTAGATCGTGTTTGTGTGAGCATTCTGAGCTTTGAACCACTTGATTCCATGCATTATTCACTTAGTTTCATTGATTTGAAGTTTTCATGATGAATCTTTCTTTGCTCGATCCATGCGATTTAGGATGTTAGATGCTTAGTTATTGTTTGATTGATGATCTATGAGGTTTAAGCTTCACGATTATGTGCTCATTTAAAGAATCTGGAAAATTTGTTCGTCAATGTTCATGATTGCTTGCTGTTTTCTGGAAAACGTGAAGAAGATGATTCATAAGCTTTGGCCACGGTTTTTGAATCCTGTAACACCACGTTTTTTCGTTGCCATAGTGTTTCTAGGGCTCGTTCCTTACTGGTTGCATGAGAGCTCCATGCTCGTTTTCTATTGGCCAGGCGTTTCACTAAATGAAACGCCGTGTTTCAGTGGTTGGCGCCAAAGCCGTTTTCAAATTTTAATTCAATTTCTTTCTTCAATTTTCATTTCATTTTTTTGCAATCTTCAAAAAATCATAATAAATCAAATAATGGTCCAAATGATATGGGAATTTTTGCTATGGTTTTATTTTTCTCTCTACTTTTTTATCAACATGAAAATCAAAGTTGTGCCTGGCCTGGATTTAGTTTTGCCTAGTGTTCTTGTATGTGTGTGCATTTTGAACATTGCTTGCCTTTTCCTTTGTGAAATGATGGTTGTTAATCCTATGCTTCTGAAATTTTTCATGATGAAACTAGACTTATTCCTTGACATTTTGGTGTTGAGTTTGCATTTTTATCATTTGTGGTTGCTGAGATATGCTCATGTTAATGTAGGTGTGACAATGTGTGTCACACCTTTGCTTGCTCAACTTGATCAATTTCTTTGCCATGCCAAATAAATTCTAAATAATGTGATTTTTTGTGTGATTCTTCTTATGGATGTTGTGATTGATCATGAATTTTCTTGGAATTTTTGGATTCATTTCTGATTTGTTTGAGATTTTTCTTTCTGTATTGCCATTTGTGAGCTTTTGAATAGGCTTGAACTTCAATCACTTGTGAAATGCTGGTTGTTTATCCTATGAATGTGAAGTTTTGCACATTGTTTCTAGACATATTGAAGTTTGTTATGGCTTTGGTTTGAGGTCTTTACCATTTGTCAATTCTGTTTTAGGCTTGTGCTAAGTTGATGTATCAAATTGTGTCCTATTTGAGCTTGTTTGTGCTTACCTTGCCTTATTGAATTTGTTTACTATGCTTAAACTTGTCCAAATGCCTTGGTATTTGGTGTGTTGATCATGTGTTGTGTTCTGTTTAGCCATGATTTTTCTTGAGATTTATTGAATCATTTTTGAATTGATGTGCATTTGTTCATTATGTTGCTTCAATGTGCTTCCAAATTGCATGCCTTGCCTCATTTGATTTGTGAAATGAATTTGGTTGATGCTATTGACATGAGACCTTTTGGATTATGTTCTTATTGGTTTGAAGTTGATTCATGTCAATTTTCATGTTCTGTTTTGAATTATTTCTCCATCTTTGACCCTAGGCCTTGTCCTAGTGGTTTGTGTTTATGTTTGAGCTTTGTTTTCAGGATAAGAAGCATATGGCCATGAGGGAATTGATTCACATTGCTTGAGTTGGATTGTTTGGTTGATGTTGACTAATCTTGATTTGTTTTGTAGGTTGATGTTAGCTCATTTGAGCTTGAGCTTATGCCTTGCACCTTGTTGCATTGCTTGTCTGTTTGACTGTTGACTGTTGACTATTGGTTGTCTGTTTAGTTCATTTGACTTGTGTACTGATTGAGTTGGATTGTTTTCAGGTACATTAGTTGCTTAAGTTCAGTGTGAACTTGCTTTTGCTTTGCTTGGTTGCTTAACCATTTGAGGTATAACTCACTGACTTCATGTAGTCTGGAAGACCTGTCCTGTTACTTGGGCAGGCACCTGTCTGAAGCCCTCCTTAAGAGGCAATGCTTGTGTTTGTTTACTTTTGGGCCAAGCAGGAAAATACCTCTAAGAGGCAATTGGCAGATATAAGAGATGTGCAATCCATCTCCTGCTACTCAGTGTGTCATCCACTTTGTGCACACACCTTGTGTTGATGCATTGTGGATATTAACCCAAGATCATTGTTGAGTCAGTCATACGTGGATAGAAGAGTTCCAACTTTCTGAACTCCCACACTTTCATTTGTCTGAAGCTCTCCCAGGCCAGGGATAAGAGCTGTGAGGTCTTACCCTCACTTCCCATTTCATCTGCTTCACCCTAACTTTCAATGTTAGGCTTAAGAGCTAACATCACCCTGTTACAGTGGCTTGTTTGTCGAGGTTGACATGACCCCTTGACTAAAGCCTAGCCTTGCATGAGCCCACTCTGTTTGTATATAGTGTGTGTGCCTGCTTTGTGCTTCTGTATGACTGTTTGTGCTGTTTAGGATAGCTTGCTCCCTGTGCAAGTTAGGTAGAAACTTCAACCTAGGGCCATGGTGAATTTACATGATAACTATTAGGCTCGAGTTAGTCTCCCTTCTAGTATGTCATTTCCCAGTCTCTGGTTAGGTTAGAAGTTCTTTCCCTGCGTAGGGGAACTACGTCGCCCTGATCCTCGTACCAGATGAGGTACGTAGGCAGGAGATGAGCAGATCTCTCCGGGCGCCCTTTTGTTTTGTTTGTGTGAGTTGTTTCTCCTTTTTTGGTTGGAGTCTGACGTAAGTCCAGCGATTGGCAGTTGGTTTCCTGTGTCTTGTTTGCTTGTTGGAGTCTGACGTAAGTCCAGCGATTGGCAGTTGGTTTCCTGTGTGCGTTTGTTGGTTCGGAGTCTGATGTAAGTCCAGCGATTGGCATTCGGTTTCCATGTTTGCTTGTTTGTGTGGAGTTTGACGTAAGTCCAGCGATTGGCAGTCGATTTCCTGTGTGGTTTTGTTTGGCGTGCGTTAGCTGAGCTACGAGTGCTCTGATTCTTCTTTAGTCCGAGAAGATACGTATGCATAGGATGCGACATCCTAGCGAGCACGTTTCCCCCTGTCCCGAACTACGTCGACTCTGATGTCTGTGCCTGACAGACTACGTAGGCCCAGGATGCGATATCCTGCCGAGTTAGTTTCTTTTGTCGTTTCTGTGTCTCTTTTCAGCCAGTGTGTGATGTTTGAGCAGTGTTTAGCAACCTTTATCCTTCCTTTTGTGCGTGGATCCCGTCGAGTACGACGGATGCGTAGGGGTGTTAATACCTTCCCTTTGCATAACCGACTCCCGATCCTATCTCTCTCTGGTCGCGAGACCATGTCTTTTCCAGGTTTACTTTGAGCGTTTCCTTTCCCTCTTTTGGGATAAATAACGCACGGTGGCGGCTCTGTTGTTTCTTTTTCCCGCCGGTTTTTCGCGTAATGCGACAGAATGTCTGGTGTTTTATGATTGCACAATTAACGGCAATCTTTGTATGATTGAAGATATGATTAGATGGCGCATTCAATCATGGATTACAACCAGATTTACTTATTTTCCAAGGAGATCTAACCAGTTGTTATAAAAAGATTTGATTGGAAAATAGATTTAGGGTTTTCAAGATGTCCAAGCCCAGCTGTAAGCTTCTGTAAAAAGGGACTTAGAAAACCTGTTTGAACACACAACCAATACTGAGCGAAATATATAGAGAGAGAGAGATAGGGTTTGTGTCTGTTTAGTCGTAATACTTGTAGGTCATTCAAGTCATCCATTGATGATTGAATTGGACTGATTTGTGGTTGTAATTTGTCACTCTAAAGCTGTTAAGCAAGAGTGTGTGTCTTCTTGATCAAAGCTGTGAAGAAAGATCAAGAATGTGGCTTCTTGATTGAAACTGTGAAGTAAAATCAAGAGTGTGTAATTGAAAAGTATTTTCTTTTCACAAGGAATTGTTGTTTAAAATCGCGAGACCATGTCTTTTCCAGGTTAACTATTTCAAAAATAGCGAAAGTGCTTTGTTTAGTTCATTAGGAGATTTTAACATTAAGAAGAAAAGAGATTTTAAAACTATTTTCGGACGCGTTTATAAGTTTAGAGTCTGGTTCGTAAGAACCTCTTTTGGTTAAGAAATCCAGGTTATAATACTTTTTTAAGCTTAGTATACCCTCTGGCGGAACCTGAACGTTACGCTCGCGCACGTTTATTCTTTCATAGAATTAAGAGAGCTATGGCCGAAGATCAAAACCAAAGACCTCTTAAAGATTTCGCTTAACCATCTAATGAAGAACCTAGTTCTAGTATAGTAAACCCAACCATCCCAGCTAATAATTTTGAACTTAAACCATCCCTGTTGCAACTAGTGCAACAGAGACAATTCGCGGGTCTCACTACTGAGAACCCAAGCCAACATTTAAAAATATTTCTTCAATTAGCAGACACTTTTAAAACCAATGGAGCTTCTCCTGAGGCAATACGTTTAAGATTATTTCCTTTTTCCCTCAGAGATAAAGCCCTATCATGGTTAGATTCCCTTCCACCCAATTCCATTACGACTTGGGATAACCTTAGAAGAGTTTTTCTTGCTAGATATTTTCCCCCGAGTAAGACCGCCGTTCTTCGAAACCATATAACTAGATTTACCCAAAACCAAGGAGAATCGTTGTTCCAAGCTTGGGAGAGATATAAAGAGTTGTTACGAGCATGCCCACATCATGGCTTATAAAATTGGTTAATCATTCAAACCTTCTATAATGGACTTCATTACAACATAAAGATGACCATCGACGCTGCCGCAGGCGGTGCTCTGATAAACAAACCTTATCCTGAAGCTAGTGCCCTCATCGAAGATATGGCTCAAAACCATCAATCATGGGGAGTCGAACGAGCGACAGTTGAGAAGAAGGAAGCCCAAGGAAGAGTGCATGAACTAAGCTCTATAGACATGATGCAAGCTAAAATGGACGCATTAGCCCTTAAAGTCGAGCATATGTGCATAAACCCGAATACTGTAGCCGCAGTTTCGTCGGATTATGAGATATGTGGAACCAAAGGACACCAATCTGCAGAATGCAGTCTATTAAACGAAACCCACTCTGAGCAAGTGAACTACACCCAAGGGAACCCATACTCGAATACCTATAACCCTGGATGGAGGAATCACCCGAACTTCTCCTATAAAAACAATAACCCTATTCAAAATAACGTACCCCCAAGACCTAGTTATCAAGCCCCAAGATCAAATCAACCTATGCAACCTGTACCACCAAAGCCGAGCCTTGAGAAAATTATGGAAAATTTTATCACCGCTCAAACCCAACAAAACAAGGAGTTCATGAACCAAAACATTCATGTTAACGAATTGATTACTCAGTTAGGAACCAAGGTTGACCAAATAGTTACTCATACTAAGATGCTTGAAACCCAGATCTCTCAGGTAGCTTTAAACCAAGCCCCTCATACCACACCTGGAGGACAATTCCCTGGACAACCTCAACAAAATCCGAGAGGACAAGCCAATGCCATTACCCTACGAAGTGGGAACGCTTATGATGAGCCACCAAACCCTAGATTGAGTGAACCCGGAACTTCTAAGGAATGTACCAAACCCACGGACGAAGTAAAGGAACCAGAGGAACCTGAAAACCAGGAAGGTCGAGATAAAGGAGAAGAACCTAAAGATAAAACTTACGTACCACCCCCGCCATATAAACCACCTATACCATATCCGAAAAGACTCAAACAAACCCAGATCAATAAACAGTATCAAAAATTTATCAAAGTTATAGAAAAACTTCATGTAGAAATCCCTTTCACAGAAGCCATCACCCAAATACCTTCTTATGCAAAGTTTCTCAAAGACATCCTTACCAATAAACATAGACTTGACGATCCGAAGCCTTTGGAATGTAATGCTATTTCCGAGGACAAATTAGCAAAGAAAGATAAAGATCCTGGAAATTCCTCCATTCCTTGCCTTTTGGGTAATCATGTCATCGAAAAATCTTTTCTAGACTTAGGAGCTAGTGTGAGCTTAATGCCTTTAGCGGTTTGTGAGAGGTTGAACTTAGGAGAATTACAGCCCACTAAGATGTCACTTCAGTTAGCCGATAGATCTGTTAAATATCCGATAGGCATTTTAGAAGATGTTCCTGTTAGGATAGGTCAGTTATTTATCCCTACTGATTTTGTTGTCATGGACATCAAAGAGGACAATGATATACCAATCCTTCTAGGTAGACCATTCTTATCGACTGCAGGAGCCATAATAGATGTCAAGAAAGGAAAGTTGACATTTGAGGTAGGCGACGAGAAAATAGAATTTATACTTTTGAAATTTCTTATGGCACCTGTGATAGGAGACTCGTGTTATGCCTTAGATATCATTGATGAATGTGTTAGAGAATTAGAACAAAAAGAAATTATAAAAACAATTAAGTTACCATCAACTCTCATAAGGGAAGATGATGACTTTAAGAAACCCTATATCGATGATAACCTTTACGAATGTTTATCCCTTACCCCATATCCTATGCCATGCTCTAAGAAACCAACCTTAGAACTTAAGGAACTGCCTAAGAACCTGAGATATGAGTTCCTCGATGAAAAGATGAACCGTCCAGTTATAGTTAGTGCTACCTTGAGCCAAGAGGAAACGAACCAACTTTTAGATGTTTTACGAAGATATCCCTCAGCCTTAGGATATAATATCTCTGACCTGAAAGGTATAAGCCCATCTATATGCATGCATCGGATTTCGCTAGAAGAAGATTCAAAACCCTCTAGGGAACATCAGAGAAGAATAAACCCTATAATGAGTGATGTAGTTAAAAAGGAAGTTCTTAAGTTACTTGAGGCAGGTATAATCTACCAGATCTCGGATAGTAAGTGGGTAAGCCTTGTGCATGTAGTACCTAAAAAGGGAGGCATCACAGTCGTGCAAAACGATAAAGGCGAACATGTAGCAAACCGATTAGAAGGAGGATGGCGGATGTGTATAGATTATAGAAAATTAAATAAAGCAACTAAGAAGTATCATTTCCCTTTACCATTTATAGACCAAATGTTGGAGCGTCTAGCCAGACACTCTTACTTCTGCTATCTAGATGGATACTCTAGATTCTTCCAAATACCTATCCACCCCGAAGACCAAGAAAAAACTACCTTTACATGCCCTTATGGAACTTTTGCCTACAGACGAATGTCGTTCGGCCTCTGTAATGCCCCAGCTACTTTCCAACGCTGCATGATGTCAATCTTTGCAGATTACCTAGATGGTATCATGGAAGTATTTATGGATGATTTCTCGGTTTGCGGGTTTGATTTCCACAATTGTCCTGCTAACCTTGAGAAAATCCTGGAGAGATGCATGGAGGTGAACCTCGTGCTAAATTGAGAAAAATGTCATTTCATGGTAACCGAAGGAATAGTTTTAGGACATATAGTTTCCGAAAGAGGTATAGAGGTAGATAAAGCTAAAATAGAAGTTATAGAAAACCTAAAACCACCAAAAACCATCAGAGAAGTCCAAAGTTTTCTTGGACACGCTGGATTCTACCGACGTTTTATTAAGGACTTCTCCAAAAATAATTAAACCTTTAACTGGACTTTTAATGAAAGATGCTGAATTCATTTTTGATGAAAAATGTAATGACGCATTTAATCTTTTAAAGCAAGCATTAGTATCTGCACCCATTATGAAACCACCTGATTGGTCAGAACCTTTTGAGATAATGTGCGATGCTAGTGATTATGCAGTTGGAGCCGTTCTAGGACAAAGGAAAGATAAAAAATTACATGCCATTTATTATGCCAGTAGAACCCTAGATGTTGCCTAACTTAACTACGCAACAACTGAAAAAGAATTACTCGCTGTAGTTTTCGCTATAGACAAATTTAGATCTTATCTAGTAGGAGCAAAAATTATAATTTACACCGATCATGCTGCCATTCGTTACCTATTAAGTAAAAAAGATGCCAAGCCCAGGTTACTCCGATGGATTCTATTACTACAAGAGTTTGATTTAGACATAAGAGATAAAAAAGGCACTGAAAATGTAGTAGCCGATCACCTTTCTAGGCTAGAACATCTAAAACCAGAACTAGTACCCATAAATGATGATTTCGCCTATGATAGACTGATAGCTAAAGTAGAAACCATTGAAGATAATAACCTAGATCCTTATAAGCACTCCCAAAATTCCTTAGCAATAAGTAACGTACCCTGGTATGCAGATTTCGTTAATTACCTAGCTGCTGATATAGTACCCCCTGATCTTGACTACCACCGCAAGAAGAAATTCTTCCACGATGTGAGAAACTTCTATTGGGACGAACCACTCCTTTTCAAAAGGGGTAAAGATGGCATTTTTCGCCGTTGCGTTCCAGAAGAAGAGGTAAATAGTATTATCGAGCACTGTCATTCTGCACCTTATGATGGACATGCGAGCACCTCTAAGACATACGCCAAGATTCTTCAAGCTGGCCTATTTTGGCCTACCATGTGGCGTGATGTCTATGCTTGCATTGTCAAGTGTGATAGATGTCAACGCACTGGAAACATTTCAAGGCGTGATGAAATGCCTCTAAGAAACATTCAGGAAGTAGAACTCTTTGACGTATGGGGTATAGATTTCATGGGACCTTTTCCACCATCCTTAGGAAACAGGTATATCTTAGTAGCTGTAGACTATGTGTCTAAGTGGATTGAAGCTATAGCTGCACCCACAAACGACACTAGGGTAGTAATCAAACTATTTAAAAGCTATATATTCCCTAGATTTGGAACACCACGTTTAGTCATAAGCGATGGAGGATCACACTTCATATCGAGAATATTTGACAAACTTTTAAGAAAATATGGAGTTAGGCATAGAGTAGCAACACCATACCACCCACAAACTAGTGGCCAAGTAGAAGTATCTAATAGGGAGATAAAACAAATCCTAGAGAAAACTGTTTCTATTTCTAGGAGAGACTGGTCTCAGAAGCTTCAAGAAGCATTATGGGCCTATAGAACCACTTTCAAAACCCCTATAGGAACTACTCCTTATCAACTAGTTTATGGAAAATCATGTCACTTACCATTCGAATTAGAGCATAAGGCCTATTGGGCCATTAAAACTTTGAATTTAGACTACCTAGCCGCTGGAGAAAAGTGTACCCTAGACATTCATAAATTAGAAGAACTTAGGCAATCTGCCTACGAGAATGCAAAAATATATAAAGAGAGGACAAAAGCCTATCACGACAAAAGAATAGTAAAGAAAAACTTCAATATAGGAGATCCTGTTCTCCTTTTTAACTCTAGGTTACGACTCTTCCCTGGAAAGCTACGTTCAAGATGGACCGGTCCTTTCGAAGTATCCAAGATTCTGAGATCCGGAGCGGTAGAAATCAAGAACGATACCTGTAGTCCATTCATTGTAAATGGACAAAGACTGAAGCTTTACAAAGGAGGAGACATTCCAGCATACTATTCGAGCCACACCCTGATTGATCCACCGATTCCTACTACTACAGGTGTATAAATTCTAATCGTCAAGCTATTGACGTTAAACAAGCGCTGCGTGGGAGGCAACCCATGGTTTTTCTTTCATTTTACTTTTTCGCATTTATTTAATTTTATTTTTATTTTTATTTTATCATAGTTTGCATTGAGACTAAAATTTGAATGGTTCGTATTTTCAGGATCACTTTCTTAACTTTTACAGGATGCAGGATTTCGATGACATGCATGTGGCCTATAGAGATAATGCTCAGAGAGAGCGCTACATCGCTCTGTATCAGCGCCCTATGGCACCCACATGTTATCCTGATCAGCACTGTATGGAGGCACTGGGTATCGAGCCGAGTATCCGATTCCTTAGCCACCAGCTTCACTGGGACAAGTTTGCAGATGACTTGAGTAACACCTACAGGAACCTGACCTTGGAGTTCCTGAGTTCATTCAACTATGACCCATACTCTGGACCAGATGGGTATGCTGCTTTCAGGCTTTTCGGAGTTGAGTACTCCTTCATCCAGAAAGAGTTTGGCGACTTATTGGGTTTCCAGACCACTCCTGATGCTATCCCGGAGACACCTATGGGATATTTCTTGGGTAAGGAGGTTGAGAAGTTTTGGAGCGATATCTCAGGTGGCGGAAGCCAGGATCCATCTATGCAGCTGTCTCATGTCATACATAACCCCGCCTTCAGATACTTTCAGATGATATTAGCACATTCCTTCCTGGGAAGGCCGGATGCAGAGACACTACTGAGTGAAGAGGAGATCTTCCTATTATTTTGTGCATCCCAGTCTCGCCCAGTAGCATGTGGGAACTTTTTATTATACAGTCTCAGTGGTATCTCCAGATCTACCGAAGGAGTCATCCATGTGGGCGGAATCATCACGCAGATTGATGTCGCTTTAGGTCTGTCTCGCAAGCTGTCACATCTCCGGATCTACTGTAGGTACACTACCTTGGACATCGACTTCTGTTTGACCAGAGGATTGATGAGGAGAGCCTCTTTCCACCCATGTCAGTTTCGACTGTTAGTCGACAGTGAGGCTATCCATTACTTCACACTTCCAGATCCTATGATGACCAGTGTGCATGATCCAGCGAATTGGAGTTATGCTCTGGAGGGCCAGGGAGAGACCATTGAGGAACCAAGATCACCATCCATTGCTGAATACACACCTACACCACCATCTCCCAAAATCACTGTTTTCTCTAATAATCTTTCATTGCAGACACCCGACATCCGCACTCAGATTGCGGAGTGTCGTAGAGAGATCGCAGCGCTTAGACAGGAGGTGGCTGACCTCACTTTACAGATGGGAGTGTCTAATCTCACCCATGCTACTGAAGCCGACTGTCTATATCAGGAGATCGCAGAGCTCAAGCAGGAGGTAGCCATGCTCCGTGGAGCCTCTCAGGAAGATGACATCCCTACTATATGATTTCACCATTTCATCTTATTTTATCTCTCTTTTATATTTCTCGTATTTACGTAACTCGTTTTATATATTATCTCATTTGGAATATTATATAAACTACATCTATACATTGATATTTCTATTTTTATTTATATATGTCTTATGTTTGTTTTATTTGCATTTCTTATTTTAGTTGTTTTTAATTTATTAGTCTAATATTTAATTTTTGTTTCATTTTTATTTTTATTTTATTTTATTTTTACTTCTACAAAAATTATGCAAGCCAAAGATACTAGGAAAATCACAAGACAAATGCTATCCGGACCCCTCAAAGCCAAAAGACAAGAGAAGCCCAAACCAAAGGACCAAAATCCGGCACAGCCAGATTTTGCCTTGTGGCGCCCGCCATAGACCCTGTGGCGCCCGCCACAGCGTCTGGAAAAGGTCGGAGCAGAACCCCTTTCTTCACCATTTTTGCAACTTACAACCTTCCAAACCCATTTTTTCACCTTGGAAAAACATCCTTGAACCCACAAAAAGCTCATACTTTTCTAACCACCACACCGTACAAATCATCTTTCCGAATTCCATTTTCATTTTCATCCGTCGGATTTCGTAAAAATCCAACCTTTTCACAAACCACTTCATCTTCTTCATCACTTCTCAAGAGCTTTTCAAATGGAGTTTAACGGATTCATTCTTCGAGGAGGGAAACCGGGGGATTGACAAAGAAAAATTATTGAACGGTTGCAAAATCGGGAAATCCTCCCGACAAGGTATGTTGACGAAAACTGTCTCTACACTTTAGGTATCTATCATAGCATATTTCATTTATTAGATAACTTAGGATTACATAATTTCTTTTCCAACAAAGAACCTACCTATGAGCGGTTGACAATTGAATTTTTGAGCTCCTTAATTTATATTGTCAACCCTAACACTGCTAGCATAGTTGGTACTGTCAAATTTAGAATGTTTGTTGTTGAATACCAATTCAGTACCGACGAACTAGCCAGCTTGTTAGGAATCCCTCATGGGGACGGTGCTATTTATGAGGCCCCTTTGGATTCCGAATGGTCTATTGAGGTATTTTCCTTCTGGGAGCGTTTATCAAACACTTCCATAAACTCTTTTGAAGGAGTTCTTGCCTCAACTATCCATAACCCGACCATCAGAGTTTTTAGATATCTGTTGGCATGCAATATTTTTGGCCGGGAGAATCCAAATAAGGTTAATGCTAGAGAGCTTCTATTTTTACAAGGAAGCCTCACAAATAGATGTATTAATTCGGTCCCGTTCATGCTTGCCCATATGACTTTAACTTTGAATAAAGCGGGACCAATTTCTTTTGGTGGATTGATTACATCTATTGCTCGGGCGCCTAACCTGAATGATGAGATGGCTACCCTAGAACCCTTACCTCCTCGCACAATTAACCTAAAATTTCTGAGAGACATGAAATTGTGCCGCTCGAGGAGAGAAGGAGGCTATATGCTTATGGTTCATGGTGTAGCCATCCCGTCTGTTGTTTTACCGTGCACTAGACGTACAGATGTACGAGATGAAAGGAATTGGACCTACGCTTTAGATGCTCCACCTGTTTTAGGTCCTCTTCCTCCTAACATTCCTGATGAGGCGGGACATGAAACTGATGATGAATATGATCGGCGAGAGAGATCTCCCGTACCCCATGTGTCCCCCCATCATCATTCACCACCACACACCGCACCATCTTCTTCTTCTGCAGGTACCACTCCTGGCTTCTATATTACAAAGGAGATATGGTGTGACCACATGGCTAGAGAGCAACAGCGTGACGACCTACTCTCTACCATCCAGCAACAAATGGCGGATAACATGAACTTCATGCAAGAGTCGCAGCGGAGGTCAGACAGGTCCTACGACACTGTTCTACAGTCTCTGCAAACGATCACAGATACACAAGCCCGTCAGCAAAACTACCACCAGAGACACATGGCACTCGTTGAAGCCACTCAAGGTTCCATTATAGGTAACCTTCGAGAGGTGAGGGCCGCTCAGGATGCCCTGATGGCGAGGATGGTTCAGAGAGACCGTCGTTGTACTCGATCTCGTCGTCCACCTCAGGATGGCGAGGGCACTAGTGGTCAGCAATAGGTTGTCAGGTAACTCTTTCCTTATCTTATTTCGAAACATTGGGGACAATGTTCGATTTAAGTGTGGGAAGAGACTCTATCGTTTTTCTTTTATTACCTTTCACGTTTTTTTTCCTTTATCGCTTTTTCTTTGCTGTTTTTAGATAGTTTATTTATTGTTATTTCCTTTTAGTTGTTTATTTTTCTTTTTAGTATAATGCATGAGTTTGACAAGTCACCAAATATAGTAGATCTTTAGTACAATCTTACCTCCCCATACCTTTAGCCCCACCGAAATTTTTTTGAAAAAGAAAATAGTGTTCTTCCGAAAGTTTTCAGGTTTTAAAGACATGTTTTGAGTAAGGATGCGGCGACTTGGGAGAACTTTGCGAAACATCAGTATCTGTTTTAGCACCATAGACTTCGTAAATATAGGAATCATTCCCGAAACCTCATATACCATGGCCTTAATCATCATTTTCGTATAAGTCCTTAGTAGTTTATCTCAGCAGTCAGCTCGGGCCTACACATCCTCTACGTAGGGGACCGATGCAAATAAGTGAATGATCCAGAAAAAAAAAATTAAAAGAAAGCAAAAAGGCAACTCCGGTATAGGTGACCCTCACAAAGTCATTTAAACCAAAGAATTGTAAAAATTTGCTACAAAAAGAAAAAAAAAAAACTTACCCACTGTTAGTTGGTTCAGAGGTATCTGGCACTGAACTCGGTAGGGCGGATTACGATCCGATCCCCCACAACTACAGTTGGGTCCAATAAAAGGGTTTACACATATTTATGTGCCAGAAATCCCATGCTCAGATCATAATCACTAACAGGCCACTCTACTACGAAGCATGTACGGATAACGGGCTTAATGTGATTGCGCCTGAATGAAAAGGACACAAAAAGAGATAAAGAGGCAGACCTAGGTATTGTGGGATAATATGGGTTGGTTAATATAGGAATGAAGTCTATGTCCGTATTTGCGGATTAGTGTCATCATAATACCCTTAGTTCACTCGGTTAGTATCTATCACTGCATCCCGACTTGAACTTAGAATTTTTACCTGAAGCACTCGTTTACACAAATTTTCTTTTATGAGCTTTTTAATGTTTTGCTTGAGGACAAGCAAAGGTTTAAGTGTGGGAGAGTTTGATAACACTGAAATTTACCGTATTTTCGACTCCGATTTCACATGCGTTCTAGTTGTTTTATTGTTATTTTGTTATGTTATTGCTATGTTTTCCTTTGTTTTCAGGTTTTTACTTTAATCGGAGCCCCGATCGAGAAAAGGAACGAAAAAGGGCCAAAAACCCTAAAATTCAGCATTTTGTACTTGTGGCCTACCCCATGGCTTGCGCCATAGACCCTGCCATGACGTGTCCAAGCTCAACTTCCCTCAACTTCCACGTTCCCCACTACTTCCACTAAGGCGCCTCATTTTGTGCTTGTGGCGGGCACCATGGCCTTGTGGCGGGCGCCACAAGAGGAAAGTTTTTCCCTCCCATTTTCAAGTTGAAGGGCACCCTTGTCATTTCCATCTTTTTACTTGCTTATAAATAGAAACTCGAAATCACTTTTACAATCATCCAAACTTAGAGCAGAGGCAAACTCAGAGCAACTTTGTTTCACTTAGGCATATATTCAGTTTTATAAAGTGGTAATCGCTTCGTATTGGAGTGTTACCACAATTGTGTAATCGAGTCTGTGATAGAGTCTGTAATCGAGTTTGGAGTACTTTGGAAGGAAGTTAATCCTGCCGCCATTTTCATTTCCGCTTTGCAATTTATTCAACCCTCCTATTGGAGCAGGTTTTTATTACTTGTCTTTATCTTATTTATTTTCCTCGCACTCACTTTACTTTTGTTTATTTCCTTGCACTCGCTTTAAATTATTTATTTCCTCGCACTCGCTTTAAATTATTTATTTCCTCGCACTCGCTTTAAATTATTTACTTCTCGCACTCGCGCTACTTTTATTTACTTTTCGCACTCGCACTACTTTTATTTACTTTCCGCACTCGCACTACTTTTATTTACTTTCCGCACTCGCACTACTTTTATTTATTTTAATGCACTTTTACTTTACCATGTCTAACTAAATTTATAAGGTTAGAATGTAAGGATCGTAATTGAACCAGTAATCCGTACAATTGTTCGTAGAAACACTTAAGGACTATTTTAACTTTCAACTTAAGTTTTCCCGCACTTCAATTCCGTTGGGTAAGAATGAAAGCCGTCCAACGTCTTTTTAAACTTAATTGTTTTTAACTATTTCAAAAACAGCGAAAGCGCTTTGTTTAGTTCATTAGGAGATTTTAACATTAAGAAGAAAAGAGATTTTAAAACTATTTTCGGACGCGTTTATAAGTTTAGAGTCTGGTTCGTAAGAACCTCTTTTGGTTAAGAAATCCAGGTTATAATACTTTTCAACTTAGTTAAGATACTATATTTCTTAAAAATAGGTTTACTACTCTAACGCAATGCGCGCCTTTTTATAAGTGACAATAAGAGGGTTTGATTAGGGAGTACAACTCGGTTCTGAATACGCGAAAGCGACAGTTCCCGTTAAATTAGTTCTCTTCAAAGTAGGAAACATTGCCCATAAGTAGCTCTATTAGCAAGTACTTGGATTATTAATTGATTACGTGAATTACATTCGACCCTGTCTTTATTAATTGAACTTTATTTCATTACTTTACTTTTTATTGCACATTCCAAAAAAACACCTATTTTGATTGCCTTTGATAAACACCATAACAATAGATAACGATAGATTGACACTTGGTCTCTGTGGATTCGACAATCTTTTATATTACTCTGACGCGTTCGTATACTTGCGAAACACCGCATCAAAATGCTTCACCAAAATCATTGAAAGTGCGGATGCTCGCACTATCCAACCCCATATACCATCTTAGCACAGCACCGGTCAGACTGTCTTGAAAGTAGTGGATCAACAGCTGATCGTTATCTATTTGGGTAGAAATTTTGTGGGCATACATCACCAAATGACTAAGCGGGCATGTGTTCCCTTTGTACTTTTCAAAGTCAGACACTTTGAACTTCACTGGAATCTTCACAATCGGCACCAGACACAATTCAGCAGCACTCTTTCCAAACAAGTCCTTACCTCTTAAAGTCTTCAACTCCTTGCGCAGCTCAAGAAATTGATATTTCATTTCATCCATTTTCTCATATACATTCGGGCCCTCAGACGGCTCAGAATGATAAATGGTGTCCTCCACACGAGGTAAGGCATGCACAACAGGTGGTGGCACAGATAAGATCGGGCTAGATGTCGGTATAGAAGCAAATGTAGGCACAAATCCTTCAGGCATGAAGTTTGGAGGCATTCCCCATGGGAATCTGGCAGGCATGGAGGGCTCGAAATGAGCGGCAGTTGCGGGAATAGTAGAGGTATCTACCTCTGAAACTGAGGAGGAGGAGTTGTAGGTGTTGGAGAAGACTAGCTCTGTGCAGCTAGAACTGACTCCATCATGGAAGTCAGGCGGGCGATCTCCTCTTTCAAATCTCTATTCTCTTGCTCGATATGTTCCATAATTCTAGAGTGATTGGCGCGAGTATTGTACCGATGAGTCAGCTTGGCTGAAGCACAGAAGAAATACCAATGAGACATCTGGCAAAAGAGAAACCTGCTTATGCAAATGATGCATGAAATGCAATGCTTGATTATTTTTTATTTTCAAGGAATTTACTATATTATACATTTAACGATAATTGCAACAATTTGATATGACCATAAAAATCTCTTTTATTTATATAATTGGAAGGATTACACTGAGTACAATTTCAGAAACCAAATGAAAAATACAAGAGAAAAGGAGACTAGTCATCCTAAGGATCCCTAACAACAATGTCAGAAGATCTGGATGTAGGAGCGTACTTCCTCCGAATGCATCGGATCTCGGTCTCAAAAGAAGTCTTCATCTGAGTCTTCTCGAGGACAAGTTGATCAATAATCTTCTTCCAAGCAACGGAAGGCTGAGGCATACTAGAAGATGAAACCTTTGGCTCTCTCTGTCTCTTTGTCACTCGTTATTCAAGTAGCTCAATAAATGCATCTTTGTCCTTAGACTCAAGCTAAAACTCCTCATGTTTTTTGCTCAAAGCATGGAACCGCTCTTCTCACATATCTTTCTCTCGCTTCATCTTGGCGAGTGCGTCTTCCAACTCCTCTACATCTTGGTTAGGGAGAGTTAATGGCTCAACCACAACCATAGACACAGGTCTCTCACAAGGATAAGGCATCTTCAATTCCATAGCTCTCTTTTTCACCCAAAGAGTGTAAGCTTCCAAAGCTACACAATTGCACGGACCAAGCTCGGATCTTCCTTTCCTATGCACATTATGCCAAGCATGCACAATCTTCTACTTCGAATGTTGGGGATCTTTACCCTCTTGATAGAAAAGACCTTCTAACAACATGTTATTAGGTTTGTCTCTCAAGGGGAACCCAAGTTGACGACGATCTAAAGTAGGGTTGTATTTAATTCCTCCTTGTATACCAATGAGAGGCACATTAGAAAATTCACCACAACTATCAATAATCTCCAAACTGCTCAAAGAATGATCATACCAAACTATATCATCATTAGTGAGAGACATAAGTCTTTGAGACCACCGTAGACATTGTTTGTTCTCCACAAAAGCAGATGTCTGAGGCAATGCGAAATAAACCACTTGTACAAAAGAGGAATGCAACATACAATAGTTCCACCACCCTTAGAATTCCTTAGATGCAAAGAGAAGTACATATCACCCAACAAAGTAGGCATAGGATTCCCAATCAAGAAAACTCTAATGGTGTTAACATCAACAAAACCGTCAATGTTAGGGAACAAAGCTACTCCATAGATGAGTAGAACAAAGATGGCTTCAAAAGCATCCACACTACTGGCTTGAGCCAAGGTAGTAGCTTCCTTGATGAGGAAATCATATGGCAACCCAAACAATCCTCCTTTCTTCACCCAATGAGCCTTTATCTCTGACTTCTTCAAGTGAAGAGCTTCAGCTATAAGATGAGATCTAGGAATCTCTTCCAATCCACTAAACGGCACTTTGCTAGAAATAAGTATTCCCAAGAGATGGGCATACTCCTCTAACGTAGGCACAAGCTGATAATCAGGAAAAGTGAAGCAACGGTAGAGAGGATCATAAAACTGCACCAACACGCTCAAAAGTCCTTCAACCACATTAGGAGACAAGATGGACAGAAACTTCCCATGACGTTGTTTGAAGTCTAAGGGATCTAATACAAAAGATGCTAGCTTCCTTAACTCTTTTAAGTCGGGACATCTGAAACTGTACTTCTTAGTGTTCCTTCGTCCACAATCCATGGTCTGAAAATATTTGCAAATAACACCTCAGTTCCTTGAAATTTTCGTGTGATGAATGTTATGATGCGCATGAATGCATGAATGCAACAATCACAAATAAGGGATCACATACAAAGCAAGGAAACAAAGGTCAAAGGATGAATCAAGTCATTGTCAAGATCAATCATCCATTTTGGTGGATTATGGTTTTTACCTTATCAATACCCAAGTTCCATTGATATTGACAAAACTTGATTGGATCAACCAAGAATCAAGGGTTTGTTGTAAGTCACACGCATGAAGTCTGGGTAAGAACCATCCCAAGGGAGTGAACTAAGGATAACAACCTGTAGATCATGTTCTAAAAAGTTCCCAGAGTCTTAATTCCATCTATCAGATATTACAGATTAGAATGACTGACTCATCAACCCATAATATTCTCAAGAGAAACTCGTATGAGTGTAGTATCGTGTAACAACTGTTATCAAGTCTACACTTGGACAGTCTCCACACTACGCCCTAAATAGGCCGAGGGGGGTTAAATTTTCTACGGTCCTCAACTTCTCGGACCCCAAATTAGAGATAGTAATGCCTAACCACAAATACTTGTGCGAAATTTCCAAATCCAAAAGGGTCTCCACTGAGTAGATGGATCTCAAGCCAACTTGTTAAGGACTACTCCACACAAGTCGAACATGACTATACCATCCTCTTATCTTAATTACACTCAAGTTCGGGTTAGAACTTATCTCACCACTCAGAGAACACCAAGCACAACAAGCAGATTATATCATACAAGCAAATATACATACATCAAATATACAATTATATACACACAAAAAAGTAGGCTAAACCCACTGGAGACTACTCCCCAGCAGAGTCGCCACTTAATTTCTGTAGCGGTAAATTCATGACCATCAAGCTATGGATAAGCTAGACGTCAATTAAACCAGAGTTTGCCACCGTGCTTTTATTATTTCCAAGGGAAAATGGAAAAGTAAGAACAAAACCCAAAAAAGATAAGAAGTTTTCAAATCAAAACTAATAAAATGCCAGAGATTACAGGTAAGGGGGTTGGTTACACATAGGGAAGGTGTTAGCACCCAAAGTGTCCTAGGTACTCCTAGGGAGCCCTTTTTTGTGTGCATATGTATTTTTGTACAAAATGGTGTTTGCAAATAAAAAGAGTGTGGGGATGAAAAAAGAATTCATTAATTATATTTTTGTGTTTGACAAGACCTTCAGACTTGTGCCTACGTACCAACATAAAATGGGGGATCAAAACCTCGTAGTTCTTGGTATAAATTTCAAAGTGGATGCATTGCTTTTAACAAAAATTTAAGTTTGAAAGGCACAAAGGCCTAAAAATGGTTTGAATGAGTTAGTTCTTTTTGGCTTTTGAAAATTTTAAGTCAAGTATAATTAAGTATATTTACAAGTTTGATTAGGAAAGTGAGTTTGAAAATGCAATGGCATAAGGCCAAAGTTTCTAGTTTGCAAAAGTGGTCAAAGTTTAGAAATCAAAAAACACAAGCAAAGAAGATTTTTTTGAAAGGAGAGAGAGATTTTGAAATTAAAGAAATGGGGAGGATATGAAGAGACTAATCCTAAGCATAAATTTAAAAGTTGAGAGTTGAAAAGATTTGACCAATGGGCTTCAATCCAATAGACAAGAATGTCATATAGAAACCCAAATTCCCCCGGACATTAGAATTAAGCAACAAACAATGCATACAATATCAACTTGAAGAGCAAGGCATCAAATAAAGATAGACACATATGAGCTTAGCAACTCCATGATCTTTCTCAAGTTTTCCAATTTAGTAGATGAATTTCACAATGCCACAAGTCACAGGTTCAAAATAACAGCTTCACAATGATCATGTTGCAGATGAACTCAAATGGATCTTCAATGATGTATCAAATGAAGTTTCAAATCACAAGCACTTGATTACATGAAAGTTGGCATTGGCTAAGTCCTTTGCATATGGAGTGTTGCCTAAATTCTAAGTCCAAAAGTCTCAGATCAAACCAACAGTCCATACAAGATCTTTTTTAGGGTTTTTGTTCTTATTATGTACATTAATGGTCAAAGACCACACAAGCAATCACAATATACACAAGCAAAATATCACAAACTATGGTCCAAGTGGACAAAGTCAAAATGACATTAACATAAACAATTAGAATGGTATGAATAATGGCAAATGAATAAATCTAAAAAAAATAAAGTGCATTAAAGTAAATGACTTAAAATTAAATGTTAGTTGTTAATGAGTTAGAAGTTAGTATTTCTTTTGCTTTTATTTTTAAGTCATTCTTTGGAGAACACTCAACCCACTTATCACAAGCATGGATCCGTGAACCAAGACATCTTCCAAAGGAAGGAAAAAAGGCCAAGTTTCCACACAATACCATGAAAGAGGGGAGACTTAAAATCTCACTAACTAGAATGTTATAGCTTTTGTGTCAAAATTTAGCGTTATGTTAAGCAATCGTAATTGGACTTATGTAGAAGTAACAACTATTTGAGGTCGGGCAATAGAATTTTGGTGTTAATGCATGTTAGAGACATAGTATAATGGACTATGCTCATGAAACATACCACACACAAAAAGAATATGCAAAAGTAGTGGCCTAATCTCATTCATACTCATGTTGATTTTGCAATTAACTAGCCTTAGGATATAGAGATATCATAGGACCATGACATGAATGCATAAAGAAGGGGACTGAGATGAAGAGGGATGGGAGATAGATCAAACTCAAATTGGATAAAGGAGGACTTTTACCAAATTAAGATCATTCATTCATTTTGGGAGATGGAATGTACATTCCATCAATCCCCTAAATCCAATGATCTTAACCTAGCAAAGTTAAATCAACCTTGACCAAGGCCCAACAACACAAGTCAAACTTACAAAATCAATCAAAATGGCTCAACATGATTATTTTGCATTTATTCAATTTAAAAACACTAAAAAAATGTGCATTAAATTAAATGTGGTTGGTCAAATTCCTAAAACCTCATCAAAATACCAAAGAAATGGCCATGAGATTTAACATAGGTCAAACAAGGTCAAAGGACCTTGGAGAAAAAATTTCAAAATTTTTGGAAACTTAAAAGTATTTTTAAACAATTAAAAATAATCACAAAATCAATTCAATCATGAAAAATATTAATAATGATCCAAAAAATAATTTTAATTCAGAATATGAAAGAGGGTTTTATTTAAAAAAATTTGGTGAAAATCTCATATTTTTTGGATCAATATTAAAATTAATATGAATTAATGAAAAGCAAAGGAATAAAATGAAAATCAGAAAATACAAAAAAAACGTGGACCACTTGATCTCCCTCTTTAATTGAGGTGGCAGATCAAGTGGTCACAAACGCGTGTTCCATGATGGAACTCAGTCAACGCGCCATACAACTGGTCATCCAAACCAACGTCTGTGATTAAAACATTTTAAATGAAATCAATGGCTCTGAACCATGCCACATCACTGCCGGAGCCAAAGGCCGATCACCTTCTCAGGCGAACCTCGCCGGACTGGTTCAATCATCACCATGATAAAAATGAAAAAGGAGAACATGATCTGAAAGAAAAAAATGGCGTAGAGCACGAATCTGACCTCAATTTTAACTAACTCCAAATATATTGAAACATATGAGGAGTTGAATTTTGAGGTGTGTCAATTGAGTTGCTTCGATTTGACCTCAAAGCAACTCAATCTTCTTGCCTACATTGGTAGGGCTTCAGACAACCAAAGATCCAAGAGAATTAATGAGAATTGAGTGAGAATCGAAGAGAAGAAAAAATCTGGAAAATACCTTCAATGTTGTGCAGAACTTGATCCTTCTTGCTTCAATTCTTGCTTGATCTTGCTCCAATAGCTTGCAAAAGTGGATTAGGAATGGTAAGAAGCTTTGGATCCTGGAGTTTTTGAATCTCCAAACAGTGAGATTCAAACTCAATTTTCAAGTGAAAATTATCAAGTTTTCCTTTGAATTGTGAGAGTTTGAAGAGTGAGGGCAAAGCTTGCGCACAAGGATCCTCTGAAATGAGCTCAGAGGGTCTCTATTTATAGTAAATTAAAGTGTTATTTGCACACTTGCAATGTCTTCCAAATTTGGCAATGTCATGCTCAAGCTTGCATGGGCGTGTACATGCCCATGAAGCAATGCACTAAGGTCCAAAACCAACTGAAATGAGGTCTGAATCAAGCTTGATTGGCAATGCAATGTGAAATGATCGTTTGGAGTTTTGATTTTACCAATTGATGCAGGCCTGTTAACACCATGCGCAACCGTAACAAACCTCATCCAAAATGAATGAATTAGGACTATTTGGAAAGCTTAGATCAAGAGGATCAACTCTTATGTTGAACAATTTTCCATTTGGAACTTGGATCATGATAAATTTTGAGGTGGAAGTTTGGAAATTTCAACATGCTGAAATTTTTTCTAAGTGTCAAGTCATATACTTCAACATTCCACCTTGCTTAACTTTTCATGTCAGCCCCAAATAAGAAAAGTGTCCTCATAAAAGTTGTATATCTTTCAAAGACCTTCAAAATGGTCACCAATTTGACATGATTTGGATTTAGAATTAGAGAGTTATGCATTTTTGAAGTTGAGGAAAATCACTTGTTCAAAGGTATTGGTCCAAAATGACCTATAATGTATCCTCATATCACATGCTCATAAAAGTTGATTTAGCTCTCACTCCAAACATCAAAGTTGGAGTAGACATCTTGAATTTGATTTTTAAACTTGAAAATATTTCATCTCATAAAAATTGAGCAAGTTATGGCCTTGGGAAGTTGACTTTCAAATTAGGGTTTAGACAAAATGACATATAGTGTTTCAACATAGAAAATGGCTTTCCAAGACAAATTAGCTCTAGACTTCAATATGAATGTTGTTTTTAATGTCACTTAGAGTAACTTTTCTCTTGGAATCATTTTCATATGATGAAAATTGTAGGAGATAGGGTCTAGGGAGACCCAGTTTTGATTAGATGAATTCATCTGGCCAACCACAATCAACCAACTTGATAACTTGAAATTCTATTGACTTTTATGCATAAGATGATGAATTTTGAAGTGTCCCTTGAGAAATTTGATCAATTGGTGAAGAAGCTTGTTGAATAAGTTACTCAAGATACCCAGACAAACTAGGGTTTCCAAGGCAAACCAACTCCAAACTCTTGAAGAAATATTTATGAAAATAACATGAAAAGATCATTGGGACTCATATATGATGCTTATAGACATTGTGGATTATTCCTTGGTTGTGCTCTTAGAAATGAGGGTCTTAAACCCTAGATATGAACTTAATAGATCAATGGGATCATGCCCTATCTACAAAAGAATAGACAAATGCAAAGACATATTTTTGGTATTTTGGTTAGAAAAATGATAATATACAAGTATGATACAATCACATGGTGTTTGGTGAACTCTCCCAAAACAAACCCAATGAAAGAGGGTTAAGGAAGATGTCAATGTGTGATCCCAATGCTAGTGCATATGATGAAATTGCATGAGGGATCTTATGCTCAAAATTGGGGTCTTACACTAGTTCCCCTAGTGACTTTACCGAGATGGTAAACATGGGGATGAGGTTAGAGGAAGGAGTCTAAGAGGGACGTCTATCTAAAGAAGAGGTGTCGGCAAGCAAGAACTATGGAAGCAGTTTTGCCAGAAAGAAGGAAGGTGAAACCAATGCAGTGTCAGTGGGGAGGAAGAGGAGGCATCATGTCAAAAGAAATTCATAACCGCGTCAGCATCATCATCAAGTTTCATAAGTTATTCTAGTATTTTCTAACAATTAATCAATGTCAGTTCAACAACAACGTCAACAACAACCGCAACAAAGAAATAACAACAACAACAACAACAACAACAATAATCAACAACAACAACAACAACAGAGTTTCAAGAGGAAGAAGGTACCTTTTGACCCTATTCCTATGTCATACGCCGAATTGTATCCATCTCTGGTTCTCAAGAACCTCCTCCAGCCCAGAAATCCTCCTTAAAGTCCGAAACCACTTCCATGGTGGTATAAGCCCGAACTCCGTCGTGCCTTTCATCAAGGAGCCCCTGGCCATGATATCGAAAACCGTTACCCATTAAAGTATGAGATATAGAAGCTTGTAAAGAGTGGGATGGTGTCCTTTGAGGACCGTGCGCCGAATTTGAAAGCCAATCCTTTTCCCGCTCATGGTAATTCCTCTATTAATATGGTAGATGGTTGTCCAGGAAATTTCAGAGTATTCGATGTGCGACGTATTCATAGGTCCTTGGTGGAAATGCATAGGACTTTGTGTACAATCAATGATTGTGAGCACGACCATGATCGTTGTGTGATTTGTAGTGTAAACCCCCGTGGGTGTTCGATCGTCAAGAGAGATATCCAGAAGATGATGGATGAGAATGTAATCCAGATTCAACAGTCGAGGTATATAGATGATGTCAATGTTATAGGGCCAGTGTTTAAGACCCCTGAGCGGGTGGTGATTCAGTTTGACAACAGCAGCAGTAACAGCATCAATAGATCGGTATCGTTGTTAGTCATACGGTTAGCGGGCCCCGTATCGTATGCATCTGATAGAGCTATTTCGTATCAGTACAATGCCACCATGGTGGAGAAAGGTCAAGAGGTTCTGTTGCCTACGATCAATTCTGTTGTGAACATCGCCGACATTGCGAAGGTGACCCATAGCGGTCGTGTTTTGGGACTCGTCTTTCCGAAAGAGGTGATAGATAATGTGTCTGTGAGTAAAAAGGTTGAGGTACCTGTGGTGAATCCGGTTAGTGTTCCAATGTGTCAATCTGGTGAATCCAGCAAATTGAAGCCTAATGATGATGATAAGGTGTTAAGATTAATCAAGAAAAGTGAATTCAATGTGGTGGAGCAGCTGCTCCAGACTCCTTCTAAGATTTTAGTGTTGTCTCTGCTAATGAATTTTGAAGCTCATAGAGAAGCATTGCAAAGAGTGTTGGAGCAAGCTTACGTCGAGCATGATGTAACTGTGGATCAGTTTGACCATATTGTTGCTAAGATTACTTTGTGTAACAACTTGAGCTTTTGTGATGAAGAACTTCCCGAGGAAGGTAGAAATCACAATCTGGCACTGCACACTTCAATGAATTGTAAGGAGGACTCTTTGTCAAATGTGTTAGTTGATACTGGTTCTTCTTTGAATATACTTCAAAAATCAACTATGTCTAGGTTACCATATCAAGGCGCCCCGATGAGGTATAGCGGTGTGATTGTCAAGGCATTTGATGGGTCTCGCAAGACTGTTATAGGAAAAGTGGACATTCTAGTGAAGATAGGTCTGAGTGATTTCCATATTACTTTTCAGGTAATGGATATCCACCCGGCCTATAGTTGCTTATTGGGAAGGCCATGGATCCATGATGATGGAGCTGTGACGTCTACTCTGCACCAAAAATTGAAATTTGTGAAGAATGGCAAGCTTGTCACTGTGGGTGGAAAGAAAGCGTTGTTGGTGAGCCATCTGTCATCTTTTTCGTATGTGGAAGTTGAGAAGGAGGTAGGAACTCTATTCCAGGCCTTATTTATTGCTGAAGTTTAGAAAGCAGGGGCACCCATGTCCTCTTTCAAAGATGCGCAGAAAAATTGTTGAAGATGGCAGTTCAGATCAGTGGGGCCGTATGGTAGAGGTCGCCGAGAACAAGAGTATAGATGGATTGGGATTCCAGTGAGGGTTGTCTCATGCTAGAACTAAATATGTGCAATCGAGTTTTCGTAGCGGGGGGTTCATCCATGGTAATGAACAACACTCAGTTGTTGTGATCGAGGGTGATGAAGATGAGGATTGCGCCAATTTTGTGACGCATGGAAAGGCTTGCAACAATTGGGTTGCTGTTGATGTTCCCATTATTGTCCATCGCTCTAAGCAATTTATTTTTCCCATTATTTTAAGAAAAATCCTTCTCCTACGCCTAAGGGGGAAGTGAGCATTGTTGGGCATTTCTCAATTATCATTAATAAAATTCAATTTTATTCATCCACATATATGATGTTTTATTTTTACTTTTTGCTTTTCTGAAAATGGTAATCACATAAAACATGATTAAATAAATAACAAATTGTCCATCTGCATAATATTTTGTCACAATTCACTTCTCTAAAATCAGAATATCAAATCATTATGCAGGTTGGTTTCTAAACCCATTGAATACAATGATCCTACTCCTTCTCCAAACTTTGAATTCCCAGTGTTTGAGGCTGAGGAAGAAAGTGATGAAGAAGTGCCTGATGAATTATCTCGTTTACTTGAGCACGAGGAAAAAGACATTCAACCATTCGAAGAACAGATTGAGTTAGTCAACTTGGGTTCCGAAGATGATGTGAAGGAAGTCAAGATTGGGTCTCAATTGTGTCCAGAGGTTAAGAAGGGGTTGATCGATCTTCTTCGGGAGTATTCAGATGTGTTTGCCTGGTCCTATCAAGACATGCCTGGGTTGGATTCTGAGATTTTGGAGCATAGATTGTTGTTGAAGCCAGAATGCCCTTCAGTCAAGCAAAAGTTGAGGAGGACTCATCCTGATATGGCAGTAAAGATCAAAAAAGAAGTGCAAAAGCAAATTGATGCCGATTTCCTTATTACCGCTTAGTATCCGCAATGGGTGGCCAATATTGTGCCTATTCCGAAGAAGGATGGAAAAGTCTGCATGTGTGTCGATTACAGAGATTTGAACAAGGCTAGTCCGGAAGAAGATTTTCCTCTGCCACACATTGATATGTTGGTAGATAATACAGCTAAGTTCAAAGTATTTTCGTTTATGGACGGATTTTCCGGTTATAATCAGATTAAGATGGCACCCGAGGATATGGAGAAGACCATATTCATTACCCCATGGGGAACATTCTGTTATAGAGTGATGCCTTTCGGTCTAAAGAATGGTGGTGCAACTTACTAGAGAGCTATGACCACTCTTTTTCATGATATGATGCATAAAGAGATCGAAGTCTATGTGGATGATATGATTGCTAAATCAAGTGATGAAGAAGAACATGTTGAGCATTTATTGAAGTTATTCCAGCGTTTGAGGAAGTACAAACTCCGCTTGGATCCCAATAAATGTACTTTTAGTGTTCGTTCTGGTAAGTTGTTGGGCTTTATTGTTAGCGAGAAAGGTATTGAAGTTGAACCTGCCAAGGTCAAAGCAATACAAAAGATGCTTGCGCGCAAAACTGAGAAGCAAGTCAGAGGTTTTCTCGGCCGCTTGAATTATATCTCAAGATTCATTTCACATATGAATTCCACATGTGCGCGTATATTCAAGCTTCTTCGGAAAGATCAGTCTTGTGATTGGACCGAAGATTTCCAGAAAGATTTTGATAGTATCAAAGAGTATTTGCTTGAGCCTCCGATTCTGTCTCCACCTGTTGAAGGAAGACCGTTGATCATGTATCTGACTGTGCTTGAAGAAAGTATGGGTTGTGTTCTTGGTCAGCAAGATGAAACTAGAAAGAAAGAATATGAAATTTACTACCTCAGTAAGAAATTCACCGACGTGAGACTCGGTATTCTATGCTTGAAAAGACTTGTTGTGCATTGGCTTGGGCTGCTAAGCGTGTGCGTGAGTATATGTTGAATCATACTACTTGGTTGATATCCAAAATGGATCCAATCAAGTATATTTTCGAGAAGCCTGCTTTAACTGGGAGGATTGCCCGTTGGCAGATGTTGTTATCTGAGTATGATATTGAATATCGATCTCAAAAAGCAATTAAAGGTAGTGTCTTGGCTGACCATTTGGCTCACCAACCGATTGAAGATTACCAGTCAGTGCAGTATGATTTTCTCGATGAAGATGTTTTGTACCTGAACATGAAAGATTGTGATGAACCATTACTTGAAGAAGGGTCAGATCCTGGTTCCCGTTGGGGCATGGTATTTGATGGAGTTGTTAATCAGTATGGTAATGGAATCGGGGCAGTGATTATTACTCCACAAGGCACTCATTTTGCATTTACAGTTAGATTGACTTTCAAGTGTACAAATAACATGGCTGAGTATGAAGCTTGCATTATGGGGCTTGAAGAGGCCATTGATCACAGAATCAAGTATCTTGATGTCTATGAAGATTCAGCTTTGGTTGTGAATCAAATCAAAGGTGAATGGGAAACGAATCAACCCAGTTTCATACCATATAGAGATTATGCGAGGACGATTTCAAATTTCTTTACAAAGGTTAAGTTTCATCATATCCCTCGAGCTAAAAACTTGATGGCAGATGCTCTTACAATGTTGCCTTCAATGATTGTGGTAAAATTCTGGAATGAAGTTCCTAATTTGACTGTGATGCGTCTTGATAGGCCAACTCATGTGTTTGTTGTTGAAGAGATTAAAGATGAAAATGCTGTGGTATTTTGATATCAAGTGTTTCCTCCAAAGTCAGATTTACCCGCCTGGGGCATCTTCGAAAGATAAGAAGACTTTTAGGAGATTAGCTGGCAAATTCTACCTGAATAGTGATGTGCTTTACAAAAGAAACTTCGACATGGTTTTGCTCAAATGCATGGATAGACACGAAGCAGACTTGTTGATGACTAAAGTCCATGAATGTTCCTTTGGTACTCATTCCAATGAACATGCTATGGCTAAGAAGATGTTGAGAGCAGGTTACTATTGGCAGACAATGGAATCTTCCTGTTGCAAGTTTGTGAAGAAATGCCACAAGTGTCAAATCTATGCGGATAAGATTCATGTTCATCTGACACTATTGAATATCATTTCCTCTCCATGGCCCTTTTCCATGTTGGGAATTGATATGATTGGCATGATTAAGCCCAAAGCTTCGAACATACATCGTCTCATTCTGGTGGCTATTTATTACTTCACAGAGTGGGTTGAAGCGGCATCATATGTGAATGTAACCAAGAAAGTTGTTGTAAGGTTTATCAAGAATCATATTATATGCTATTATGATGTGCCAAGTAAGATCATTACTGATAATGGATCTAACTTGAATAATAACATGGTGGAAGCTCTTTACAAAAACTTCAAAATTGCACATCATAATTCTTCTCCCTACAGGCCCAAGATGAACGGGGTTGTTGAAGTTGCGAACAAGAACATTAAGAAGATCATTCATAAGATGGTTGTGACCTACAAGGATTGGCATGAGATGCTCCCGTTTGCTTTGCATAGGTACCGTACGTCCATCCACACTTCAACAGGGGCAACCCCTTTCTCACTTGTTTATGGCATGGAAGTTGTGCTCCCAATAGAGGTTGAGATCCCATCATTGCATGTTTTGATGGAAGCCAAGTTGACAGAAGTTGAGTGGTGTCAAACCAGATATGACCAGCTGAATTTGATTGAAGAGAAGAGATTAACTGCCATGTGTCATGGTCAGTTATATCAGCAAAGAATGAAGAAGGCATTTGATAAGAAGGTTAGGCCTCGAGTATTCAGAGAAGGTGACCTCGTGCTCAAGAAGATTTTATCTTTCAAACCAGATGCTAGGGGCAAATGGATTCCTAATTAGGAAGGCCAATATGTTGTTAAGAGAGCCTTTTCAGGCGACGCCTTGATTCTTACAACTATGGATGGTGAAGAGTTCATGCGTCCTGTGAATGCCAATGCAGTCAAGAAATACTTTGCCTAAGAAGAAAAGAACAATGCTCTAAGTTGAAAACCCAAAAAAGGGTGGCTTAGGAAAAAAATGAGTGTCTCGGTGGATTGAAAAACTGAAAGGGCGATCCAGGAAAAAGTTAGAGACATAAAACAGAAATATCTATCCCGATAAATTGAGTAACCCACTTTGGGGCAATTTATGAAAAAAAATAGGGACCATGGAAAGTAACTGCATTCGGTTGACCTTCAATTTTGAAGACATTCTTGAGCACGTAATTGGGTTCTGACTCGTCATACTCAATCGAAAAGCCAAGAGCACATGGATATCAAAATTGATAGAAGGATTAGTGATCATTGTATTAAATGTAGCCCTTTCCCATGTAAAATACCATTTTTCAACTTTTGTAAAGATCTGTGGAGTCTTGTCATTTACAGACTACCCTACTATTAAATAAAGTTGAGTTTTTTACCCAATTGTTTCTACTCTTATTTATTCATCTAAATAGAATTAAACTTTATTATGATCATTTTGAAATCAAATTTAAAAATCAAAATCATGTTTTTCTTAAAACAATAAAAGAAATTACTTTTAAGAGAAATCGATTACATTAAAGGAACATCAACAACAGTCTGAGAAAAGGTAAATCCTAAAATGAGAAACATTGTTGGTCTTCCCCAAGCAGTTGGTTCGTTCATCTTTTTCGAAATACAACTCAACATCTCCAGCCGAGTTTTGTTGGTTTCCCCAACTGAGTTAGTAATCGCCTCCATTAGGTTAAAGGCGTGTTATCTCAACGATTTACATAGATTCAGTGCAAATTGTGTTTCCCCTCTGGTCGCCAGGGGAGTTATCTCTGATCCCCGTCAACCCTGATTTTTAAGCAATGTTTCTGGTCTTAAAATTCCTTAGCAACTCTTTTTCTCTAGCGGATGCCTCCATCCTGTTGAGATTGGTTGAGTATTGTAACAATGATTCAGACCATTGACATTTGTATCCGTGTGATTGTTTTGTCAGCATAATCATCATATATACATATACATATACATTCATAGATTTCATTATTGCATTATTATTGCACTTTGTGATTCATTTTTTTCCGATCCTCTGCTATGGGGGTATCCTTTCCCCTACACATATTTGGTGTGTTTATCCTCCCTCAATTGTAGAGTGTCAGCCCCTTAAGCAGAAAGAATTTAACCTTTCTCATTCTCCATTGAGTTATTTCCTCGTGGATGATCATTATTTCAGCTTCCTCCCAAGTTGAGTATTTGGATGGAACCACTCCCTCTGAGTTATATCCTCATTGGGTTGAGTCCTTGATTGACCTTTTCTTTCTAGATCTTGCCTAGATAAATAATACCTTGGTCCCCCGAGAGTCTGTTACCTAGTAAATGGTAATATTCTTCTCGATTTGTGAGTATTTTACTTTTGCCCAATACCCGGTAAAAGTAATTTATTTCCTTTATTTCTCCCCAGCGGATTCGTTTTCACGTTTCCCAGGAAGTCTATCCTTGATATGTTCATCCTAACCGATGACGAATATTCTTTCTCTTCTGAGTCTATCCTTGATATGTTCATCTTGACCGATGACAGATATTCTCATTTTGATATTCTGCCCAGTAAAAGGTAGTTGTAATCCCTATTTCATTCCCCAGAGGGTTAATCCTTGATACGTTCATCCTAGCAGATGACAGATTTCCTCCTCTTTGTGGTCTTCTACCCAGTAACCGGTAGTTATAAATCCTGCTTCCCCTTTTGCGGAGTCTATCCTTGATGTGTTCATCCTAACCGGTGACAGATATTCTCTTTTTGGTAACTGATATATGTAATTCCTATTTCTCCCCTCGGAGTCTATCCTTGATATGTTCATCCAAACCGGTGATGGATATTCTTCCCTTTGAGTCTATCCTTGATATGTTCGCTTTAACCAGTGACGAATATTCTCTTTCTTTGCGGTCTTATGCCCAGTAACCAGTAGTTGTAAATCCTATTTGGCTTCTCCTCAGCTGGTAATGAATACACCTCTTATTGCCCTCAGCGAGTCATCCTTGATATGTTTACTCTAACCGGTAATGAATGTCCTCTTTATCAGATTATGTTATCTCCTTACCTAGTTGTCGGTAATGGATAATATACTTCTGTTACTCTTGTGTTGAAGTTTTTTTCTTCCCCAGTTGATTTTGAGTGCGTATTTCCTCAATGAAATGACCATTTCCTGTTTGGTTCAGGCATTTCAGCTTTGTTCTGATTTACCTGTTTCCCCTGCAGATTTTTCCTTTTATCCCCGGATGAGTCTTTCCATTGATTTATTTTCAGGGAATCCCTCGTGTCCCCCAGCAATTTTAAGTTGTGGCCTGGCCTACGCACAACTTTTTATCCCCCAGAGTCTTTGTCTCCCCAGTGAGTTTTTCTTACGGAATGCATTATACCCCTGTGGACTTTCAGTCTCTCTAGATTCTTTTCCTTTGTGGCAATATTTTCCCCACAAAGAATATTTTTTAACATTTCATATCATATGCATCATGAGGTCTGTTAGGGACCAAAATTTGTTTCTGTGTGTTGTTATTTAAGTCAATTCTACTGAGTCTATATGAAGATTTTAACCTTCATCTCCTCAGCTAGAACGTCCTTAAATAGGGGCATCTGTAATACCCCAATTTTGACCCTAAGATCCCTCATGTTATCTCATCATATGCATTAGCATTAGGATCACACCTTGGCATTCTCCTACCCCTTACTCATTGGGTTTGCATTAGGAGAGATCACCAAGCATATTTGATTGTATCATACTTCATTTTTCATTATTTACTAACCAAAATACCAAAAATATGTCAATGTATAGTTTGTTGCTTTTGTAGGTAATGTGTATGCTCACCTATGCTCCATCAAGCTCATATCTAGGGTTTGAGACCCTCAATGCAAGGAGCTCAATCAAGAAATGGTTAACATTGGCTCTAAGTATCATATATGGATCCCCATGTTCTTCACATATTATTTTGATCAAGAAATCATCAAAATTTTGGAGTTTGTTTGCCTTGGAAACCCTAATTCATTTGGGTATCTTGTGTGACTTCTTCAACAAGTTTCTTTAACAATTGATCAAATTTTTCAAGGTATACTTCACATTAAATAATATTATGAGTATATTATCCTCCATGAGTCCCAAAAGTCAAGAGATTGTCAAGCTAGCAAGTTGGTTCATGGTGGTTGATCAGAGAAAGTCAACTGGCCAAAACAGGGGTTCCTTAGACCCTATCTCCTACAATTTTTGTCATATCAAAATGATTCCAAGAGAAAAGTTACTCTAAATGACATTCCAAACAACTTTCATGTTGAGGTCTAGAGTTAATCTTTCTTTGAAAGTCATTTTGTATGGTGAAAGATTATAGGTCATTTTGTCTGAACCCTAGTTTCACTACGCCAAAAAGTGCTTTTGGCAGCACCAAAAAGAAAGCGCTTTTTAAAAAAAGCGCTGTAATAGCTTGAAAAAAAATTCGCCTATGTAAAGAAAGCGCTTTTAAGGTAAAAGCGCTCTTATAGGTCTCCACTTATGAAAGCGCTTTTAAGGTAAAAGCGCTCTTATAGGTCTCAGTCTCACATCTATGAGTTTCACACTTATGAAAGCGCTTTTAAGGTAAAAGCGCTCTTATAGGTCTCATGGGTTTCACACTTATGAAAGCGCTTTTAAGGTAAAAGCGCTCTTATAGGTCTCAGTCTCACATCTATGAGTTTCACACTTATGAAAGCGCTTTTAAGGTAAAAGCGCTCTTATAGGTCTCATGGGTTTCACACTTATGAAAGCGCTTTTAAGGTAAAAGCGCTCTTATAGGTCATTTATAAAAATTATAATAAATCTAATATTACAAAATCCCTGACTTTCAGAAATCCCTCTTTCACTCTCTCTCGTTCGAAGCTCTCGCTGCCCTGGAAAAAATTCCACAGAGTACCTGGAAATCTCAACGATAAACACTGCAAATTTGAAAGAGACTGCATTCGAAAGAGAAGGATTCAATACCTGGAAATCTCATTGCGTTTTAAGGTTAGGTTTTCGTGTCTTTCTGTTTTGCCCTAGAAGTCAAAGAATAGGTGGTCGATTTTGGTTTGAATGGACTTGCATTGCTACATTATGGGTTATTTATTTGTCAGTATCGATTATTAGAGTTTGTGACTATGTTTGCTTAATATTCTGTAACTTACCGAAAGTTTCATCTTGTTCTGATATAAATGATATTCTGTAACTTGCATCGCCATTGACTTAGAAATAATGTTGGGAGTTCTAATAGAATCAGTGCCTTTTCAACATTTGTTTAAATTTGCTGAGAAAGTAGGAAGGAATGAACTGATATGTTTGCACCATTGTATCCTCATATTCTAACTATTACTGAAATTTCTGAAAGTGATTTTGATGTTAAATGTTGGATACTCAAATGGAATAACTTTGTCTGCTACAGTGATATATGTGATATGGTTTCAAGAACTTAGAGCAATGTCTCATATTTTGGCAATCCTATTACATGTTGGTTTGAATGAACAGTTAAACTTCAAAATGTACATTCATATTTTGGCATAACTTTGTCTGCTACAGTCATATTTTGGCAATCCTATTTAATGTTGTAAAATGATATTTTAATATTATGTGAATTTTTAAGATGGTCACTGTAGTGTAAAATGAACCCTGATGGACTATATGTACATTTTTCATGTGCTTGTCTGCAGGTTGTTGAGTATCGTGGTGAGCAAATAGGAGGTCTTGAGGATCTGAGGGAACCATATATGTTGTTTTCTTCCTTTATAGATAAATTCTTGCTTAGCTTTTATTACATGGTTTGCGTCTAATTGAAAACTTCACGTCTTTGCCCATTTCAGGTTCTTACAAAATCGGTACTGCGTCTGAATCTGTTAATGCAGCTTACATATTTTCTAGAAAAGATCTTTCTCGGTATGTCTTTCAGCTTAGATATTATAGAAACCCAAAGCATGTGTTTAATCATTTAGTATCTAGAATGAATCATTATGTTCAATTATTCATGTTAAGCTAATGAATCAAGTTACCAAAATATGTTAGTTATGTATGTTGCTTTATTATTTGACCTTGATATGCAGGCCTGCTATACAGATTCCCTGCGCAAGCAAAACTGTTGTAGTTGTCCGGTTCTGTCCTATATTTTTTAATCTCAAAGCGACAAACTCAGGTACTTGTGCACTTAGTATAGTTCTATTTACAACCAGTAACTATGTACAACCAGTTATATGTGGTACTGTTCCAATTAAACTGCCTGTGTGGGATGTATTCCGTCTTAAATCTATATGACCTCTTACTAGTAAAGATCATGAGTGGTGGCCTAGAGGTTCAAAGTGATTGGTCTGAGCTAATTAGACAGTTTTATATTATTTAATATATATATGGATTATTGATTATGGATTTTTATATTTTTCATTTCATTTTTATATTTTTTCTTTATTACAGGTTAAATGGCTAGTGATCAAGAAAACTCACAAGATGCAAATGCTCCTGATGATACTTCAGAAAAAGAAATTACACGAGGCATCACTATTATGAAGAGTATCATTCGTGATAGAGATAAAGCAGTAACATATAATGTAAATTGGAATGCTGATAACCAACTAATTGGGTCTAATGCTGCAAAGTTGGCAAGCTACATTGGTACACTTGTTCGTATGCACATTCCAATCACTGCTACAAGATGGAGTAATAAAGAGTTGGGTAGCGCTCAAGATAAGATTTGGACTGAGATACTGGTACAATATATGATTGTTTATATTTTCTTTATATTGACGATAATGTGTTTAAATTACTTATACTAACACACTCTATTCCAATATTTTTTCGTAGAGGTCTTTTAACATTGAAGATACAACTATCCGAAAAAAGTATATACTTCAATTGGCCGGAAAAAGACACAGAGGGTGGAGAACGTTTTTAACAAACAAGTATCTTAAGGACAAAGAAAAAAAATTTGTTGAATATGATCCGGAATATCCAGTGAAGTATGCGATCTTCATTACAGAAGAAGAATGGGTTGCTTTTGTAGCCCAAAGAAGAGACGAAAATTTCAAGAAAGTGAGTGCCACAAATCGCGAGAGAGCGTCAAATCCCACGTATGCATACAAAAAAGGGCGTTTGGGATATGCACGCTTAGAGGAAAAAATTGTAAGTATACAAAAATGCTACGATCTTATTAACTGTCTCAATGTGTTATAATTGATTATCTTATTATTTGTGTCAATGCGTAGTTAGACGAGACGAAAAGTGACGCAACATCACTTCCGCCACATGTTTTGTGGAAAGAAGCTCGTGTGGGAAAGGATGGAACTGTTAGGGATGACGTTCAACATATTTATGATGAATGTGTAAGTAGAACATTGTGTCTTTAATTAAATCAAAAGTTTAATAATATATAATTAATTTTTTTATCTCCACTAATAATTTCCGATATGTAAATGAATTTCAGGAGACCCTATCTCAATCGATAAGCACAGCTGAGGACCAGGAGAACAGGAGCGTACTTAGTAGAGCACTAAATGTTCCTGAGTATCCCGGTCGGGTGAGGGGTAAAGGGCATGGTTGTACTCCAACTTCCTTGTATAAGAATCCAAGGAGAAGAAATCCTAGCAATCAAGAAGTGATGGAGACGTTGCAGGCATTACAAGCGCAAGTTCTTCAATTGCAAAAGGATAATGAGAGATATAGGTGTATGGAAAAGTGCAGTTCACAGTTGAAAGAAACTAGTGAGAAAGCCAGTATCAATTGTCAAAATAAATTTCCCGAGGTAATTATATATGTTATTTTGAAATTAAAATAGCACATTTATGTTAATTGAAATATATACACATTAAAAGTAACATATTTATTAAAAGAGGTATATTGAAAGTGTTAATTATATGATCCGAATCAAAAAATGCATGATTTTATAATTTACCTATGTTATATGATTTATAGGTATTTGCTCAAGGGTCACAACAACTGAGCCAGAAAATTGGTAGTCGACAGAAAAACAAAAGGGATCTTCCAGTGACTTCTTTGCCAAAAAAAGGTGCTTTTGTGCCTCGATACCAGATATCTCTTGAAACACTTGTTGACTCATCAGATATGGCAACAGCTGGTGTTATTCGCTTACTGGATATGGAGGAAGATATCTTTGGTTATTCATGCACTGAAACAATCGGAAAAGAAGATCTGGAACATATTTTTCGGCATCAAGAATTAGGCGTCGGTGTTATACACACATACATCCGGTAATCCGATCTATATATTATTTAATTACTTGAACAATTTATTTACACATTTCAATAAAAATAGTCTAATGTTTATTATGTTTTTATTGAAGGTTCTTGTATGACAATTTCATGCGCGGGAATGATCAATTGTCAAACAGATTCCGTTTCGTGTCTTCCTCCCTGGTCAACAAAGCATTAATTTGTAGGGAACCGGATTCATGTAGAGAGTACTTAGTCAAGAGATTCATGGCCAGCAGTACAAACAACTTGTATCTTTGGCCGTATAATTCAGGGTTAGATTTTAATTCTAAGTTTATTCTAATCTTTAATTGTTTCTTTTACGTAAAAAATTTCCATATAAACTTTTGTTTTAATTTATAGGTGTCACTGGTTGTTTCTTGCTATTGATCCTTTAAAAGAAGTGGTATATTTTCTGAATTCGATAGATGGTGAATGGACAAATTATCCAGATATGAAGCAATTAGTTGATACGTAAGTGAGACTGTTCTAAATATTCGTGTATATTTATGTGAGATTGTTCTAAATATATGTTTTTATTTTGTTAGATCAATAAAAGTGTTCCGATCTCAAAGACAAGCTCGAGTACCACGTACTAAATCCAGCAACATTACGTGGATAAAAGTGCAGGTACTTTAATTTTCACAATTTTGCTTATAATAGTGATGCTACTTGATAAGAAAAGATAACTATACATTCTTATTTATTTTTCTATGTAGTGTCCTCTACAGCGCAACGGTATCGATTGCGGATACTTTGTAATGAGGTTTATGAGGGAAATCATTAATATGAATCAAATAGAGATTCCAATCACGGTATGGATTTATAACTTAGGATTTGTTTTAATATTTATCGAATATTTCATATTATTTATTACTTTTAACTAAATCATGCATATTATGTTTTGTTATGTAGTACTTTGATGAATACAAGTGTGCTCATTACACGAGACTGCAGTTGGAACAAATCAAGGAGGAATTGTGTCAATATTTTATTGAGAAAAGATTAATTAGTATATAATGGTTTCAAAATAACATGAATACTTTGATGAAGAATGGTTTCTGGTTGGCAAGTGTATAGTTCTTTATATTTTTAACAGATTAGTTATGACTCCAAATAGGCCGTATAACATATTAGTTTTGACTTGTGTATAGTTCTTTATAATTTTAGTGATATCTTTAATTTCATGGATAGACTAATGTGTTCATTCTTGTGTTGGTTTGCTTTAAAAAATTACAAATGCTTGAATTATGACTCCAAATGTGTTCAGTGCCTATCTATCCTTGTGTTGGTTTGCTTGAATTATGACTCCAAATGTGTTCATTCTTGTGTTGGTTTGCTTGTGTTGGTTTAAAAAATTACAAATGCTTGAATTATGACTCCAAATGCTTGAATTAGAGAGGCTTGATTTACAGGTTTATGGGATTATTCCCAAAAATTATTACAGGTTGAAATGGTAGGCTTAAACTGAAGGCAGCGTTTTGTTATTTTACTAGAGGAAAAGACAGCGCTTTTTAGTAAAAAGCGCTGCTAAAGGTTGTCAATAGAGAGCGCTTTTTACTAAAAAGCGCTGCTAAAGATTGTCAATAGAGAGCGCTTTTTAGTAAAAAGCGCTGCTATAGGTTGTCAATAGAGAGCGCTTTTTACTAAAAAGCGCTGCTATAGGTTGTCAATAGAGAGCGCTTTTTAGTAAAAAGCGCTGCTATAGGTGGTATATAGACAACCTTTAAGAGCGCTTTTTACTCAAAAGCGCTGCTAAAGGTTGTCAATAGAGAGCGTTTTTTAGTAAAAAGCGCTCTTAAAGGTTGTCTATATACCACCTTTAGCAGCGCTTTTTACTAAAAAGCGCTCTCTATTGACAACCTTTAGCAGCGCTTTTTAGTAAACAAAAAGCGCTGCTAAAACCTATAGCAGCGCCACCTACGGCAGCGCTTTTAAGCGCTTTTAAAGGCCAAAAAAAGCGCTCTCATAGGTCTTTTTTGGCGTAGTGTTTGAAGGTCAACTTCACAAGACCATAACTTGCTCAACTTTTATGATATGAAATACATTAAAATTTTATGATCAAATACAAGATATCTATATCAACTTTTATGTTTGTAGGTAGTTCAAATTCAACTTGAAATGCATCTGCCAAGAGGAAACATTATAGGTCATTTTGGGCCACTACAATTGAACAAGTGATTTTCCTCAACTTCTAAAATGCATAACTCCTTCATGAAAAATCCAAATGAGGTCAAATTTGTGACCAAAATTAAGAGGTTTGAAATAGATACAACTTTGGTGAAGGAACTTTTCTCATTTGAAGTCCATAGAAAAAGTTATTCAAGGTGGAAGAAGTGAACATTTGACTTGGGACTTAGAACATTTTCAAATATGTTGGATTTCCCAAACTTCCACCTCAAAATTCATCATGATCCAAGCTTCAATTGACAAAGTGTTTAACATTAAAGTTGTTCCCCTCGATCTCACTTTTCCAAAAGATCCAAAATATTCTCATTTGGATCAAAATTGAGGGACTTGTGCATGGGTGTAAGTTAAGGGACCATTTGGATAATTTCAACTTCCATTTTTCATATACATTTGCATGGACTTCTAACATGATTTCAACATGAAGTACATTGAACTTTGGATCAGATTGCATTATCTCATGGGCTTAGTGCATGCCCATGCATCCATGCAAGGGAGAAACTCAAATTTTACCAAAATTGGAAGTGTGCAAATATCAATCCCATAGCCTATAAATAGAAGTGCATTGTGATCAGAACCTCATCAACACCTTGCCTAAGCTTTACTAGACCAATTCAAACCCCCACTGCCATAGAATTTCTGAAGGTTTCTCTTGAAATCGAGCTCGAATTTCATCTTCTATTTGGAAGTTCAAACTCCAGAAATTCACTTCCCTTTTCATCTCAATTGACTTCAGCAAGCAAGAGGAAGAGAAAGCAATCAAATCCATATCAAGATCAAGTGGAATTAGATCAACTCGAAGGTGATTTTTCAAAAACTTCTTCTCTTCAAATCTCCATCAATTCTTCACCATTCTTTGTGATTTTTGGTTGTCTGAAGTCCTATCAATGTAGGCAAGAAGATTGAGTTGCTTTGAGGTCAAATCGAAGCAACTCAATTCATGATCCTCAAAATTCAAATCCTTGTATCTTTTTATATACTTAGAATTGGACAAAATTGAGGCCATATTCGAGCTCCTGAGCATTTTTTCTTTAAATCCATGTCTTAATTTTTCATTTTGGTGATGGTTGATGGTGGACCAGTCCGGTGAGGTCCACCGGAGAAGAAGACCGGAGCTCTGGCTCCGGTGATGTGTTGTCATACATCTCAGCCATATGATCCATTTGAATTATTTTAATCTTGGGCGTTGCTTTTGATTACCACACGTATGCTTCAGTTGACCAAGGCACATGTGGAACACACGTTTCTCACCATCTGATCTGCCACCTCAATTAATGAGGGAGATCAGATGGTTCTCATTTTTTTGAATTTCTGATTATTTCATTTAATTGCTTATTTTTAATTAATTCATATTAATTTCATTATTAATCCAAAAAATATGGGAGTTTCACCAAAAGTTTTCAAATATTTTTCTCTTTCATTTTCTGAATTAAAATTATTTTTTGGATTAATATTGATATTTTTCATGATTATATTGTTTTTGTGCATTTCTTTAATTGCTTAAAAATACTTCTGACATTTAAAAAATAATGATTTTTTTGTCCAAGGTCCTCTAACCTTGTTTGACCCATGATAAATCTGTTGGCCATTTATTTGGTGTTTTGAAGAGGTTTTAGGTTTTTGATCAATCATAATTTAATTTAAATGCATTTTAATTTGATTTTTAATTGATTAATTGTGAATAAATTGTGTTGATCTATTTTTGTTGACTTGTAAAGTTTGACTATGTGTTTGGGTATTGGTCAAGGTTGATTTGACTTTTGTTGGATTAAAATCATTGGATTTAGGGGATTGATGAAATGTACATTTCATCTCCCAAAATGAACGAATGATTTTAATTTGATAAAATTCGTCCCATGACCAATTTGTGTTTGTCTCATCTCCCCTCCCTCTTCATCTTCAATATCATTCTATCCCATCCTTTCCATTGACCAATGAAGTCTCAATATCCTAAGGCTAATTGGTTCATCAATAACTTTGTGTTAGATGAACCAATACAAGTATGAATGAGATTAGGTCCACCCTTTGATCATTTTCTTTTTGAGTGTGGTATGTTTTAGGAGTGTGGTTCATTATACCATATCTCTAACATGCATTAACACCGAAAAATTTATTGCCCGACCTCAAATAGTTGTGACTTCTACATAAGTCCAATTATGATTGCTTAACATAACGCTAAATTTTGATCCGAAGGCATAACATTCTAGTAAGTGATATTATAAGTCTCCCCCCCCCCCCCTTCATGGTATTGTGTGGAAACTTGACCTTTTTTCCTTCCTTTGGAAGATGTCTTGGTTCAAGGATCCATGCTTGTGAATAGAGGGTTGAGTGTTCTCCAAAGAATGACTTAATCAATTGAAAAGCAAAACAATACTAACTTATATGTAAGAATTGTCATTGATCCTTTCAAGCACTTGGTAGGGTTCATCACCCCTTGGTTAAAGTTTGGATTTTCTCTAAGTAGGAAACTTTTCTTTCCTTATATGTATCCAAACCTGATCATCGAGGTTCAAAAACAACTCTTTTCCTACCTTTGCTTGCATGCTTAGTATAAATTCATTTTTCTTCAAAATTTGCAACTTGACTTGCTCATGCAATTTCTTAACAAAATCTACCTTAGCTTTTCCATATTTATGCTTCAAAAGAGAACGGTTAGGCAATGGTAATAAATCAAGAAAAGTTAACGAATTCAACTTATAAACAATCTCAAAAGGTTAATATTGTGTAGTACTATGCATAACTATATCGTAAGCAAACTCCATATGTGGAAGACAATCTTCCCACATCTTAAAATTCTTTTAAAGGACTCTTCTAAGAAGAGTAGAAATAGTCATGTTTACTACCTCAGTTTGTATATCCGTTTGGGGATGAAAAGTAGTGGAGAAAAGTAACTTCGTGCACACCTTACCCCATAAATTTTCTAAAAATGGCTTAGGAACTTAGTATCACGATCTGAAACGAAGCTTCTTGGAAGACCATGATAGTGCACCGCTTTCTTAAAGAACAAATTAGCAACATGACTTGCATCATCCACTTTTTTACATGATATAAAATGAGCCATCTTTGAGAACCTGTCCACAACAACAAAAATAGAATATTTTCCATTCTTTGTTCTAGGTAAACCCAAAAAAAAAGTCCATGGAAATCTCTGTCGAAGAAAAACAAGGATAGACAAAGGTGTATAAAGATCATGAAGAAAAAAATTTGATTTTTCCTTTTTACACACAATACACCTTTCACAAAACTTTTGAACATCAATTTTCATGTAGGACCAATAAAAATATTCTTGTAGTAACTCTAAGGTTTTTACAACGCCAAAATGACCTATTAAACCCCCTTCACACGCCTCTCTTAAAAGTATATCTCTAATAGAACATTTGGGCACACATAGTCTTTTTTTCTTTAAACTAATAACCATTGTGCCTAAAATATCCATTAATGACAACATGTTCACAAGCTACAAATTTGGAAAAAAATTTAAGATCATTCTCATATAATTTCTTAATATGTTCCGGATAAAAAACTTTTGTTTCAAGAGTAGAAAGCAACATATATTCTAGATAAGACATTTGCCACTACATTTAACTTTCCTTTTTTATGCTTTATCACATATAGAAATTGTTCAAGAAATTCTACCCATTTAGTACGATTCTTGTTCAAGAAATTCTACCCATTTAGCATGATTCTTGTTCAACTTACCTTACCTTTTTAAATGTTTCAAAGATTCATGATCACTATGAATGACAAATGTATTTGGGAAAAAGATAATGTTTCCAAGTATGCAATGATCTAAACAAGGCATACAATTCCTTATCATAAATAAAGTAATTAAGGGCATCCCTTTTGATTGCTCACTAAAATAAGAAATTGGATGTCCTTCTTACATCAAACAACCCCAATTCCAATATTAGAATCATCACACTGATTTGGAAAATTTTGATAATGCTAAAATTGGTGTTTTTTGTGACTTTTTCTTTGACTTCAAAAAATGTTTGCTCTTGTTTCTCACCCATTTAAAAATAACATTCTTTTTTTGTATATAAGGGAGGGCTAAAAAGTAACATTTGTTTTTTAACTATTTCATTAAGAGGTGCATCAATGATGCTAAAATATTTCACAAACCTCCTATAGAAACTTTCTAAACAATGAAAACTTCTTACCTCAATTACATTTTTAGGTGGCGGCTAATCCTTGATTTCTTCCGCCTTTTCTTCATCCACATCGATTCTTTTGGAGCTCATAATAAAACCTAGAAAAACAACATAATTTGTGCCAAAAGCACTTTTTTTTTTAAATTTGCAAATAAATGTTCTTATCTTAGCACTTCCAAAACAACCCTTAAATGTTCACAATGGTCTTTTAAATTTTTGCTATATATTAAGATATCATCAAAATACACAACAAACTTTCCCAAAATTCCCTCAAAATATGGTTCATTAGTCTCTTGAAAGTACTAGGTGCATTAGTTAAACCAAAATGCATAACCATCCACTCATATAAACCATATTTTAGTTTTAAAATAGTTTACCATTCACCCCCTTCCCTAATTATTACTTGAAGATACTCACTTTTAAAATTAACTTTAGAAAATAGACACGCACCAGACAATTCATCGAGCTAGTCATCTAACCTAGGAATTGGATGTCTATATTTTATGGTAATGTTATTAATGGTTCTACAATAAGTGTACATTCTCCAACTACCATCTTCTTTTGGAACTAAAATAACATAAACAACACAAGAACTTGGACTTTCTCTTGCCCATCTTTTACTTACCAATTGAACAATTTGCTTTTGAATCTCTTGAGTTTATTGTGGATTGCTTAAGTAAGCTAACATATTAGGAAAAGATGCTCCCGAAATGATATCAATATGATGCTCAATTATTCTTATGGGTGGCAACCATTTGGTATCTCCTTAAGAATAAGTCCTTAGAATCCCGCAAAATAAACTCAACACAACTTGGAGACTTTTGAGTGTTAAATGTTTGTTAACAAAGTCACCTCTTTGCAAATTAGCGAATATATGGGTTATTTGTTCACAATTTCCTCTTTAATCTCTCCCTTTTTGGCAATTAAACTCTCTATTTTTTCAACACTCATTTTTTTATCTTATTTTTATTTTTATTTTTATTTTTCTCTTTTTCATTTCTCATATTTTCTCTTAATTTCTTTTGATTCTCTCTCACCTCACTAGTATTCAATGTAGTAAGAATAATATTTTAACCATAATGCATTAAAGAGTACTTGTTGGTACGACTATGATGCATAACTCTTCTATCAAATTGCCTTGGCCTACCAAGCAACATATGAAAAGCTTCCATTGTCAACATATCACATAAAATATAATCTTCATATTTACCCATTTTTAAACACCATAACTTGTTTGTCAACAATCATTTCAACATTTTCACTAAGTCGTTGAAGTTTGTAAGTCTTAGGGTGAGGTGTTGTTTCCAATTCTAACTTTGAAACTAATCATGTACTAGAAACATTAGTACAACTACCACCATCAAGGATTAAATCGCATACCTTTCCTTTAACTAGGCATCTTTTGTGGAAAAGGTTTTTCCTTTGATTTGATTCATCCTAATTGGTTGGGCTTTCCAATAGACTCCTAATCATTCCAAGTTCATCACTTGGAATTTATTCATCATCTTCTTCACATCCTTCTTCAGCATACCCATCATATTCCTCATCCTCGAGGTTCTCATTTTCTTTAATTAACATAGTTGTCTTTGTTGGACATTGAGAATCTATATGTCTTTGACCTTGGCACTTGAGACATTTAAAAACTTTGTTAGTAGAAATATTTTAAGATAAGTTTGTACTTTTACCTTTAGTGTCACCCATAACATCTTTTGGTGATGAAGAGGTTCCTTCCTTCTTTTGTTTTTCCTTCCAATTTTGTGAATTAAGTAAAAAACTTGAGCTCGTCTTAACTTGTCATTTTCTTTTTGGGTTATTTCTCTACTTTGATAGCTTGATGAACTAAGTCCTCCATAGAAACATAGTGTTGAAGGTCCACTATGTCACTAATATCATGGTTTAGTCCATGGATGAACTTAGACATGGTTGCTTCTTGATCTTCCTCCATATTAGCTCTTGAAGTTACATGTCTCTAACATATTCAGGGGAGAACGCCATTACGGTTTTTTTGCTTGTATTTTATGATTTCGTTTTGTTTATTATTTTTGATTGAGTCTTCTTCATAATTGCACATATTTGGATTAAGTTTTGAATCCATTCGTTTTAGCATGCATAATTGGATTGTTTGTGTTTGAGTATTATCATTATGTTTTAAGTCAATTGCTTGAGTTAATGGAACAAGAACCATATTTGAGGTTGGACATTCAAGTTATATGGGAAGTGAAATCTCAAACTATTTTGAAATACTTGAAAAATTGAGATTTGTTGAGTATGACTCGAGTCACTCACAATCCATGACTCGAATCAAATCAAGGTGGGGAAAATAGGATGATTTTGGTGTATGTGACTCAAATCACAGTTTACACATGATTCGAATCATCAAATACTATGACTCGAATCACACATATTCTGTTAGCCACTGCCTCATTTGATTCAAACCACACTTTCTACATGACTCGAATCATAATTTTTTTCACTTTTCCTGTTTGGTTATGATCAATTTGATTCAATTCAAGGTTTATATATTACTCAAGTCATGAGCCTTCATGACTCGAATCAAAGCTATAACATGACATGAATCACATGAAATGGGTCACTTTTCTTTATGTTTGATCTTGTTCCACACTACTTGCTCATTTGACTCAAATTAATAAGTGCTCTTGACTCGAATATAATAACCATTTTCACCTATTTGTATCCATAATATCCAACATATATAAATTGTTTTTATCATCTCATTTTCATAAAGCAATCTCATAACCAACATTGTGATTTTGTGAAATCAACAACCTCCATTTTTTAAAACTCAAAAATATATTGGAAACATAATTTATTTCATCTTCAACCTCTAGTTTAATTTCAGATATTGATCATGGAGATTTGTAATTGTTGAGGGAGACGTGTCTTGAAACTAACATTTCTTGAAGGTTTAATAAAAAAATTCAGGAATCTTGTAAGTTTATGGTTTTTGTAACTGGTTGTGACAAATTCCAGTGAAAATAATGAGGTTTTTCTCTCCAGGTTAACCTTGGTAGTGTTGTGCAGAAGCCTATAGACAGGGAAGGAGTTCTTCTCAATCTTTAAATAGTTCATCGCCTCAAGAAATTGGTGGGGTCATGGGTGATTTCCACACACAAAGACTTGGAGCAGAATGGTGAAGCTGGAAGACTCAAGAAGCGAGAATCAAGTAAAGATTTTGCAGAGAGTTCAGCATGAAGGTTGTGTACAAGTCAAGATCCAGATATGAGATTTATTTTCTCAATGTTATTATGGATTGGTGATTGTATGAACTCGTGTAATATTTGTTAAAACATAGTGGAAGAACAAATTTTAATGAGAAACCATTGGAGAGTGGATTATGCTCTTGCGAGGAAGATAGAGCCAAACCACTATACATCCCGGTGTACTCTCTCTCTCTCTCTCTCTCTCTCTCTCTCTCTCTCTCTCTCTCTCTCTCTCTCTCTCTCTCTCTCTCTCTCTCTCTCTCTCTCTCTCTGCATTTTATTGCGTAGGCTATTTCATGTTTAGGTAATCGTTTCTTAGCGTAACGAAACAAACACTACAAACATGAAAATTTCATATTTTAACATATCAATGCATCAATTGGACACAATCAATTCATCATAACACATTATCATCAAACAAAACAAGTTATTTAAATACATAAACACTGTCTAGGGAAAGACCTAAATATATCCACATAACCTAACCATTAATGATAAGAGAGATATTCATAAAATAGGATTTATGATTCACCATCTCGTAGGAAAATTAACATAGAATCATGATGAATTCGGGGTTCAAGGGAAACCCCACTATCCTAAACACCAAAATACCAATATTATAGAATAATATCCCCCTTACCTTGTCATTGCATAACTTTCTCCATGAAACCCTCAACAATAGCAACAACTCTCCTTTGCACAATCTTTACTGTGATCTCTTAGGTTGATTGGAGTTTTCTTTTGGATTTTTAGAGAAGAAAGGTCTTGGAGAAGAAGAGAGACTTTGGAGGTTAGGGTTTTCTTTTTCAAAGAGAAATTGATGTTTCTGTTTTTAATTCCCCCCTTTGTCCGTTTATCTCCTCTTTCTCCCTTTTCTCTATTTTTCTCCCTTTTTCTCTTTTTTCTCTATTTCTCTCTTTTTTTCTCTTTTTTCTCTATTTTTCTTTCTTCTTCAAATTCTCTCCCCGTTATTTCTACTAATTCTAAATTATAAAATAAATTCTAAATAGTCATGT